>NW_023998454.1:883751-1216465 GCF_014805625.2 Glossina fuscipes | reverse complement strand
CAATTCTCTCCAGCAAGCCCGTGAACAGTGTTGGTATTGACAGACATGGTTAATTTCCAAAATACGTCCATTTGAAAAGCCGAACAATAATATTTGGATTCACTTTCGTCGGCTTTTCTTTCATCCGTGTCTTATTTTCAATTTCGTAATATGTCTCAAGGGTTTTGCAAGAACTCTTTTGTTTTTTGTAATAGGAAGAACATCGCGGAAATATAATAATTCCTTGGAATAATGGTGGAATTGATCCGACAGCCCAACTATTCAAACACTTTCTTTGGACCAGGAAAGTCACTGTTATGTAATTTAGCTTAAGATTATAATGAGCGAGTGTTCATATTATGTACACTATCCTTTTGTTATAGAAAGACGGTTAAATTAATTTTTGGAAATAGTACCTGTTACAAAATAAACAGGAAACGGTGTGACCAATCATACTTAATGCTTTCCTGCACGTATTTTGATCAGCAATATCAATTGATGAAAATGATAAAGTAATGGAAAGAATCAATATAAATAACATTTAATTTAGATGATTTTGCCAATTTTTTTCTTAATAAAGTAAGACTTTTCCATTTAGTATCATCGAACTATTCATCGTCTACAAACACTAATCATGGAACTTTTGTTGTCACATCAAAGGTTTTTAGAAGCTTATGGTGACGCTGCTTCATCATATTCCAATTTCCGGGTTTGGTTTCAACAGTCTCCAAGTGGTAATGATAAAGAACGGCCTCGAGTTCTAAAAAAATACGAAGACAACGAATTGCAAGGCTTATTGGACGAAAATCCAATTTCAAAGAACTTTCGATCAGCTCAGCAATTGACGGATCAACTATTTCTAGACGTTCACATCTGATGGAAAAGATCGGAAAGGAGGGAAAATGTCCACCATACGAATTAACTGAAAATGCCACTACGTCCACATTTCGCAGGAGTTGTCAAGGACACACTCTTGCAGCTCGAGTTGAAAATTCTGCTGCCGCTAGCGCATTTACCAGATATAGCACTTTTTGAGTATCATTTGTTCGGATCGATACACCATGGCATGGCTGGCACGACGCTCCCCAAAGTTGTAGAAGTGGGAAAACGGCTCGATGATTGGACCGCTGTCAAGACAATATAAGTTCGTTCGACACGGTACGCCTCGCTGCCAGAAAAATGCGAAAACGCTTTACAAAACGATTGAACATATTTTGATTAATATATATTGTACCAAATTTTGTCATCAAATGCCTTCTTCAAGCGAAACAAGTAAGACGATTATATTCGGTCGTGAACGAATATTTTATACCCATCACCCTTACCCTTAAAAAAGACAGAAACGGTAAAGCGGCAAAATGTTCATATTCTACAATATGGAGTAGCCGCAGCTGATTTTTGCTAATTTCAAAATACAACTTTTTCTCGCATAGGCGTGCGGACGGTGTAGGCGTTTCTTATGAAAAGTTTGCGTCACCTCTAATGTTTTGCAGATTTGTTGACGTTAGTTTCATTTTCGCTAACGGTAGAGTGTTTACCGCTGATTCTACACAGTTACCCAGACAGATGGACATTCGGAGATGTTCAGGTGCTTTACAAATTTTACGCTGTTCAAGAATATATATACTTTGAGTTTCATGTGTAAACAAATACCCAAATAAAATACTTAAAAAGCAAGTAAGAACATTATAGTCGGCCAGGACCGATCATTACATTCCATACACAACACTGTCTAACATAATTCTTATTTTTATTATAGAACGCAAAACTTATATCTTGTTTAGTGCGTATTTATGGGGAGACGTTGCCAAAACGCGAGCTAATGTAGTACAAGTTACATATAAAAAGATCCAAAAATATACGTAGATTGTCCAAATTTTGTAGAGTTCATATTTTTTTGAAATTACTATTATGAGATAGTTTTCATCGTCACATATTAAAACTTAGGCTTTACTACTTTACAAAGGGTCGATTTTCGTGAAATTGTCGCAGCCGGTTTAAAGTTTTCATACCAATTTAGAATGCCGAAAAACTACTACTTAGTCACTTTTGGCGAGAAATTTCGAAAATTGCAATTTTTTCATGAAACGACTTTTCGGACTAGGGCCTTATGCGGCGAGTGGCCGAAAATGTGGACCGATCCGAACCATTTTTCATAACGCTCGTACTTGAGTCAAAATACGTCACTATATCAAATTTTATCGAAATATCTCAAGAATTGAGACCTGGTGTTCGAACAGGCTTCGAGACAGGCTTACATCAGTTTAGATTATGATTCTGCATCGTTCAGTATAATAAAAAATGGGTCTATCTTAAGGCCTTGTTCGTGTTACATACGTCCGCGCAAATAAATATATACTCTGTAACACCAGTATAGAGTATAGAAAATTCTATATGTTATCCGTTAAATATATCCCATCCTTAACATAAAATTTTTATTTTTAATTCTTTAAATTTTCAAACATTTAAAGTTTATAATGTTGTGCTGTTAATCTGGCTATAAAATGAATGGGATGTGGGAATATGCTTACATTGAAATATAATCTTTATAAATGCATAAAAATTCAGCATAACCAAAGATAAGTAAAATCAAAATATTTAATTGATAAAATTTTTGTATTGTAATTATAACGATACTATAATAAAACTTTCATTTAAATAAAAACAAAATGACAAGCAGCATTTTAGGTGAATCTAAATTGCAACAAACGGTTAATTAACAATTTCAACTCGATATACACAGTAGTGTTTTTCGTCACCCGACAAAGATGGCGTTAAATTCATTTCAAAATTTGCATTTCTAACTTGGCTTCACTTCCGCAAAACATATTTCTTTGATATCGGTGCGCGGTGGGCAGGCGCAAAACTCAGATGGTGGGAAAAACTCTGCCATTGATAATGATAATAGTAACATTGATAAGCCGGTAGGCTAAAAGCCATTATCTGGTTTTTCCCTTACGTTGCTTATTAAAAAAATCCCCTTTTATTGAGACTGGAGAGAGCACAGAGTTGCTTTCAATAAATGCAAACATATCCGACAATGATAAAATTCGTTTCAACTATGGTAAATTCTTTCCAACCACGATGAAAATCTCCCCAAACATTATAAAAATGTCCCCGATCCATACAAATCGCAATGGAAATGATAAATGATTATCTCAATCTATTTCCCTGGCATATTTATTTGTACCATTTTTATCTTTTTCCCTTCTTGATCGTTACTCACAGCGTAAAAGACGAGAATTTTATCGTTTAATCATACATTTCATTTTTATTTATTTTATGTGGCATCAGAATCGATCGTAATGACGATCATCCTCGTCAGCCGCATACTTTCTAGTATATAACATGAAGCCAACCAACCCCAGTAGCGCACGTAACGTAAACGTAATGGTAGTAGACTGTATATTTTGGATTGAAATTGCGTCGCCGTATGGAGTATTCGGTTTTTTATACAATTTTGCTTGTTTAATTGCCATTCGATAGCACTAAAAACAGAACAGTTGTCTATCTTAGCAAAGCATTGCGATGTTCCTGTTGTAAACCTTGTTGCTTATTCAAATGAATTGAATGCGTTGGACTAAGAGGTGGCTTAACACGCACAATGCCACAAATGGTGACTTCTGGCTGCTTTGCGTTATTGTCGTCACCATTTCCAATTTTCTGCGAAAATTTTGGACGAAAACTTCTTAATGCAGGCCATTTGCTTTCTTCTCAATTATGTTTCTGACGTAATTGGCGAAAATTTGGCGGTTTAATACGGAAACGACCACGAGGCATACAGTAGGAGACCATGATATATTAATAAAATAAACGCAACCAGTTTGATAATGTAACCTTGAACGCTTATGCGTACAAACAAAAAGAGTATAACATTAAAAGAGTGAGAAGGATCATGTCTATTTCGGTGTCGAATTTTAAGTTTTCTCTCTTGCCTTTGTCTTATCGATTTTAGAAAGCCGTTGGGTGCTGGTCCCAGCTGGTCCAACATTGTTTCGATGCAATTGCCATGTTTTTATGCATTCAATTGATATTCAGGTATCAGTTTAAGTGTCACAAACACTGCTTGCCAGTTGCTGCTAAAGATGTGTACCAATTATCAAGCTTCAACGCGGAATTTGGAATTTTCGGCTTGTCAACTGCTATTCATCAAGGACGACCGGACAAAATCTAATCAAATAAATTTAATGGTATCCAGTCGTGAGCTTTTGTAAGCGACGCTCGTGCTGCATCAATAGCTAAAAAAATAAGAATAATACAATTATATAACAAGATAATAACCCCTGAGAAATAAAACCTCTAAATAATATCGATTTTCGACGTTTCATTGTGAAAAACTGAATCTTACACTAATAGAATCGAACATAAATTTCATGTACTAACAGAGTCGGACCTTAATTTATCACACTTTAACAGAATCGAAGCGTTTCAATTTATTGAACGAAACTCTCGTGCTCTCTCCATTCAACACATATGGTACTTTTTTTATAAACTATGTAAAGGAAAAAATGACTATTGCGTTAAATAAATTATTAGATCATAAAGAACAAATCAAAGTCGGTCAGCGGCATTAGCTTAGCGGAGAAGGAAGATACTTAATTTAAGAGATGGCACAATAAATCAAATGGAACAAAATAACGGTTTCACATCCCGCATTTTAGACATAAACTTTGTGTATAGATTGGCGCTTTTCGTTGCCACTAGTGTTTCTCTTTGTTCTCTGTCATTTGAAACTTTAATTTTCTAATCTGATACAAATCAAAAATGTTCGTTAGTCACCTTACAGTGAATCATTTGTTTTTATTTTTTTCAAATCCGCCTGAGTAGCCGAAAGCGAGGAATCTCGACTAGTCAATGGTCGTGGGTTCGAATCCCAAGTCCGTTAGAGTTTTTAATAAAATCCGATAGCCTTAGATGCTATTGCTTTTAAGAGTTTAGTCTTAGAATTTATTTCTCTGGCTAAGTTAATAATAATAATAATGATAATAATATTTTTTTCAAAGACATTAACACATTCGTAGTTTTTCACGTGCCTGTCTACAAAAGTCACTACAGCAAAATATATCAAGTGAAAATGGCCCAAGAAGAGTTTCACAGACATTTCCGTTTAATGGCCGAAAGAATCTTAAATTCTTGGAAAAATCTTTGTTTAGCCCCCGAGCATGGGAGGAAGACACCGTTGGCAAGTAGTTCATCTTTGATTTGTTGCGAATTAACTCGTTATCACTGTTGCATTCATTTCTTATAGGTGGTCTAAAATAGCGTGGCGCACGCACAGCTAGTGTCTGTACAAGAATTTATTTCGATATTTATTTAAAAACTGCTTTAGTATACTTTTGAAGCCTTGTTTCGGTCCGAGCAATATGCTTTAGTGGTTAAATGAAAATAGAATAGAGCCGATTGAAATAAATAATATAAGCGGTTGGGTTGTAACACGCAAAAAATAGTAAAATATGATTTTGAATAAAATTAAAAAAATATATATATAAAGGAAAATTTAAATTAAAGAAAACAAATGGAAAGAGCAAGGTCGAGCAAGGTCGATCATTCAATTCTCAACACCAATTCGACTAGTGCAAATACCCATTCACGTTGGGGATAACTCGTCAAAAATTCCTTTCATGTAAAATCACACTATCCATCAAGGCTCTCATACAGTATACCCAAATCTAAAAAATATAATTAATGTGTTAAAGATTTTATTATTTTTCAGTTGTTTCCGTCATAGAGAGTCATAAATTAAAGTTTGTTGCTTATTTTTCGTGAGCACCCTTACATATGGTAAGTTCTCAAAAATAAACCGATGTGACCCAAATTCCCGCCACTGCTATGCTACCAGGGACCAATTTTCATTACATATACTAAAAATTGAACTATTTTCCCGAAGAGCTTGTTATTCATGAGAAACCTTATATGAGACTGAGCTAAAAAAATAGGCTCATATGGTTCAAATTTGATCTCGCTAACTTTCGTTATTTTATATTTTATTTATTTGTTATTTTTCATTTTTGCTCTGAGTTTGCAACAGAAAACATAAAAAAATGGAATTTTACGCTACATTATCGGTGATGACCATCAACGAATAATGAAAAGTATATGTCAAAGTATGTGTCAAAACGTATGTAACATCCATAAGGAAGCTTCAGAGATCCCACAAAGTATAAATATTCTTGACAAGCTTCAAATTCGGAATCGGTTTAAATATACCCGTCTGGTCACAAAAATTAACTTACCGGCTTTAAAAGTTGTTATAAATGTTGCAAGTTCTTGCACTTAGTATGGTAATGAGGATGTGCCAAAATGGTCGAGGGACACGCCTGCAGTAGCACGTAAACTAGGAAAAGAAACAACAATTTCAGTTTTATGCTTTCATTGCTTATCAACCGCGACACATACCACAATAAAAAATTTGTGTGGGAATTCTATAGTTTATCCTAAATGCGCAATAGAAAGCATCAGTCACGCCCATTCAATTTTCAAAATTTCGAAATATTTGTTTTGTGTTAAATATAAGTCCAAAATTTTACTTTCAAATGTATATAAACATTGAATAAAAATGGAAAACTTACATGAGGTATATCTCGCACTTTTGTCACTTTTGTGCTTGAATTTTGTACTTCGCAGGAATACGTAAAGTGACTGCAAAATAACACATGTTTTTTTGTTTACGGTTGGCATGACTGCTTTTGTTCGAAAAAGAAAAGCATGGCATCATTTACACACCTTCACAGAATTGAGTCAATTTTGTAGAGCACTGCGTGTATACTGCAAATTCTATATATATATATGGATCGCGACATAAGCATGACTGGTGTTGGGCACGATACTTGATACTTTAAACGGTTGAAATTAAGGAGCAGAGGTGGGAGATAGTTACTTGAATAACATAAGATGAATACTACATAAGATGAATACTACAATACCCGCAAATAATAAAAAACAAAGCAAAACTGATCTTAAATTGAAGTCGTAACGCGAGGTGAAAAACCAATAAAGAGTTTATGGTATAAGAAGGTTAAAATTTTTTAGCTGGGAATATTCTGAGCGATTGGAAAAATCAATTTTCAAGCACAGGCCTACGATTATTAGGTGTAATTAGCGCTTATATTGTACGACGGGCCATGAACAACGCATTGCATAAATCGTTGCTGTGAAAATCGTTGGATAATGCACTATATTTTTGTAAGAGGTCAGCGCCAATAAATTGAATGGCATTTAGTTTAGCCATATCTTCGCCGGAAGCTTTGCACTTTTAGCATTTGTTTACACCCTACGCTACAGCGAGTTAGTGGGGATATATGTACCGCTCAGTAGTACTTAACAAAAACACAATTTTTACTATGCCGACAGATCCAGATCCATTTTCTGTCCATCTGTCCACATATTATTGCATTGAACCTAAAAGTGGTAATTTTAGAGATATTTTGACCAAAATCTGTAAGCTGATACGTTTTGGCCCAGGGACGAAATGTAAAATGTTTGGGTGGGATGCGCCGACGATTTGAGCCCAATCCCAAATGCCCTTCCCCCCCTCCTCCTGCTATGAAAAATATGACTTTACATGGAAACAAAGCATATTTATTTACTAATAATTTTATTGTGAAAACATATAAAGAAATTTCTTAGACGAAGTGGTGTATTGTATTTGGCGGTTTTGTCCGTTTATAACGGTTTGACTTTATCATTTGAATTTTTTTTTTGCGACTTTTCCATTTCTTGTAGGTCCCTTCTTAGTTTTTCGACCAAAATCAAAGGTGTAGTAAAGATGTAGAAAAGAAGGCGAAGAAAAAATCGTGTTTTCTAAGAAACCATCTTCGGGGTTACCTTACAGTTAATTAAGTGACTGTGATTGTCATGCTTTTTAATCAAATGAAGAAATGTTTTGCTGCGTCCATAACTTACCTTAAGGAGGTTATGTGTCTGGCAATTGCAACACTCTCAGCCGCATGGCACAAATGTCTGTCCAGTTTTTGCTTATATGGAACGGGATAATTTTGTGTACGTGAAACCATCATATATCTTACTACAAATATATGCCTTCGGTATCTATTACGTTAAAAAAAAAAAAAGAAGAAAATGCAAAATATATCAAAAGACTTCATCCAAGCCGAATGTAATTTCTTTTGGTTTCACTTATTTCTCAAACTTTTTGGTTTTTTTTTTGTAATTTGAAACTTTTATAGTATGGCCCACCTGTTAGAACTTTAAAATCGTGTAAAAAATAAGGAAACAAGTAAGAAAATTATATTCGGTCGTGACCGAATCTTTTATTCCCATCACTTTTATCCTAAAAAAGACGAAGAAATAAAAGAATTAAATTTTCATTGTCTACAAAATAGAGAGGTCGCGGCTGAATTTTTCTATTTTCAAAATAAAGGTTTTTTTTCGCATAGGCGTGTCGACATAGTAAGCGCTTTCTTTAAAAAATTTGCATCACTTCCAAATTCGTTTGCAAATTTGTAGGTGATATGTACGTTTTCGCTAAAGGGGGAATGTTCACCACCTTAGTGCGCAGTTGGTCAGGCGTACAGACGCAATGACGGACATGCTTCGATGCATTCCGAATTTGGGACTAGCCAAAAATTTATACGCTTTATGGGGTCTTTGAATTTTGTTTTTGCGCATTATAAAGGATGTGAAAAAATGAAGCTATGACAGAGTATAAAACTAAACAGGCGTTACATATTCTTCTTATTTATACGGGTATAAATATACGTTTAAGTTTTTGAACATTTATCTGCTGTAATATTTTATTCCTCTTTCGTGTCAGTTCACGCAGTGCTGTGGGCGTGGCCTTTGGCCAATAAATAGCAGAACTTCCAATGTTTCAGCCAAATTTGAAGTCAATAGTCCCATGTTTGCGGCCAGAAGAATTTTTACGATAGATATCACACAGACGGACAGGCGGAAAGACGGACGCGCTATTGAAGAATTCGATGCTAATCAAGAAAATATACACTTTGTAGGGTCTCCGAAGTTTCCGTCAGGCCGTTGCAAACGTTCTGACAATAGGAATATATCCCGCATTCTTCATTGATGGGTATAAAAATGTACATAAATATGTACTAAAACGAACTTTTCTCTCCATTAACTTTGGCTTATAAACTCTTCTATGATATCGTTATTTCTAGCAAAGTGCAGCAATGCAATAGCTAAAAAGTCGGGCGTATCGTGAACCCTCAAATTTGCAAATATGTTAAATTTAACTCAGCGCAACAATATTCAAATAACTCCCCTTAACTATCCTTTCCGTCAACACAGACCAAAACAAATCAACGACCAATAAAGTTGGTTTGCGTTACTCCCATACATTTATAAGCAAATCTAAGTACATACAGATGCACTCCTAACATACTCATTTATGTATGGGTGCAGATACATGATCATGATGATGATGACGATGATGGGAACTTGTTTTATGGCGGCAAAAGGATATAAAACTATATGTAGAGCAAGCACTAGCTTCATGCTTCACACAACAACCGCAGTTATCGTTTGTTTAAAGTTCGGTTTTTTTATGTTTTCAGTTTTTTCACAGTCTTATTTTCAAAGGAATTTAATATTCAGTTTTCCGTTTTTTCTCTTCTCAGTTCTTTTTTTTTTGTGGTATAATAATGATTGTGGGTGTATATTCACTCGCCACACTAATAAACGTAATCCTGTACAGTTATGCAAACCACTGATAGCAAAAGTGAATTTTTATTTGAAAACTATGACGGTTTTCATATGCTAGCTATTAACAAAAGACAGAAAAAGTGAAGCAATATATAGAATTTATTTTTTGAATATTTACAGAAAAGCCTTAAACAAAATTTTAAATGTTAAAAATTTTTTAGAAAAATCGTACAAAATTTCTTTTACATAACAAAAAAGTCGAAGACTTTTTTTTATCAAAAACTCTATTATAATATTACTTCAATTTGCCAACGCATTCACACTCTTATATAAAGTATTTTTATTAATTTTACTTGCCAAGTTATTTTTTCCTATAAATTGGACGATGGAATTAATTTCCATCGTTTCGTGTTTGCATTATTTAATATGAGAAGAGAGCCAAGCCCATTTTACACCCTATACTGGTAGAGACACATGGTATATTAAGTTGTATGCAATGCTCACAAGGAGTTGAAATAGATCACGTTTTTTTTTTATTATTCATCCATCCAGTATCACTCTCTGAATGAGAATCTAAACTTTCCTTTCTACTGTACGTCTGTCTGTCCGATGTATTCTGTATTTAACCTACAAGTCGCAATATTTGAGATATTTCCTAGAAACGTTAATTTTTTACATTTTCCTTTGAAAAACCCCTGGCGATTAGGACCATCTTAACTTATTGGACTTAATTTCTGTGCGTATTAGTCAGCTCTGAAAAACGATGGTTCGTTCGCATTAAAATAGCGTTCAGAGCCACTAAAAATTTCTTTCCGTCCTTAGCACATCCACAGCGGTCTTCTTTCTTTATCTCAAAATTGACATTATCCAGGCCGTACTCTGTATTTTCACTTAGTTGGAATATAAACTTGCTGAGCTTTCCTTAGTGCTCCATGCATTTCAGTAGTAATCCGAAACAATAAAGTAAAATCGCCCGCAAGTGATTACATAAAGATATGAAACAATATATTTTAAAAACCGCCTAGAATACGGCAAACATTCGTTGGTTGGATTTATTACTTCGAAATTTAATGGAAATGGAACAAGACACGAAATAAAACGAAAGAAATTAATTCAATTATTTAGTTATACGTAATCGGTTGTATGCAAACAATTGTTTGTGTGTATATGTTTGAGGGCATATATGTTTAAGTATTTATTTTGCATATAAATATTATGATCAAATCCGCCTGCGTGTACACAGGTGTTTGCTTTTTCCATCGTATTTAAATTTCCGCCATATCTTACTTATGGTTACCGCATCCAGTATCAGCCGTAATAGCGACAGCTTTTGGTATTCATTGGCACGTATGGGGAAATTTGATTCAAATAATACACACACAGTTATATACATGGTTGTGCACATATGTACATATACATTTACATGCGAAATTCACAAGCAAACGTTCATCCAAACTCGTGCATTAAAAAGAATTGCGCTTATATTCATATAAACTAGTACGCGCACAAACCCACATTCATAAATATAGTAACGCTTACAACATACGTATGCACACCTCCTGTGTGCATATGAACATAAAAATTAATGTTTACTTTATTATTGAACATTATTGAGAAATTTTAATGGTTGTAAAATGTCATTGTATGTTTGTATGTTCGTCAATGAATAAGAGGGTATTTACATATGCGCACAGTTGTATTATAAGTTTAATATATTTATATATATACGTAATTTTGCTCATATCTGCACGTACGTGGCAAGAGTTTGCAATTCCAGCATTTCACTTAAACTTCTTGGACGTTTTATGAATACTTTACGTTTTGTACATAACAAGGTTTTCTCTCACGGTTTCACTTATAAGATTTAAAATTTGTTTGGTTGTTGCTGCCGTTGCTGCTGCTGCTATTACTGCTGTATTTCTTGAACAAACAAAGAATTATTTCCAGCACGGCGTTCAAACAGACTTAGACTTTTGAAATTCGTATGTAGGTTACAATAAGTAGCCTAACTCGAAGACGAATATCAGATACTCATCATCTAATCTATATTTGAGACATGCTCACACTCAACACTCATTTTTTCCAGTCCTACGAACATTCAAAATGCGTTATTATAAATTTGGTGGGAGTGCGTATGACACAATTTGAGACATGTTGAGGACGGCGGAGTAGATTAAAGAGATTGAAAGGACTAAATATTTGAAGATAAAAAGAAAAATTTTCCTTTAATACACGAGCAGATATATCGACTTGACTAAATCAGTTCTGATTTAATTATTCTACAAAAATTACGAGGCTATCTATTGACCGTCAGAATTTCATTATTCGGATTAACATACTGACCTTTCTCGATAGTGCTACATGCCTAACTCAAAAAGTCCTTACTGCCTTTTTATGTGCTTTTGGATACGTTTAATAATGATGTTGATTGTAAGAAATTCTCTAGAAAGGCATAAGCCTAAAAGTATGCCTCCTTTAGTGACTATAAACCGTATAATAATTGCGAACACACGCATACATAATTTCGTAGGTGCTGCTTAATATAAAGAATTTTAATGGCTACCTAAGGAAAATATTATTATTTTTAAAAAAGAAAATTTCACAAAGCTTCACAAACAGTTTGTTTGGCAGAAAATCATTAATTTAAGTGTGTTCTCATTTTAAACTTAAACAAATATATAAAATAAAATATACGAAATTTTGAGGAGATTTTATGGATATTTTCGTTAAAAAAAAAAATTTGGATAAGTTTGAAAACTCGTCGTTAAATCGCATGGTAGAGGTTAGGTTAGCAATACTCCGTTAAATATGGGCGCGCTAGGTGCTTAATTGTGATCATTTTCGCAATGATCTTTCAACTGGCTTTAACATCTTTTATATTCGGCAAATTCCACTTTTTGCCTATCAGACACGTTTGTACAGCCAGTTGGCAATCGCTATAGAAATTGATCAATTCATATTTGCAAAGTTTTCAATTTTCTTTCTCAACTTTTCCGATTATGCATTTCAAAATTCCAAGACAAGCAGTGAGACGAGGAAAGGAACTGTGACAGGGATATATAGATGGACTCGTTCAAATTATCTCAGAATCTTGGTAAAGCATATAGACATTTGCGAGCTTCATGGAATTTCCCATTTCCATCGATTTTTTTCAAAATCGTGTCCTCAATTGCTCAAGTCAACTGAAAATTATACCAAGAGACAAAACTCTTGTCGTATATTGAATAGAGACTTTGAAGAATAAACTACTGGTAAATACTTTTGTCTATGCTTTTTAAACAAATTTCATAATTAACTTCTAGTTTCGAGTACCTCAATAAATTTTGTGTGACTCCGATGTACATTGCTTTTTTGTTTTTTCTGTTCTACTTCGCATAAAATCTATTTACTTTGTTACGGGTTCACATCTACACACATCATATAGAGTAATTTTTCTGATAGGTCCATCTTCAAATCCTGTACATACATCTGAGCATTTTGTTGGGTTGTCTAGTAGTTGAGTTGTTGCTTCAATGCTGCATGCATACTCACGGAAGTGTGTCAGTGGCAAACAATAACAATAGTCAATGCCATCGCCTGAAAATGAAAATGAAAACTAACATAGAAAATATTTTTCAATTTTCAGCACGCGTTACTGGCAGTTTGATAGCAATTACAGAAGGAAGTGCATTACAGTTGCGAACGCAACGAGGAAGGGAGAGAGGGAAAGAAAGAGAGGAATAGAGAGGAGTGAAATAGAATGGAGGCGTATTGTTTTACGCGTTAGCGTGCTTTCTTTTCATTTATAGAGAACGCCAGAATGGTTGTTAGTCAGAGAGTACATGTGTGGTGAAAAGCCATAATGTGTCTATAACATCACTGTGACGTTGCACCGTACAAGCGATAGTGGTAGTATTAGCATTCATCATTTATGGCATCTGTGCAATTGAAAGTGCATGTGCTTGCCCATCAATATACTTTCCTCTCCCTAAACGCATGTATGCTTTAAGATGTGCAATACTTTGGGGATTCGAAGCAAACACTTGGATTATAACATTTTTTATATTTTTGTGATTTTTTTCCTTGCATTCTTTTCTTTTTTTTAAAGGAAATTGCTTGCGGTTGATATAACTAACGACTTAGTACTTATTTATATATGTGTACGAGTATTGTGACAATTTGCTTTACAATTGTCAAAGATTGGTTTATCCACAAAAAAAAGAAAAATTACAAACAAAACCAATTAGCAATTTTCGTTATAAAAAAGTTTTATTTTTAAATATTTTGTAAAATTTTGTGCAAAACATGTTCATTAAACCGCTGAAAAAAGCAAAAAAAATAACATATTTGAATTAATTTCCACTGTTTCATTTTATTTCTTTCATTGAACGAAGAAGATAAAGTGGATTACGCTCAAATTCATAGCTAAACGAAATGAAATAGAATCCAGGGATCGAGGCATTTCTTAAAGACTTTTGGCAGACATGAATTTCTCATAAGACAGTTTGCTTGGTGTTCAACGAAATATATGAAATTATAAAAAAAAAATGAATGAACGAGTGCGCTGAAGAAGCTTGAGTGTGCTTCTCGGTCCATTTAACAGCATAGGATAAGTGTTTTTGTATTTATTACGAATATTTTGCTATTAATTAATGGTACAATTTCCATAATTGCTTTGCACATTAATAGGTGCCTACAATTACTTTGGCCACTTTTATATCCATCACCGATGGACGAGGGGTATATTAATTTTCTCAAAACGTTTGCAACGTCGAAAATTGCGTGTTATTGCCGTGTAAAACGATACTGTTCGTGAAGGCTCTCATAATGAAGCATGCGCTAAACCCAAAACCAAATTATTAATGTGTCAAACAACGGATTTAGTAAAGGTGCTAGTGATTTTACTATTTTTCTATTGTTTCCGTCATAAAAAGTCAGCTACTAGGGACCAATTTCTATTGCATATATTAAAAGTCTGACTATTTTTCCGATATGCTTGTTATTCCTGAGAACACTTGTATGAAAAGGAGTCCAAAAGTTAGGCTCATATAATTCAAATTTGGTCTAATTAATTTTTATGTTATTTTTTATTTTATTTATTTATTTACGCTTTTTACTTTTATTACTATCCTAAATTTTCAACGTAAGACATCACTAAACGGACTTTTATGCCGGTTAATGGCTTACTATACCCATCAGCAAATAATGAGTGTCTATTCATTATTCGCGACGTATGCAACACTCAACAGAAAGCTTCAGAGACCCCTCAAAGGATACATATTTTTAATCAGCATAAAATTCTTCTAAATCAATTTAATATTTGTTGTAAACACTCTCCTCACCGCAAAAATGAAGCTATCGAATCCAAATTTGGCTGACACATTGGGAGTTTTTGTTCGCAGCCCAGTATTTAAAATAGGCCAAATCGGTCAAACGACACGCCCACAGTATTACGTAAATTGAGAACACGTCGGTTTTCACAAAAATATATAATTTGTCTTTTGTTCATTACTTAAAAACAATAGCAAGTAAATGGACAAAAATTTGAACGCACATTCTATGGATGATGCTGTAGAACCTTACATTGTAGTATATCGAGGTTTAATTTTTTTCTTTTTGATACCTTCATAATGCGCAGAAACAAGCTCCAAACCCCATAACGTGTACATATTCTTGACCACTGTAAGATTTGTAATGCTCCTGAACATGTCCGTCTGTCCATCTATCTGTCTGGGTAACTGTGTAGAATCAGCGGTAAACACTCTCGCATTAGCGAAAATGAAACTAACGCCAACAAATATGCAAAATATTTAGAAATGACGCAAACTTTTCATAAGACTTGCCTAAACCGTCCGCACGCCTATGCGAGAAAAAGTTGTATTTTGAGATTAGCAAAAATCAGCTGCGGCTTCTCCATATTGTAGAATATGAACATTTTGCCGCTTTACCGTTTCTGTCTTTTTTAAGGGTAAGGGTGATGGGTATAAAATATTCGTTCACGACCGAATATAATCGTCTTACTTGTTTCGCTTGAAGAAGGCATTTGATGACAAAATTTGGTACAATATATATTAATCGAAATATGTTCAATCGTTTTGTAAAGCGTTTTCGCATTTTTCTGGCAGCGAGGCGTACCGTGTCGAACGAACTTATATTGTCTTGACAGCGGTCCAATCATCGAGCCGTTTTCCCACTTCTACAACTTTGGGGAGCGTCGTGCCAGCCATGCCATGGTGTATCGATCCGAACAAATGATACTCAAAAACTGCTATATCTGGTAAATGCGCTAGCGGCAACAGAATTTCCCATTCGAGCTGCAACAGTGTGTCCTTGACAACGCCTGCAAAATGTGGACGAAATGGCATTTTCACTCAATTCGTATGGTGGCCATTTTTCTTCCTTTCCGATCTTTCTCGTCAGATGTGAACGAAACGAAGAAGCAATTGATCAATCAATTGCTAAGCTCATCGAAAGTTCTCTAAGAGTTTCAGCTAGACTTTCGTCCAATAAGCTTTGCAATTCGTTGTCTTCGCACTTTTTTAAACCTCTAGGCCGTTCTTCAAAATAACCACTTGGAAACAGTTGAGACCAAAAATGGCAAAAGAGATAGGAAGCAGCAGAACCATAGGCTTCTGAAAATGTTTGGTGGGCTTCGGCAACCTATTTCTTCAAATTAAATAACCAAAGCAATTAATGCCAGAATTGAAATTCTGAGCTCTACATGATAAGCGTCCAAAATGTTTGCAAGAACCTAAAATATTTCATTTATTTTTGTAGGTTGGTCATCTACTCGCCGATCATTATTCCGATCGAGTGGGAATCACGTTCTGAATTGATTTAAGCATGCAAGTCTGACTGTCTGTCTTTCTTTCTTATGTTCTTCTTACAGGTCGGAATGTTTGAGATGATTTGATAAAAGTTGTTTCACCAACATGGGTTGGTCCGAACACCATCGACCATCTTCCATAGAATGTCTTATTTTTGCAAGTCGTTATCTAAGTAACTGCATTAAGCAAAGCAATGATGTGCTATGTCTTCCTGTGATTTTCTTGTTGTCATTATCCTTTAAATACATCGTCAATATGTTTTCGATTCTTTCAGAAGACGACAACAAACCTTTTGGTATTATAATTATTTGATTGGCAACAAATTTAGACGAATAAGTGAAGGCGAGAAGTGTTTTTATTTTAACTTCGGATTTATTAAGAAAAATTTTCTTTGACGCTGTTATAAAAGATAGCTCTTTGGTTAATCAAAAACGTTATAGTTGGACTTTGGTTTAGATCTGAAAGAAATTAACTCAATATTTGCACATTTTTTTAAAAATAAATATTGAAACTGAGGCAACAAATACTTTCAATGAATGCTCTCTTATTCTGTTGGTTTCCTTCTTACTTTCGACAACTTGGCAACTAATTCCGAAATTTATTTACTTCTTACTTTATTTTCATTTACATATGTTACCTGCCCACCGAGCTATGAGCTTTGGAGAAAGTTTTTTCATTGCAGATTAATTTAAACTTATGCCAAAATAAATAAAAAGCATTTTGGCACAAATTATAACAAAAGCAAAGTCTTCTCTTTACTTATGTTCTCGTAAGCACACATAAACATTAATCTTTTCAAGGAAATCTCTTTGCTCCTTACGTTTTTAACTTTTTTTTGAAATTTTCTGGTTTTTATTTTCGCTTTTTTTAAATTTAGTACGTTCTTGACATAATCGACACATTAACACACATAATCTTGCGTATGAGTTACACATGTTACTCTGAAGGACGAGGGATATGTTCGATTTGTTCAAAGCCCAGGAAGAAGCTTAAGAGGTCCTACAAGACGTATGTGCTCTTGCTCAGCATCAAATTCTGAATCGATTTAAACATGTCCATCTGTACGTCTGTGTAATTCCTGTTTCAAGCATTCTGCCATATAAAAAAGGAAAAGCATCATAATAGGGCTCATCTGATTACCACTTCGTCTAGCACAGTTCTCTACTCACCACAAACAATAGTTGATAAGCCTGAAGCGGAAAATGGACGCAATGTGCCAAAAAACCTGGTATGATCAACTATTTATGGCGAAACCTAACTAGGAAAAATAAGCATTAAGTGGTACGCACAGTCTTTCTCGCCACATTGACGGACTGTTCCTCTAATTGCCTATTCAACCAATCAATTCAATTCTTATACTGACACCTAAAAAAGTGCTCATTTGTGCGTAGCGCCGAAAGAACAGGAGCCCTTTCCGCAGACGCATGGATAAGACGGAAATATGTGCAATTAATATTGAAAAATAGTTTAGGCAAAGTAGTTTTTATTCCTCACATGAAATAAACGCATTCGCTAAAAAGAAGGATATCTTTATTACCTCGATCAGCCTTTGGACACTGATAAAATCTTTGAAGCCGTTCTGCCAACGTATCGGTGGAAGATTTAAGGCTTAACTCACGAAATTAATCTCTGTCAAACAATCAATCTGAAGAGCTCCATTAAATGCGAAACAATGAAAGCTGAACCTCATGCAGATTGGCTAATTGTGGGTCCCATTAATGGAATCAAATATTTTCGATGGGTAATTGGAGACAACTGCACGCAAGGAGAGTCGCGTGTGATAAAAAGTATAGAATCAAGCAAGGCTAAAGTTTCCAATACAGAACCAATCTTCTTAATAGTTATTTCGTAAATAAGCAAATTGTACTATAATGCCAGCACAACGCGAAAGCATTACGTCGGATGTCACTATATTTCCAATAGTGGGCTTTTTGCTTATAATTCACGAAAAACTTTCATTGTGTTGGCCAGTTTGAACTGATTTGATTAGTAGAATTGTCAAGCACCGATACAGACACAAACGGGCAAGCAAACAGTAAAGCGAAGCGGTAGGCGCGCTTAATGATTTTATAGCAGGTGCGATAGAAATGACTTAAGAGAAATAATTTCAATCTGAGAAAATGCTTAAAATCTGCTCTGCTCTGTTTTAGTTTTACGCAGAATGTCATTTAAAACAAATTGAAAGCAAAAGATAAACAGAATTGAAAAAATTTTATTTTGCTAAACTAATTTAGGTAAATTAACAAAACGAGGGACAACCACTGAATAATTTATAAATGGAATACGGTCGGTGTCCAAAAGTGTTTATAAAATTTCCCTCACGCTTTCGAATGTGTTCGAAAGGAAGTTCAAATCCCTGTAATATGTGGCAATTTCAGTACTTGGCCGCAAGTTAAAAGTCGAAGCTTTTTGATGCAGTGGTTCTGGACTATTCGGACCAAGTAGCTCGTAATAAAATAGTAAAAGGCAATTGTCGCCTAAATCTTTATCCAGGAGGCGAATTCAATCTTGGCGGCATTTATACGTTCGGATCAAACGGTAAGCTATTGGTGAGCGTTGCCGTTTGATTTTGTGCCTACCATATACGCTGATATCAATCCGATAACTCTGTCCGCGACTATGGGTACAGTTAACTTTCCCCTCTCTTGCTTAGTCATTGCAAAAACCGCGCGGCACAAGCACAAACTACAGTTGAATATCGTGGGAACTACTCTACCTTAATATTACATTTAGAGAATGCGCGTAACGCTAGCATTGACATCAGTGCCTCTTATCTGCGGTTGGTTTTTGACCATTTAGTTTTGGGAGCCGAGCTATTTGTTGAATGGAGACAGGTAAATTCGTTTGAGAAAGTAAGCCAAAACTATTAGTTTGCGTCCATATTTAGGCATAAACAAGACGATTTTTCTCTAGCCGGTTCCATCATCTAAAACTATAAGTCTCAGTTCCTGGCGCCTTATGCACTCGAAAGTACATATCGGTACATAGCTTGTTTGCCAAACTGATCTACTTGAAACATCTAACCTCGTCTTTTGCAAATGGGACTTATGTCAAGCTTATGTGAAAGCAATGTTCAATTCAAACCAAAGTTTTGGTCTGATGTACGCACGGTATTTCTCATCTTAAAAAGCCTTCAGTGGTATAAATATATATATTTTTTTCATTGATATGCACATTCACGTAAATATGGCCATAAGCATGTGGATTAACTTATACAGCAACCGTTTTTTACTTGGTTTTAAAATAATTTTGGATCCCAGTGGTTTGCAAATTGGAAATAAAAAAATTGAAAAATGTTTATGACGTAATCATTGTCGGATTCCGTGTATACGTTAAAATCTACCGTTTCGTGTTAATGTTCAAGTATTGCTGTTATTGAAAATTTTTCAAAATCAAAAAAACTAAAAAAAAAAATAAGACGACAGAAGAGAAAGTCGTAGAATTTTAATATTTATATCAGGGGAGAAAAGCAACGACGAAGTCGCGATCGTTTGTCTCAATTTTCAATGTCATAAATTCTTAGATAAATTTATTTGTTATCTGTTGAAAAAGAGACAATTTTCTGATATGTGTACGCCCGACAATAATTGAAATGATTTAGCATCTTAGTCGTCATCGTACAAGCAAATCAACAACAACGATACTAAAGTTTATAACGACAGCTATACAGATTTATGTAAATATCAAAAAAAAAAAAAAAATAATAATAATAATAATAACAATATATATAATAAGTTTGTTTAATTTTGTTATTTAATTTTAATAATTTACACTTGATTGCCAGTATGGGCAGTTAATCCCTACTTGGGTTATAAGCGATGCTGCGCCTCTAGAAAGAGGAAATAACGAAAACTGAAAGCAAGTGTGAATTGTTTGACATAAGGTGATCAACGCGATTGTGTAGATATGGTTAGCAAACGAATACGAATTTCAAAGAACATTTAAAAGATTGCGACTTACGATAAAAGCCAAGTGAATGTTATTAAAATATCTCATTTTCCTTAAGAGAGATAAGCGATTGACACCTCTAATGCTGATTGCGTATTAAATAAACATTTTTTTTAACAATGGTTATTAATTGTCCAAATAAAGAAAAAGATTTTGAGGGGAATGAGCAAATGCTTAAAGAAGATGTAACGCGAAAATCTGGTGATAATGAAAAAAAAATATTTTCAACTTTCTCCGAGAAACACCGGTACGGTAAAGTGAGAAAATTATTAAGCAATCGTATACGTATACTTACCTGGATTCATCGTTACAATTGGCAATGGTTTGTTAATGATTTCATAGCTGGCATCACTTTGGGCCTTACTATTATACCAGAAAGTATAGCTTGCGCTCTATTAGCCGGCCTACCGGCGCGGTATGGCTTATGTTCAGCTTTTATTGGTTCATTTATTTACCTAGTTTGCGGTTCTATTGACACAGTTATTATGGGACCCACCAGCTTAGTGGCCCTAGTGAGTGTACAATTCACTGTAGGCAAACCGATTGAGTTCGCCTTTATTCTGACATTTTTAAGCGGCATCGTTCAACTAATAATGGGTTGCCTGGGTATGGGTAAGTAAACGTGTTACACGTACTTTCCTAAATTTTAAATACAAGCGAAGAAATTATTTAATACATTAATTATTGTACGACGTCAATATTCATTATTATATAATTGCACTAAAAATTCCTATGAGTCGGGTAAATAGAAAACGTCGTTTATTATCATAAATTACGTCAGTTGGTTTCTATTTGGTTTTCAGTTATCATTTATTGATGTACACAGAATTCAGTTACGACATATATTCAGTGGAATTAAAGAGTACTTAATGTTTAAGGGCTAAGCTAATTAGTATTTAAAGTCGATAAATAAATAATGGGAATAAGTTCATATTTAAATTTGTACTAAGTTGTATAAACGGATAGTTCCTTGACGGTCACGACGCCATTTATCAAATCAAGTTTGAAAAAAAAAGTCAAAGGACCCTCAAACTAAAAGATTGCTTGAATGAAGGCGACGTTATAAGCAGTAATTTACTTTTTCGTACGGATACACTATTTAATTTTTGTAAAACCATTTATGGATGGTTATGATATGAAAGTGCCATAGAAAATTGTAATTTGAGGCAATAAAAAACCATGATTTAATTGTCTTCTTGTTATACCCTTACAATAAATAAATAAATAAATAAATATATAAATAAATTAACGACATGTAAGAAAGATTCTGCTAAGTTTGTGGGAATAAATGTAACTTCGTTTTCTTCTTGTAGGCACCACTAAGAGATGAATGTACACCCGCCTTACTTTTTTCATACCCTTTATATTCTTGAGCAGCGTGTAATACGAAATTGATTAAGTGATGTCTGCCCGTTTGTGAGTTTTTGATTGTTGTTGGCACCCTCCTAGTCGCAAAAATGAAGACATTGACTTCAAATTTGGTAGAGACATTAAGAGTTTTTGCACGCAGGTTGAAAATGGGATAACTGATCAGAGCAGAAGCCCGTTGTGGATCGTAAACTGAACGCAAATCCGTTTTTCTTAACAAAAATTTGTGGATTTTTGCTCGTTACTCAGAAAGTATGAAAGTCATAAGGCTGAAATTTTCTATATTTACTTTACGAAACACTATTCTTTACGTGCGAAAATGGCGAAAATCGGCCATGTTCACACAAAGTTACAAATGATTAAATTTGATTTTTTCCCCTCTGAGGTTTTATGCTTATTTATTATAACGCAAGTAAGACGGAACGTTGAAAACTATTTTCTACATTCCCAATATGAAGATATATTATCTGCGGCTTAAAAGTGGATTAATTCTAAAATAGATAAGGAACACATCACGATGAATTTTTTCTTAATAATTCCCGCGATATGAATATCAAGTAAAAGACCTTGGAGACTAGAAGACGAAAAGCATAAACGTGGCTATGCGAGATCACTCAGGTCCTCTATTCGCAACTGTTAGAGGAAAATGATGTTAGGCAAGGAGATAAGAAGGAAGCTATGTCACAGTCGATATGTCCCTTTATCGGCAAAGCACTCACCGCCCATTCGACTCTACGAGTAAACTCTACCGCACATGAGATTTGAACCCGCGAACACTGCTTTCATAGTCCTGACTCTTATCTTAATAATTTGCATGAAATATTGCATACAGCAGTGCTCTGCACGAGTACCTTCACTCACTATCATCGACGAATTTAAAGTGAGTTAAAATTAATTCGTTTGTTTCCTAATCGTTTCGTAACTGCGAATGAATCGCACACTTATTCCTATGAGCAACAACCACGCGAAGAGGCGAAAGCGCAGTTTCTGCCGAGCGAAAGCGTACCAAAGCGGGCAAAGCGATAAATGTCGTTAGGAAAGATTACGTAGATTGACTTATTTGGACAGCATATGACGCATGCTAGACCCATTCGCACGTGAATACACTGCGAGTATGAGACTCTTTCCTGGCAACTTTTAAAATTGAACCCCGAATCGACGACGAATCTTACCAAATTTTATTCCCTTTATTCATTCAGATACTACTTCCAATCGATACAAAGCAGTCTTATTAATTAGCGTTGAAATGATCCCACTGCTGTTTCAATAACAAAATTTTCATTTCTTGAAAAAATGTATTTGTAGGCCGAAAATCATCTTGCCGAAGAACACACATATACTACATATTTCAGCTAATTCCTTTAAAAACAAATGAAAATCTTATAGTACAACAAAAATTCAAAAATTGTGCAACACTTAACAAAATTCGGCATTTATTGTCGTGAGAAAATACCACAAATTAGGCCTTTTTTCCGTGCAAGCCATAGTTTTTGTGAGAGCCATTGTATGGGATGAGTTTTCTTAACGAAAATCTCATCATTCTTCATTTATTTTCGTCACAAAATATTAAAAACTGGACTTCACTGTCACGTGAAGGTTCACTTTTCATTAGAATCCTATAGTTAATTCTTAGGTCAAGCTGGATAAGTCAATTTTTATCATGAACTCTGAAAAATTATATCTTCTTGCTACATAAATGCATACTTTTTATAGGAACGGTTGTTTTGGGTTCACATCCGATCTAAATTTTCTGCATCAGTTTGGTATACCGACATTTTCTCATTCAGCGATTTTTGCTGAGGAATTTTGAAAATTGGTTGATTGATTTTTTTGTACAACGATTCTCTCAAAATAAAATCTATGCGGAAAAATATGTGGGCAGTAGTCACGAAAATTTTCCAAATCAATCCAATTTCAGTGGTATTCATCTTTGGTCCGGAACACTCGGTTTCGTCAAAGCATATCGAAAATTATGACCTATAGGTAAATAAAAACAGGCGTACAGTTAGGCATAAGGTATTAAAGGGCGCATCTACTTCACGTTTTTCCAAATGTGGATTCTTTTTGGACGTTATAACTGCAATCCGCCGGCCGCAACTATGTTCGCGGCTTGTGACTGTGCAACACTATTCGCTATAACGTTTCGCCAAGTACCGATGAGACTCTCTTCACCTCAGGCACTTTGCCGGAAACGTTAATAAAAAAGAATGTTGATGATTCCAAAAACTTGCAAAACTTTACTTCTTTTCTCAAATTTTTTTAATATTTTCTAGGATATATATTCGAATTTATTTCGATGCCTGTTATCAAAGCTTTTTCTTCAGCTACGGCTATACTGGTTATGGAATCTCAAATCAAGGTTCTACTGGGCATAAAGTACTTAGTAGCCGGTTTAATCGAATCCATGAAAACTCTACTGAATCGTTATCAAGAAGCTAATTACGCTGATTTTGTGATGGGTCTTTGTGCAATAATATTTCTTATAATATTTGAGGTAATGGATAAGTAATCACGACATGTTTTTTGACCGACAGAATTTTATTTTGATTTATTCTCAGTCATTTGAAAAATTCTCAAAGCGTTCAAGTAGCAATAAAGTGGTCCGTTTATTATTTCGTTACCTGTCATTTTCACGCAACACGCTGATAGTAGTAATTACTGCTACTATCTCGTATATATCGTTGCTGCACAACTGTCATATACCGTACACGTTGAGTAAAAATGCTTTGTCGGGCTTACCTAATGTCACGCTACCGCAGTTCATTGTTGAAACTCCCGAGGAAACATATACATTTTGGCGGATTTTAACGGAATTGAATGTCGGAGTCTTTGTAATACCAATAATCGGCATATTAACAAATATATCTATAGGAAAATTGAGTAAGTTTGATGAATATAGAAGAAAAAGTTAACTCGTTTTGTGATAAATATAAATTTCTTTTAACGTTAGCTCCCAAGGGCTTGGTGGACACCAATCAAGAGCTGTTAACAGTGGGTCTGTGCAACGTTGCGGGTTCTTGTGTTCAATCGATGCCTACTTCAGGAGCCTTCACACGTTATGCCATAAGCAAAGCTTGCGGTTTGTGTACACCTCTCGCTAACTTGTATTCTGGTAAAAATGAAATATATTTTAAGCTTCACATCAAATCTACATATATTTTCTTATTGTTAGGGGTGATTGTTTTATTAGCTTTAAGCTATTTAAGCCCCTACTTTAATTTCATACCCGAAGCCACTTTGGCCGCCATATTAATATGCTCCCTATTTACTTTGCTCGATTTCAAATTACCCTGGCGTCTGTGGCATGACTCTAAACGCGATTTTATCGTATGGCTGGTATGTTTTGTGGTTTGCATTGTCAGCGGTGTGGAGGTGGGTTTATTTGCTAGCATTATCATCAATGTTTTGCACTTGTTGTACTTGTGGGCACGACCTGAAATAGCGGTGAAAATTCAAGAGGTATGTATGACACGACCCAAAGACACTATTATCATCATAATCATCATCATCATCATTATCATCATCATCGTTATCACAATGTTGTTTATTTTCTATGACGAAACAGATCGATGATATGCAATACATATGTGTTACGCCAGGCAATGCCATTTACTTTCCTGCCATCAATCATTTACGTGACAAAGTACTCAAGGCCACCGCTCAGTCAAAACAACGTATACCCGTAGTTATCGACTGCCACAAAATCAGCGGTCTCGACTTTACAGCAGCACAAGGTTTTGTAAAACTCGCTGGTGGCCTAAGGCATGACACAACTGAACCCGATGTCGCACATGACAGCAGCAGTTGCCAATCTGACAATGGCGCTGATGGCTTCGCAGGTGATACTTTACTTATATTATATCGTATGCAAGTTCATTTGCAAAAATTGATTGACAACGCAGGGAACTTGGTATTTTGCGATAGTGAGGAGAAAATACGAGAATTCCTTACACAAGAATCGTTGCGTAATGGTTTCATTAATCTTAAAGAGCATATAAGAGCTTCGATCGATTTAGGCTATAAAATTGAAATTGAATGATGTGAATGTACAAAGCGAGGAAAAATAAAGTGAAAATTAATTGAAACGGTAGTATTATTTCACAGATGAAACATTTAGAGAAATGCACAAAGCATAAAACAAAGGAAAAAGAAACGAAGCTGAAATATCTTTTGGTGTAAGCACTGTCTTTACGAAGGATTATAATTGCACCACACTAATGTAATTATAAATTTTAATTTAATTTAAGCAATTTAATGTCAAATCCAATTCAAGCTTTCCAAACTGTGATTCTCAATTATACTCAACTCCGCAGTATTCCTCCTTATTCCTGTCAGGAAGAATAGGTTTATCACTTTGAGTACGATTGTGTCTATGTCTACTCTAGTTGGTGGTTATTGTGCTTTGAAATCTGCAGCCTTTTTGCTTAAACTTTGCTACACGTTGTAGTAAATTAATTCGATCAGCGTGTAATCTATTAAATCGATAATAAATTTTTATTGGTGCGTCGGGCAACGCGTATCAATTTTTCAAATTTGTGTGTGTGTGCTAAAGCGAATTCAAGATATAACAGTAAATTTATAGGAATGACTCTTCGCCTTCTTCTCTATGTTTGAATTTAATATTTTTTTATATTACAAAAATATAGCAGTTGTAGTCTGCACTCCGCCTAAATTTAAGTCGTCTAGTTCACTAGCGCTTTATAACACATTCTCTACTCTTGCAACATCTGTGCTCAACACAATTTTTGCTATTCCCCCAAACGAGCAGCACTTTCCCTTACCTATGTACATATGTTACTTCTTATCACTCACTAAATTATTCCAAATTTAATTTTTCCTGACATATTATATAAAGTGGAAACATTTAAAGAGAAGTAAGGAAGTTGTATTCGCTATAGGTGATATGTTGTAACCATAATTTCAAGGATTAGAATTAAAAGATTTGGTTAACGCTAAATGTAATACGTTTTTTTTTTTTTGTTTGTTAAGATGCGTTATTTATTTATTTAGTTAAATACATCGCCAGTTAATACAGCTAAACACAAAATGAGTTAAAAAGATGATATCAAACAATTACAAATTAAAAGTAAAATATTTTTACTAAATTAAGACTAACAAATCCGCCTGAGTGGCCGAGTAGGCAACTCAATCAGCTAGCAACTGAACCTCAAGAGCGTTAGAGTTTTTAATAAGGCCGAGAGTCTTAGCTGCTAGTGTGTTACGACTTTTTAGTCTTGGAATTGATTCTCTAGCTAAATTTATAATAATAATAATAATAATAATAATAAGACTAACAAGCAAAGTTATATACCCCACTACTTAAGCAGCCACAAATTATATGTTAAACCAAGTAAGTAACCGAAATGAACGATTCATTCCTTGCAAGTGTGTGAAGAAGGAGAATGAGACATATCTATTAAATAAACATTTAAATTGCAAAGAATGAAATTACGGGAGCCAACAATTCGCCCTAAGACGAATTATGTGGAATTGAGAAGTCTTCCTAATAACGTAAATTAAGCAAGGCCCTTATAGCACTGAATCGTCCATCGAAAATAAATAGTAGAAGTCGTAAGCAATTTGTTAAAAAACACCAAGAAGGAGAAAAGAGCACATAATATTACTCTCCTACACTGCACTAAACGAGGAGGAATGAAGTTCCTCGAAGCTCTCGTAGGAATATTAAAATCAGGCCTATTATGCAAGTCTGATGACGAAATGTAAGTTTGAGTAAGTTTCAGGGAAAACTCTATTCCAGGAACCAATTGCTGCGCTCAGGAGTAGCCAAATGTTCGTACGGAGGTAATGTGTTCTATTAGTATCCCATTGTAATATTGTCAAGGCAAACAAGGAAAATTGTGTCTGGATTTCTGCAACCATATCAATTGTAACTGGGAAGCCAAGTGACGACGCATAAGCAGCTAACGGCCTTAACGTTTGGAGACCTTTCGTTACATAAGGATCATCAAATTCCTTTGAGCACCTTTTAATAAACCCAAATGCAGATAGCGTTCAACCAGAAGTTACATGCTGCAAATGACTCCTTTTTTAAATTTACTTCTTACCTACTCTTATAGATAAATAAATATTTGCTATAATTTGTCAGCGGACATTACGTTGCCTCCATTAGGCGCTTATACGCTAAGGTTTAAGTTTCTATCCCAATTTTCCTCAAATGGATGTCGGACGCGCAGGCGTCCAAAACAACTTTAAAAATCTTGTTAATGAAGTCTATAACATTTTTCGATGAGATCGTAAAGATAGGATCAGCACTTTTTTTTCGCAATAAACGCAAGCTTGCATTCCTTTGCGTGAAAACTCTTGGACTGCTATCCTGTAAAATTCAATTAACTTGCTTTAATTCCTGCAATGTCTAATGAGAACTTTATTTTAAAATCTTTCCTATAATCTCGGACTACAAAAATTTCAGTTTATCGACCCATAATTCACTTATACTAACTGTGATTTATGCGATGCCGGCTATATGCCGGCTAAGCTCGCAAGCTGTGTTAGTCATTTAATTGAAAATGGCTTTTTCAAAAACATTTGCAAAATAGTGTACAAAGCACACATAGATATGCGCACACAAACACAAATACACACAATATATGTACTTAACGACCTATTGCTAAAACAACATACACGTATACGCTTATATAGTAACTAAATGTATATGCTAAAGTGCAAAACACTTTTGAAAGCGGTTTTGTGCTCATTTATTTAAATAAATTGTTAATTATTTCCTCACCATTACGCACATATAGTTGTCAATGTTGTCGTTGTTGTTGCTATAATTGCTACATTTTCTTTTTGCCTTTCATTTCTGTTTTATTGCCATACTTGTCATTACCGACGCATTTCGTTGACGATAATGATGACGTTGATAATAATAGTGACTCTATTCTGCTCTATTATTTTCATTTAGTTGATTTATGGGAACATATAACGTGCGAAGGTATAACATTTAGCTTTATGACGCTTTTAATATCCATTATTAGGGAATCATAGACCGAAATACGAAATAATTTTAAAAGCGTTATATTTTTCACATACAATTAATATGCAACCAGCGACAAGCTTTGAATTGACTCAGAGCAGAAAAGGACGGAATATATCTCATAAATTGCGGACACTCATGAATATTTAGTCTCTTAATTTCTTTTCATCTGATTGTTTGGATGGTTTTAGACTGTTCAGGATGCCCACAACGTTCCTGCATTAACAGCTACTGCTAATACCTGCACTAATGGCTAATACAGATTTTATAAATAGCCCGACAGCTTGGTGAGTGTCATGAAGCTGATTTCAATCTTATCCACGCTTGGATTAAATATAATCTCGATATCTCTTTCAATGTGAAATAGAAAGAGTTTTGTGCTTCACTATTAATCCTACATAAATTTTTAACTATCTCCGATCTCAGGGATACTTTCTCATAGTCGATAGTAAAATTTTATAATAAATTCCTTGATTCCATTTTCCTTCTTAATGCATTGCTGCTCGTTTTAATCATTGGCGGCCTTAGTTCCGATTTAATGAAATTCATATAATATATTTATCTAACTAATATGTGAAAATTAGTTTAGTTAACAATTGAAGCAATTCTCTGCCCGTGTTAAGCTTAGCTCAATTAAAACCGTCTGTCAACAGAACTAATCGTGTTAACTTTCTTTATCTTAAAATATTACTAAGGAGCACCTTACACAGTCTACACCCTACACCTGAGTTCAGTTCAAGTTGGTCAAATTCGATTGAAATCAACTCAATTCAATACAATTCAATTCAAGTTAATCTAGGTCAAATTAGAGTAGTTCCCTTCAGCTCAACTTAGTTCAGTTCAAACCGGTTCAAATCAATTCATTTCGATTGCCTTGCTGCACTTGTAATACGAAAATGTCTGATGAGTAAAAAGATGGACAAATGTGTACGATACTGAATGGACACTGCTACGGATCATCAAGACAAATTGGTAGAATAAGAACATTTAGAAGGAAGAAAAATGTTCTGGAAGCCAAATCCTGCAGGTCAGTGGCTATAAAACTTGTTAAAAGGCCTTTATATTTTCCGGGTCGCAGACATGTCGTAGAATGGAAAAATTTTTAAAAAGCACGTCAGACATTCTGATATAAGCTTAAACATTGCGAAAGAGCTGCTGTTGACTGTAAATCTATTAAATATCCTTGCATGTAACGTGACAGGGCCACAAAAAAAATTGTTTAAGGATTTTATTTGATATTCGTTTTAAATTTTCTTTAACTGTATTTTAAAAGCTGTTTTTGTGGTGTTTACGTTCGCAGTTTTCCATAAGCAATTTAATTTTTTATTTAAACCGAATTTTCCCTTAACCTGATGTAAATTGAAAACAGAGACCAGCAATTTACTATTTGCTAATTTTTGCTATTTTTATTCTGTGTGTCTTTTATTTACAAGAGATTTAATTACTTTTCCTGGTATTTTAGATTTATTTTTTCTTTTAGACGTCCCCTCCTTTTACTGCATTTCCTTTATTCATTTGCTTTCGTGGCAGTGTGCCGGTACAGCGTGTGTCGTGTTCATGGCACAGTCAGCTACGTTTTCTACAGCTAAGTGAAAAGGTAAACAGAAATCCATTAGCTTAGCAATTATGGTATGCAACAATTTTTCTTTTTATTTTTTCATTTTTATATAAATTTTTTTTTTTTTTTTTTTAAATTTTTCTCTCCTTCCCATCACCAACTTAGTGAATGACTGACTGTATTGTACAATAATAACAAGTGCCAGTTGAAACACTGTCACGAACAACGAGTATCAACTATGTAGGCCAGAAAGAAGATAAATTTTCAAAGACAACTAAAAAAAGATTTCGAAGGAAGACTAGATTAGATGCGGTATTTGCATGTGCGTGAGCGTATGTGCGTCTTCTTAACTCAATGTACTCTTAGGTTTACAGCCTTAAACTCAAGCGGACGTTGAACAGTTGCTTCTAAGTATACAAAAAAGTGAAGATGCATTTCGTCGCAGACCTATTTATCGTTGTTATCTACATTCGTAACTGAGTTCTGCAACTCAGCTGCCTGTCTTCTACTTTTTACTAATGCTTCTTGTAAGATCCTTACAGATCAGGGCTGCCATTACTTATTTAGCTTTAAGTTGCTTATAGGTGTAAAGCATCTTTCATTAGTTACTTAATCCTAGAAGAATCAAAATTCTGAATATAGTTCCGTACGGTTTACTAAGACGTTCGAAATTAATACCGGTTATGAACCGACCGCGAATATATAGATGAAAATGTGGAAAAGTTGTCGGTGTTTTTCCAAGATTGTTTTAATTTCTTTTATAACGTCAGAGTGCATATAGGCAGATCGTGCTAATATTTTGAACCCCATATTATTAGTCGATCAGTGAATGTTTTTGGTAAATTTCAACTTTCCATCTTCATATTTGTGACTGCAGCGTTGCCACCATAATACTAGAAACAGCATCGGCATCTCGAAAATTACACCAAACCGAGAAAAACTCATTATAAGAGTTTGAAAGTCTCTCCATATAAATTAAAAGTCATCAAAAAATTTTAGAACTGTACATGACTTATGACCATTTTTTTCTTATTTTTTTAAGCTAAAAAGTTCAAAAAGCTCGTATTAACTCACACTGTAGGTGTAGCGTTAAATAGATCACACCGTTTCTTAGGTGTCTTGAGTTCTTTTTAATCCATCAGGTTTTGAAAACTTATTAAATTTGCAGATCATATTTCTTCCTTTTTCCTTCCTTAGACTAGGTTGAAGCGATGGGTATCAAAAGATAAAAGATAATCCATAGACAAACCCAGAATTTTTACTTTTCTTTCATTTTAATTTCTTTTGATTTTATGAAATTTCTGTGTGAATTTTCTCATTTATTTAATATATTTATTTACTTATATTTTAAAATTATTTTATTTATATTTAGATATAATATATATATTTATTTATTTAAATTTTATACATCCGGCCCTGTATTTGAAATAACAAATCATCGATAAGCTAATGTTGCACTTGAGTGATTCTTAAGGTTTATTGCTTATAAATACTGATTTTGTTTATTTATTAAAACTTTTTCTTACCCCCTAGCACATAATAAACATCATCAACATATCCAAAATACTCAAGCGAACACTTACTGAACACCCAATAAACTTAGACACCATACACAAAGGGAAGAAATGTAAAGCAATATTCAGTGCATTTATAAGTGATAGGAAAGAAGAATAAAATTTGGCAGCAAAATAAATAAGAAAAGAAAACAGACAACAGTCATGACAACAACAATGCCAACAACAACAACAACAACAACAACACTAACAATAACAATCTAATGCAGCTTACAATGACGGTTGATTTTCGTTCTTCTTAACAAACCTCTGTTCCGCGTAGCGCGGTGTGTGGTAGTAAATTATTAAGTTGTGCGTAGTCTCTCATAACGAGGGTTGTGCACATTTCCTCCTATAATACACGTAAATCTTAAAGCTTTAAAAGCACCATATGTAGCAACTACTTCGACTTTGAAGGGAGACACTTTGCAGTGGATAAGTGTTACCTTTTATTGTACGCGTGCGTGTGAGTGGGTTTTTTCTTTTTGTTTCTGTTATTGTTGAAACTACCAATCAAGTCTTTTTATTACAGTACTTCCTTTGTATTGTCTTGTAGAGTTTCGGTGAGTACATACACACATTCTTTATACACAAATTTAAAAGACCTCTAATTCCCCAACCAGGAAGAAGCTACAGACACATTTAACAAAAGGTTGTTTTTTTAAATATTAGCTTTTTTGATGTGGAAGCACATAAGTAAGGTGGTATGCTTGCTATATAATGTTATTTGTAACAGTTAGGAGGACAACAGGGATACAACTTTTGAAATGCAAAATTTACAACTCGAGACTCTGTCTGCTTCTAGATGGTCTTCTAAAATGGTTGCATGTATTTACAAGTATTTCTCGTAAATTACGTATACGAAATTAAGCCAAATTTACCCACCGTAACGGTGAGCACAGCGGAGAAAATAAAACAAGTTCAAAAATTACTTTGACAGTTGGCGAATAAATCCAATTTTCTTGAAAAGTCTCGAGTCAACTTTATATCGAAAACTAAATTTGCTTTGAGAGAGGGGCTCTTAATATTCGTTCTAAGATTTGTATAACTGTCGCTGCTTTTTTCTTTTCAGGCAGACCCTTGCTTACGGTAGCGGTCGTTATTGCTTTTGTTTTCATATAGATTTTGGTTTACGTTTATCTTACAATTCTCAGAAGTATATTTCAGATTTGATTTAATACGGTTTTGTTCTCGTTACCCTTAGCGCCTCTGTTTCGTAAGTTTAAATGAATTGTCATAAATAATAATAAGAAAAACAAAAGGAAAAATTACATAGTATAAGTATCTTGATTTACACAACATAGCAGGAAAGACTTTTGCTTTCGTTCACCTGGAAAATGTATAAAATTTATGATTACGTGCAGACTCAAGAATAATTGACTTGAAAAACATATCATCTACGGCCTGTAGTAAACTTTCTCATACTGTTTGCACACCGTAAAACACCAGACAAGACTGAAAACGCTGCCTTATAGTCCATCTAAGAAAAAAAGTTACCAAATGTTACCTTCATTTAACTTTCAATTGCAGGCTTAACTAAAGTTCTGCTAATTAAACACAAAATATAAATAAATCGAATTTGTATGTTATTGAAATATTTAGCACAGTTCTGCTTACTTGTATCAGATAATTGAGGTTTTTGCAAGTATTTCGATGGGCACAAAATTGAAAGTTTTATGAAAAAATCCGAATCACCACTCATGAACTTGTTAATATCCACGTATCAATAAAGAAAGTTTGAAAAGGATTTTGCCACTATATGCCCAGGTGCTGGTGATGACACGATTTTACTGATCATTTATAGTTTGATCAAAAATATATTTTTCGAATTTCAACTTTATATATCCATGCAGTTAGCCTCTTTTTCATAGAATGACTTTAAAGCTTCGCTTCAATTTCCGCAACAAATTTATCATGTGAACCAATCCTTTTCCCCTACGGGATTTGCAAGGAGGTAATAATCGATAGAAGTCAAATATGGAAGATAAGGTAAGCGACAACTTCAACCAAATGCTGAATTTTGACGATGTTTCTTCCATAATGAAGCAATGTTTAACCAATCTACAAAATCCTCTTTCTTTCTTTGCTTGCGAATATAAATACTCGAACTGAAAATATTAAGTTCGTGGATGTATTTTGGCCAATTTTTCACTGGAAAAAGCATTAATTGAGAAAAATTAGTGGAATACATGTTAATTAAAATGTTTTTCTTAAATACTGTGTCCATACAGAACAAGAACAACATTTGTTTGGCAACGATCTGATTGTCAACCTATTTTCCCACTTCTCCGTAAGCACAGTAAAACCTTATGGCCACAAATATCCCGCTTCGGTGCCCCATGGGCTAACTCATGACTTCAGGCGTTTCGGATTGCCTTAACGGAGCTACTTTTCGTAACCACTTACAATACGCTAGAAAAAATTCTTTTTCTTTTGACTGGCAAGTAACAAGAGCAAATGAAAGCAATGAACACCTAAAATGATTCCATGAAACGTTCCATGATTAGCGCCTATATACACTGGATGATTCAATCGTTATCGTTTTCACTAAGAGATTTTGTTGGCCAAAAGACATGCAAACACATATTAATAACTTATAAACAAGCAACCGAAATTGTAGAATATTTTGAGGACGTCATTTGCGTGTTTACATATTGTAATTAACTTAATCGGAGAAACAAGTTCGAGGACTAAAGTCTTAAAGCACCAGCGTCTGAGGCTATCGGTTTTATATAAATGTGTACCTACGACCGTTGAGTCGTTAGTCGAGATCATTAGCCTACTCGGCCACTCAGGCGGTATATATCGTTAAAGACGGCCAATCCATGTGCCGGTTGATGTATTATATTAAAAAAAAATCCTTGAATAACCTGAAATAATTGAAATTTTAATAAAATAATTGTTCCCACGCGTCACTGCACCACATTTAGCTCAAAAATTTTACTAATATAAAAAATGAGTATAATCAAATCAGCAACTTAAAATATACACGCAGAGAAAATTTCAGGGTTATAATGGTGAGATTGCATGACATTCAAGCTCTCTGTGCAATCATTCATTTCACTGTTCATTCTGATCAAAAATGCATACAAGAATAAGGATATCTCAAAGATTTAACATAAATAATGAAAGAAAGAAACTTTTAAATACTCATTTAAATTTAAAAAAAAAAATTTATTTAAAAAAATGTTTCTTTAAATCAATTTAAATGTTAAATACTTTCTTAATTATTTCTGTTGGAAAAAATAAATGCATATGAAATAGTAATAAAAGTAATAAAATAAATATTCGGACAGATGTTGCAATAATTGTAATCATAAAAATTCATGATATGCTCCTTAAGCCATATATTTTTTCTCTCTCACATAATCATATAAAACATAAGGAAGCCATAGGAATAAGTTGCAAGTATTTTTGTTTATGTTTAAAATCATAATTTTTTATTAAGATGAAAATTATATGTAAAGCTTGAGCACGTAGGGCACATCTATCCAACAAGTCATTCACTTCATGCTTAGTGATACAGTAAATGTCATTATAGCCCCTCACACATACATATATATATATATATATATATGTAGTAATAAATATATTTATATTAATGTTTATACAGGCTTACAACTTTTCAACTTTACCTCTTATTTTGATATTTTTACGAAAAGAAATGTTGTCTATTGTGCTCTCTCAGGGCATTGTGGCATGTTTGATGACGATGATGGTCATCAGTATAATATTGTGTCATTTGTATGCAGACCATGTTTAGATAGACAACACAGACAGAACAGCTGTTGCTTTTTTTGTTCAAATCTTTTACTGATTAGCCTTAAATACCTTTTTTTTGGTTAGAAAAGTTTATGTTATATAAAAATATAAAACGTAAAATAAAATAAATTAACTTCAAAAAAATTAAAAATAAAACCAAATGAACGAAAGCGGCAAAAACTGAAAAAGGTCATTTCGGTACTACACTCGCCACTTAAGTTAGAGGCGAGATGCTGACAAACAATTCGGTATATAGTATAATTTAGGAACCATTGCCTGAGCACACCTTATACGGCACTTACAAGTCTTATGATAGTCACAAGCCATATTACGTTCACAGGCAAACCCAAAATTGATATTGTGACATTTTGGTACTTTGACGGCTTGGCGTTTTGAAATAAGACAAGTGAGAACATTATGGTTGGTCAAAGTGAACAATTATATACCCCAATCCAATTCCCCTAGCACATTTATGTACCAGTTTTGGTGAACACACCCAAAGAATTACACATTATTTTTAAAGGCATGCTTTTCATGCCTAGTGAATGATGCCCCAAACATCATATGACCTGATCTAAAATTAGCAAACATAATTTATTTCACAGAAATGCTGTCATTTTTCAATTTCCGACATAAAAAATAGAAATTGTACTTTCTCCCCATATAAGGGCTTAGTTTTCCCTACATATGTTAAGGTCTGAAAAATAGACCAATGTGATCCAAATTCTCTGCCCATTAACTTTTTTGCTCAACTATTACTATGAACTCATTTTCATTTTCAATTACTAAAAGTTGAACGTTCTTCGGAATAGCTTACTATTCATGAGACATCTTATGTCGAATGGGGCCCAAAAGGTAGATCCATGCAAATTTGGTCCACTTAATTTTTATTTCAAATTACTAGCATAAACAAATTTCCATCATAAAGCATTAACAGTTAGGGATTTTTGACGTATGCGGTGCAAATTCGGTAAGGTTGATTTATTTGTCAATTGGCTTTTATGGACCAATTTTCACTATGAAGTATTGAAAGTTACATCTTTTTGCAATACAAAGATTCAGTTTTCGTAGGAACGGTTATATGAGACGAGTACATTTGCTCCAGGCGAACCAAATTGCATTAAAATATTCCACAACTTCCGACCTGTGGCTTGGACACAAAAATACATGACCAGACGTCAGGTGAACACTCGGATAGATAGGTTTAGTATAATAAAAGGTGGGGCCATCTTAAGCCGCTCTGGATGTTACATACGTTCACACAAACTTAATATACCCTATACCACAAGTGGTGTATTGTATAAAAACTGATCTAATATAGGCTTACAATTATGATGTTCAATTTAAGTCAATGAATGATTTTCGGATCACAAATCATGAGACAATTGAGGCCTCTTTTGAAATGAACAAAAAAGTAGATATGAAAATGAGCAAAGAAATTACGTCAGGGGAAAATTATTCTCCTGCCGGCTTCTCTATTTGAAATGTAGTTATAATGTAAAAATAATTTCAATTATAAGGTGCATACAATAAACAATAGTTTACTGGAAGCATGAAGTAATTAACTTTCGGAAAGTGGCTTACAACAAAATTAATAAACAAACAATAGATCGAAAGCTTGCGTCGTTGAATAAGCTCAAATATCAGTTATTCTGCAAGCAACTAAAACACATTGCTTACATTCTACGAACTAATTAACTTTTAGAAAGTGGGCTACAATGAAATTAGTAAACAACACATCGTTCAATAATGTAATATCTACGCTAGCCACGAATCCATACGATTTCACATAAACTCTATAAAAATTTCAAGATATTCCGCCCGTTACGGTTTCTTTTTTTTATTGCCTCTGTTAAACAATGGTTAATTCTGTAGATAATCGGATAGATTTCGTATGTAGCATCGCTGAACCAATTTGAAATTGTAAACTAACGGTCAGAATGTCATGAAATTATGATACATTTCTTTTGAAGGTTGGTAATATGTGCAAAACATATTGATTCGTCGATTGTCATCCTAGATGTGATGTATTAAATGATATGATCAAGGGCTAACGACATTAAATAAGTACATGTAAAAGACATTGTGTCGGCAAGCAAGTGTTTTAATTGATTCTACGAACTAATAAACTTTCAAAAACTGAATTATAATAAAACTTGGAAATAAATGATAAGATCAACCTATTGTGACTAACGATGACAAGTAAAAATTGTACAACAATTCCCAGCGCAAAACGTCATGGATTAGTACAGGGGAGCTGAGCATTGACTCCAAGCGCGCCCAACCGAAGCGTTCGTGGCTAAAAAGTTTGCTACGCGCTTGATAGGATCAGCAAAGTGTAGTGTACACGAGCTGCTAATACCGAATAAAACTGTTACTGCAAATGTCTACCAACTTCAATTGAACAAATTGAACGATACATTGTTGCAAAGAATACCAGCAATAGCGGATAAAGACGCGAAGTAATCCGCTTGCACGCAAACGCTCGGCCACACGCTGCAACAGTTGCCAAGGACATACTGTTGAGGCTAGAATAGGTAGGTCTGCCGTACCCAGCATATTCACCAGACATATTGCCTTCTGATTACCGTTTGCGCAGATGGATGTCGCATGGCTGAAGAAGTGAGCAAATAGGTCAACGATTGGATCGTTACCAATTTTTCAATAAACGCCTTTTTCAAGTGAAAAAATGATGAAAAGTGCACAATAGTGAAATCATGTAATAGTAATGACAGGGCAGGATTTCTCAACAAATTTTTTGTCCAGAACATTAATGATACAAATATACGTATTTATGGAACTAAAAAAACCCAATATGATAAACGTACACTTTGGTAGCACTGTAGTGTTTAAGGGTATGCCCAGAGGGTGTACCATAAAGAATTCAATGAAATACATAGATTTCTAGTGTACACAAATTAATAACAAAAGTTTGCAAACAGCATTGGTACCAGAGATTGGAAACTTTGAAAGATTATACTAATAAAAATAAATAAAAAGGCCAGTAGAAAGAAGCAAAACAATATTATTTTAAAGATCTTGAAAGTGAAAGCATCGTAACAACAATTTGAATTTGTATGCAAATCTGAAATAGATTCTGTAGTAACAAAAATCACATACGATTACAAACTATAGTTTGCAGTATTCCTAGATTTTGGGAACGATCGGTGCAAAGAAGTTATCAGAAAAAATATTGCAATTGGCGTAAACAATATACGCATGACTCAAAAACTGCTCAAGCCGTAGAAAACAAAGAATCCTTGCACAAGTTCATTCCTGACACATTATTGATGTAAGTATCGTAATACCAAAGCGATGACTTTGTTACCTACTATACTAATTTTGACATATATAAACGATATTATGCCTGAGTTTTGCTGTTTTAAAACCGAACACTTTGCAGATGATGCGTTGATAACAATTCAAGTTGATTGCAATATTGGATTTGTTAAATGATTTTGCAATTAAGTTGAAGGCTAAAAGTACGTAAGCTAAACTAAATACGTAAGTCGATGGTAAATTTAAATTCGACAGTTAGTTAAATTATTCGTGGTCGAATCGATATCATGTCAAACACCTAAATAAATAGACTTAATAAGTTGTAAGCCTACTAGACCTAAGAACTTTCGCTTCCTCATAACATCCGCGCACACACGTGTATGGCAAAAATCAAACACAGAAGGGTCCCAGATTATCTAATTGAAAGTCTGAAATATACAAAAGATAAATATATTAAGTGCGAGAGTAAATTTTGGGTTCTCGTACACTATGTGACAATAACGACACGTAGATGGACTTACACGCCCAAAGTTATATATTTTTATAGCTTGTGTATCTGACAACCATGATCAGCAGCAACTCCAACATACATTACAACGCAAAAGTACATTTTCTAAAGAGGAAGTGGTTAAGTTTTGCGTCAAAGCAACGCAATTTGCGGAAAACTTTCCCTTTCACTTACTTAACAGAAAAAAATCGACCTGTGAAAATATCTAGCAGTGACCAGCAAAATATACTTTCTAAGAATTTGAAGAAATTCAACGAGTTATCAAATTAAGGAGATCAACAATTTAACCCCAATTAAGGGAAACGGTACACATTTTACGGAACTATTGGACAATTAATAGCATATGTTGATAATACTAATACAAACTGAACACATTATGCGATAATAAATAAATGAATAAATAAACCTGTGATATGCTGATATGAGAAAATACTTTAATGCATTTTATGATTGGCACATGGCATATGTATGGCACATGGCATATGCATAAAAAAAATTAATCTTAAGAAAACAAAACTTTACTAAGATTAAGCAACAGAACTTCGCATTCGCATTAAATCTGTTTTACTTGGTGTGGTGAATTCTTAGAAGGAGGAGACATAAAAACACATATATACAGGGTTTTTATATTATTTCGTTTTGAATGGCAACTACTGAGGCATTGTTCACGGTTTCACGTTTCAAGAGCTATAAAGTTTTTTTTTTTTTTTACTGTGGTCGTAGCTGTAGTGACTGCTCAGCAAGTAAAGCATAACACTTACCAGCTAGGCACACATCCACAAGGATGCCATTATCACCTACATACGTCTTGCTCTTTCCTTATTTCTTTCTGATCTTCATCCTATTACACGAATGGTGGACACCACGTGATCATATAAAAAAGAAATACATGTTATATCGTTTTAATAAAACTTTACTTTTAAGGGATTTCGTCCCGCTATTGTGGTGCATGCATTAGCGTTGTTTGCCAGTAAATTTTGGCTAACGCTTGGTTGAGTTTAAGCGATTTTGAAACTTTCTGCGCTATGGTGTTCGCAAATTAAAAAAAAAAGAGAAAATGTTCGTTGAGATGTACATTTGTGTGCTTTCAGAATTTCGCCGAATACCTAGAGGAAGAAGATATGAAGAAATTTCAATTGTCCTTCCAGCTCTTCAGTTCTGAGGATATTGTCGCAATTGTGTTTCGGACAGACCGACAGACAGAGAAGAAAGCCCAAATTAATTTCGATATTAATAGCGGTTTGCTGATCGAAAATATATGAAGTTAATGGGGTCTACAATGCGAATTGCAATGGCTTATAAGAATACGGCAAACCTAATAAATTCCTCTCCATGGAAAATATAAAACGCAATTAAAACTTTTATAATGTTTTTAAAGAAGCACTTTTAAATCCATTTAAAAAGTAAAGTGAAAGTTAATCACTAACTTCTTCAAAAACGTCATCAACATCATCACTATCTTCATCATCATTACAATCAACGTCAGAAAACGAATGTATATCTGTTAGTCTTGTTGCATTTGAATATACGTTTTCTAAAGCTTTAAGCGAAAATTTTCTCCTGTTTCTCGACAGATGTAACGAAACATGAAAAGTTTTCTCTTTTCTCCATTACAAGGAAATTTACAAAAAATTAAAATTTCAATAGAAGCATCTTTCTATCGCTGGCGAACGAGCTGGGGCGAGGCCACTGAAACCAGAAATTGCAATAACAACACTTGAATGAGCATCAGAAATAAAAATAACCGCATTTTAACTGCTTATGGTGATGGTTTGCGATGATGCTGACGATGATGATGATTGCTGTAATGCTCATAATAACAATATCATGGAATAGTTAGGCGAAACATACTTAACCAACAAAAACAAAAAAGATGACAATAAAAGTGTTATTAAACCGAAAAGCGATGTTAATATGAACTAAGTTAAACAGCTAAAGTCAAAATCTATGAAGAAAATTGGATTCTTTTTAGTTTTATTTGCAAAGTCACTAGAAACTCAAATGCCCGCAATTTTAAGAGTCTTTGAAAAGGAGACTAAAAAACTTTTCGTTAACGAAACGAAATATTTGCTAATATCAAAGCTCAGCAGCTTTACAGAGAGAATTAAAAACAATGTTAATATCTGAGCAAAACATAAAGGGTACGTGTGTATGTTAAAGCTACTGCAACGACAACAACCGCTCGTTTCATAACCAAATGAAAATTACTTTGTTTAGTCATCACTAAGGGGAGTTCAGAGATATGGACGAGGAAAAAAGAAAACAGCAATTATCAACAACAAGCCGGCCACAATTTAATACCATTAAAATTGTTTTTGGTTTTTGCTGCTTGTGTGATATTGAAACCACAAAAATAAATGTTTACAACATTGATTACAAACAATCAGGCTAGTGAGAATGGTATAGAATACAAAACTCCTTCATTTTCAATAGTTAAAGCCCAAGCACATACAAGGCATTCCGATTGTGGCCTCTAACAATAATCGCAATGACTATGATGATAATAATGAAATTGTTGATACAATGAATACATTCAAAAGAAATCGCAAGCGTTGTAAAGTCGTTCTTCATTTCTTTCTGCTTTTCGTACATTCGTGAAAAATTCTAATATGGCTTCTTTTTAAGACATCGATGTGATTTACTGCAAATAACGCTGAATCAACTTAAGCAGCGAGTAGATAAAGCGACAGCAACAAGGATCGCACCGGTCGAGCCAATAGTGTCCTCTTAACGTCCACATTCTATATTTTTTTGCAAGCATTTCGTCTGCATTGCCAGCAAAAGAGATGGCAGCCAACTCGCATTTATCCAATGAAAATAAAAAAAAAAAAACACTATTATATTAAATCATAAGAAAGGAAAGCACTCAAAGTACAAAGCAAAGAAATGTTTACTTTGAAGCGAACTTTGGCAATCCGGCTCCGTATCTATTAGAACATTTCTAAAGTTTTTTGAATAAATAACTAGAATATACTTTGGTCGATAAATAGAAAATTTCAATTATTTTTACCTATGTCACCCAGTACGATGATTCCGACATGACAGTAAAGTCTATGTGTCGTAAGGCCATTTTAATGCATGCACTTCTGGCGGCCATGAACTTAGGTTTTGGGTTACTCAACGTGTGACGGCAAAGTTTAAAAACGTTTCATATCGTTCATAAAATCGTAGCAAAGATAACATTTACCCCATTTTTTTGCTCTGAGTATTTGAGCTGCCGCGAACAATTACATACACATTTATTTTAGAATAATTCTTGTTGATATTAGACAGCTTTGAAGTCTGTGTAACGTTCGGCGTACTTTGTGCATTGTTTTGGAATAGTTTTTTTATGCAGTATCTAAAGAATCATTTTGCTTAATATCCGACCGCAGCTATGGCGCATAGGATGTTTGCAACTTGAACTTTATGTTCATGTTTCGCTTTTATGTCCAAAATTTTGAAAATATTATAAACTCCAGTTAAACAAAGGTGTTTGTAGGAACCGACAAGCTTCAGGATCGACTACTTAATTCAACGAGTCACGTTGATTAACTATCTAAGGAATCCACCGAATTCGTTTCGTGTGTATCGTAGCATTGAAACATAGAGAAGTTAATGTAAATTAAACCTTGGATGGGCATTAGCCTAACTACTTGAGCAAAATATTTTTTGTATTCGTTTGGCGAGTTTCAGTAAAAAATTCGGTTTAATATACTTTTCTCAAAAACACAAGCAAATAAAAAAGCAGCCTACTGTAGAAACAAAATAAATTCAAAATATAAAAAATACTTCTACACAAAAAAATCAACAACAAAGTAAAACTCACAAAACCGCCAACTAGCTGCTGGCGCCATATTAAAACAAAACAATGCGGTGCAGAATAGAAAAAAATTGCAAAACTGGAACAACAAACAATTGTTAAGTGTGACCGCGTTGATTACAATTACGAGGTTGACCTACTGGCCCAGCGAAATCGTGTAAATATGCACGTATTCCGTAAGAGCAGGCATCAACAGCATAAAATGCATTACACGGCTAATGATACCAAGCGCATCACAACCGCAATTGTCGACTGTCGCCGTCCATCCTCCCCCCCCCTTTGCTGACCCATAACTTTATAATGGCGTTATTGTTCTTGCCAGATTATTTTTTAAGAACGAAAATTTCTTTCTTTTACGTAGTGGAACTGCGAGAATTTATTTCAATTTTTTTTTTTTCTATTTTTTAATTGGTTATCTATTCCTTCTTCACTTTTTGTAGAACTTCAAATAAAAGAATTGAAACCTAATTCGATGGAGGCACGTATGATCTTTCATCACGGTTAAAATTTTTTCATTTAGGAATGCAATGAACCTAACGACACTGTGCAGAATGGAAATCAACGGTGGTTTGAGACTATCTCACCTATAATCTTCTGAGAAAGTCCATTTGGAGAGAGGTGCAAGAAGACAACCTAAAAAATGGAGCAGTTTTTAGAGGCTGCTATTATGTCGTTGGGTCATTATTGAAAACCTTCTTAGCGAGAATCTTCTTAAAAACGATGCAATAATGCATTCTGGCTTTGTTCCACTTTTCAAGAGCAAAAGTTTTTTTAGACATTTGAAGAAACGTGAAACATCGGGTAGAAAGCCATTCTCAAACATTTTGGTCTATTTCGTAGGTCATAAAAATTAAATGTCCGAGCTTAGCGGCAAGAAAATTATTGGCAGCATAAAAATCATTTGAGGATCGTTATTAAACGGTCAAACTGTAAGAGTGGTAAACCTGGTAAACATCTTGTAAAAAAGAATGAAAGCAACAGCAGAGGTGACGACTTACTTCAAAGCAGTGCGTTGGTGACGAAAGATCTTACCCAAAACCAGTAAGTTACTCACATTTGTTACGTGATTCTTTAAAGTTTGTTAAAGTTGTCAAAGCATCGCCTGCGGAGTTGCTTTTATAGGAGCGAACTCAACAATATAGCTTTTATTTAGTTTTCTGTAGTTAACGCTGTAACTGTAAATTCTTACAAATGGGAACGTTACATCCGGATACAACTGGCTATTACGTGTTCCTCCCTCTTCGTCAAATAAAATTGATGAGTTAATGTTGTCATGAAATACTACAATTAGATTTTGGTCTCACATAATTTTTGTGGAACGCGGGACATGAAAAATAAACGTATGCAACCTAAACATCTTCTAATGAGTGTATATCAAGTTATTATTTTTGCCTCAACCTTGATCGTCAAATACCGGAAGCTGTTGAAAAAGTTGCTTTGTAAGACTGACGATATGGGACAGACTTCAGAAAATGTATGCAAGTACGGCGAACAATATTAGCGTGAACTAATTGTAGCAGAGTGTCTAGTCGAGTTTTTAAGGGGCATTGAGCAAGTGAAGAGCTGAACGAAATAACTAGTTATTCTCAATTTGCACTACAATAAACGGTAACTTAAAACTCAAATAAGTAGCGCATACATACATTTGATAGCTTTTTCGGGGCAGATGCAAAAGAAATAAAATAATAGATGCTTGCCTGTATCAATGTCCACAATGGTTACATTCGATGATCTTGACCGTTCTCTACATCAAATAATAGTTTGCCATTTAATACCATTTTTCCATTTAATAATGTAGTTACTCAGTGCATCTTGCGACGTTTGCGACATTTCGACGATTTCAAAGTTGGATTTCTCCGTACTTTAAACATACTTCTACAAACATTGCAAAAGATCCGAATAAAGAAAATTAAATCGTTAGTGTTATGTTTTCTGTTTAAAGCATAGTCTCTAAAGAAAGGCTACTTTAAAGTTTTTCAATGTGTTGTTAGCATATTTTTTCTTATAACAAATATTATATTAATTTTTACCACTGATTTGCTATCCCGGAACCTTGAAAATGCCCTTCTCTGTTGAAATATTCGGTCGCATACTAATTTCTGAAAGATTTTTTCTGCGCCTGTCAAAGAGAGTATAGTGTATTTTCAGATGCTGCGAAATGGCGGAGAAAACGACAAAAAATGTATTATTGATTTTATAATCAAGTCAATCAAATTATCCCAAAGTTTTTATTTCTTGGCAGAAACAATGAAGGCTTTTTAACCCCTCAGCCTTATATCTACTCAACGACCTGGCAACAATACAAAGGAAATCCATATAACGGTCGTTTGAAGAGAACTGTACTTTGAAATATGTTTTTGAAGGAACATAGATGCTGTCGAAAAACATACACTAGTCTACTAGAGTAGTTAGAAATTGACAGGAAGGATATTGGACCGTAACTTACCAGCAGAGATTCATTTGATGCAGAAAGCCTTCTTGGAGCTTTTGAAAAAAAACTGATAAAAGTTTTGTATAAAATTTTTGCGTTCTTCCCCCTTACCTATACACGGACAAGACTGCAAAAATTGCGCTAATAAAGTGATTTGGTTATTAGCATTCAGACCCAAACTTACCCATTTTGATTGACCAAACATTCAGATTTTACGCGGTTGAAATTTTTCAAATCGTAAATGAGCAATATTTTTGACACGTTCTGTCAGCGGACATCAAAAAGGCACCCTCAGTAACGGGCAAAGAAAAATGATTACGTTACCAGTGATTAAGTTACCATTTTGTCGACAGAGGAGAAAGTTATCTACCGGCTAAAAATGTGTCTACGATGCGACTGCTGTACCTCATTTAGAATCTAGACGTTTAAAACAGTTTGACGAGCACAATTCGAAGAATACAATGCAAGTTCAAAGGTAATATTTAACTTTTATATGATCAGAGGATCAAATTGGGAGAAAAGTGTATTTGAAATTTCCACATAACTGGCAGATCTATTAGGAAGAAGTCAGTTTAAGCATTTCGAATAAGGTAGGTTGGTTTATTTATTATTATTTGTTTATTTATGTACACTTTAAAATCAGCTACAACAAAATGAAGTAGACTTTTAAAAATAAACCTTATACTAACATTAGGGATTAACTTTTCTAAAGTACCAAATATAACGAAATGAAAAACGAGAAAAGCACGTACATCTCTTGCACAGAGGCCCCTAAGACAATGAAGAAATTTATACAAATCAATTAAAAAACTTCTTATTCTCTTTTATATTTAATGTTATATGTATGATTTGTATGAGTAACACCTGACCAAATTATTTAAATCAGACTGAAAGAATGCGATTTCAAGTTGAAGAAAAAAAAACAGTTCAGTATCATAAGCATACGTTAAGATATAGGTTGACTTAACCACAGGTGGAGAATCACTTATATGCAGGAGGAGAGGCTGCTTTCAGAAGTGATATCTGACACCACGGTAAACACATCAGAGACTCTAAACGATCTATTCCGCAGATAATGGTTTATCCACTGCAATAAACACGAAGAGAAAGCGACGGACTGATATTTAAAGATCATTAAAATATAATTAACTTTACTTCGAGCCATATCCCACTTTACTAAAATCCGTAGGTACGGTCTCAGTTTGTTAGCTTTGAAAACATGATAGGTAAGTTCTGAAAAGATCGTTACGGGTAATTTATTAGCGAAAACTGATTGTCGGCTAACAACTGACCCAAATAGTTTTCGTAAAACTGAAAGAAAAAGATTTTTCTCTTGGAGTTACGAAATTTATAAAAACGTTTTGAATTAATAAGTAATCTGCAATAACCTTTCCCTATATTCTCGAATTCATAATTAATTGTACACCTTATACATCATTCAAGCTGCCTACCCCGAGAACAGATTACGTATCTTTTAGTCGCTTCGACAGTGTAACTTTAAAGCCATTCGCGTCGCAGGCTCTCACCGTTCGATGTTTATTTCCAATAAATGTGGGAAATAAGGGGCAAATTGAACGTTTGTTTGTTGATACAATTAGCAACGAAACCCTACCAGCGCAAATATAAGCAAAACTATATAAAATATTGAATAAAATGAAATGAAGCAAATAAAAAATAAATGAAAGAATGCAATAAACGAGCTACATTTCTTCAAGCAAAGTTGTCAGTAGAGAATGTACCCGTGCAGTTAGGCAAAATTGCAATTATTTCGGCAATGAAACAGCAAATGGAGGTAATGCTATTTATATATCTTTAGAAGCCCTCATAGATTGCGAGGCCAAGAACCACGTTCCATTTAAGAAGCCAAAGCAAGTGCATATTATTAATTTTTATCATTCTTAATATTCATGATTATATAAAAATTCTCAGTTATTCATCTTATGACCTAAAGATTTGAAAAGGCACCGAGTTGTGATATCTAGGATTTGGTTGGAGAGCACGTTGGGAATGGTCAACAGTACAAACAGAAAAAATTGTAAGATCAAGGACGAACAGCGTGTACAGTTGTTAACAGAAATGCAAGATGAGCTTAATTCGGCCTAGAATAGTAAATTAAAACTAGCCAAAGACAAGAACGATTTAGTTCGGCCATATAAATTCGAAAGAGAATAAGACTCGAATTAAGTTATCTCAATTTTAATATTAATTTTATATCTTCTTAATATTATGTTATATGCACGTGGAGTATTGCCACTAAAACCACTGATAAGACATTACACGAACACGTGTTCGACGTTTTGTCACTATTTGTCTAATAGACATAATTTTAATTTACGCTAAGAAAAAAGGTTGATGATAATATCGAGAAATTGTAAAATGAAATTATTAAACAGATTATTTCGATTAAAAGCGAGGCACGTGAAAAAATCTTGAGAGGGACTTTGCAAAGATTGCCATGCAAGTTCACCACGTTGCAAAAATACTATGTATGGATAATTGCAACTTAGCTTCGAGTGGCCACAGACATCCTTGTATATTATCATAAATTTAAGAAGAAAGCTTTGTATTTTCGAACAAATTTTTTTTTGAATAAGCTTCTAAAAATCAAGCTATAAGTCACCTTTTCAACTTTCACAAAACATGCCTTAGAGCGGATTTATTTCTTATACCTTTATACAGTGATTAGTATTTCTTATAAATTGATTCTTTGGGCTCTAATACAATGAGATGTTGTTCTTATTTTCGCGCCGCGACTTCACCTTTGCCGACTTTTTACAAAACTTTATGGAAAGGAAAGTGTATTAGTATGAATAGAAAGGAAACAAAAAGAAAAAACGCACAAGAAAAAATAATGGTTGTTTGTTTTGTTATTTTAAAGTTATTTATCTAATTTATGCTTTCCCTACACTAAGGTAAACTTTTTTTTATACTATGTAATTTGCAATTACGGCTTAGACCATGTATTATTTTGTAAGATATGGAAAAAAGCCATAAAAACCACTTATTTCTAATATGTTCGTCATATTGTTTTTTTACAGAATGATAAATGGTAATTTCTATATGTATCTAATCCATCTTTATATATATACCTACACTCACTAGCCAGCAAACAAACTTATCTACTTTCATATTACGTTCCTTATTGTTATTCTTTATAAATTTGTTGTTTGTGTTTGCGTTGATTTCGTTATTTTTGGTTCTAAGTCCAATATGTTTGCTTACATTTTCCTGTAAAACAATATCATAGCTCGGCTCCCCATTGCGTTCAACTCTTGAGAGTTTTTAACATGAAAGCGAAAATAACGCCTCACTTTGTCAGCCCCCTTTGCGCTTAATCAATGACCGCGACAGCACGTGATAATATATGAAAAGATTGATGATACAGCTTTGGCGAATTAAGAATATTAGTTAGACAATTGGGATAAAAGGACAACAAAAGAAATATTCTTTTACTTCTTTTCCACAAATTCATTTTCCTTTCGTTTGGGTTCAGCTATTTATAAATAATCAATTTTATTTGGAATTTATTTTGTTTTCCAGCACACAGCAGACAACTGCATAACTGTTTGGATGCAACTCTTACTCGGGCTTTTTTCCATTTGTAAAATTAACTCGATTTTTACAGGTATCTCAATCTCAATTGTTTGCCTTGTAATACCTGCGCCTACTCTATGTAATGGATGCAGAGATGGAATCTACGTTGACCCAAAGGTGAACAGTGAACGAAACGCCAAATTTAGCCAACGACGTAAGGAACAGCACAGCAAAACGATCATGTCGTGATGTTAGTAACCCTTTAACTCAATTTATCTGGATTAGATTACGATCCGCTATGCTTGTGGGAGTAGAAATTAAGAATATTGCACCCAGCAAGTGTCCACCCAAGCGAAAGTCAGACTCCAACCCTGGAAGTAAGGCGTCACAGGAGATTTTTAAATTAGGCCGTCCGTCAGTCTTTCTACATGACGCTAACGTAAAAGTACAAAAAAGGCATTCAGGGCAAAAAACCAAATGGGACAATGAAAGTTAAAAAAGTGAAAAAAAGTAAAAGAAAATTCTACTCTGCAGATCCCGTGTCCCGTTCAGCAATGTTACAAACACTACGTGGAGAAAATACCCAGGCTTACCCTTTTTGAGAGAATTTTGCGGCCTTTTAAATAGAGTTCAAAACACAGATGGTCCATAGATTCAAAAATTTCCTTACTTTCGATGTTCGATACTCTATCGATTTTTCCCCCCTAGTGGACATTGCAAACTCTCTGTATCGTAGCAAAATCGCCTTTATACAAGAATGCCACCTTAGGGAAAATCAAATGAAACTGTATCTTCCTACTTAACTATGTTGGATATAGGTGTTCACATATTTACATAATATTATTACCTAAGTAAAACCCAAAAATCTTAACGGCTCCTTCCTTTGTATACAATTTCACCTATGATTCTCAGCCATGCTCAATTTCGAATACTACACAGTTATAACATTTGATTTTTGACGAAACCTCTACAACTTTCGATACGGTTTTCTACTTTTAAGTGCAGGAGGTTATGTTTTGTTTAATACATTTTTGTAGATTTTGCAGTGATTTTAAGTAACACGACTCTACCGAAATAGGCAACGAATTGTTGTACGCATTTTTCATGTTTCTTAAATATAATACCAACTCCACGTCAATATTAGTTCGCGTTGTTACCAGAATAGTATATTGTACAATGTATAAGTTGAAATTGTCTAGAATTTGGCCATCACACCTAAGTTACGCCAAGGATATCAAAGTTTACGAGTTTTATTTCATTGCAAAATTTTCCTGTTTCATGTGAGCTTCGAACGTTCTACGTCGCAATATTTAAGGTATAGTTGGTTTAAGTCCGGGAATTCTTAGCATCGCCTGATTTCTCTAGTGATATATGCTTCACTAGTATCCTGTTGCCTTCTGTACGTTTCGCCTTCTAAGGATAACAGGGTGCTCTAACAAGTATGAGAGCTTCAATAACCATTTTATTACCTTTGTTAACTAACTATCTGAGGCGCATCGATATTAGCATGCTACTCAGATTATTCGTCTGGACTATTTGTAGCTTCAGTGTTAGTTCTCAAAGAGGATTGAAATTGGAGGCGAAAAATTTCTATTATCTGACCAGATGAAAATGTTCTTTAACGTTGAATACCATTGGCAAAAAGTTTTGGAAAACTTTTTTTATCATACTAGAAACCGACAAAGCCGCATGATACTTTCTAAGCAAGTACATAAAGTGAATAATTAGATATTTAGTAAATATAGAACAGACTCAAACATTCAATAAAAAGTGCAAAAACATCAAACCTGGTTCATCAGCATTTAAATAAATTTGCCAAATGATGGGGAAGAAAAGGTATCCACTCTGTCCACGAACTCTGTGAAATTATAGTTCGATATCCTCTAGTTCGAAAATATTAAACATATGCCAACATCATTATACTGCAACCTTCCAAAGAACTTTTCCGAAGAAAAACGGACAACCTTCCAATCGTGTATCTTCGTGTGTTGGAGCGATTTCTAATCACATTTATACATTCGATGGTGAAAATACCTGGTGAAAATATTTCAGAGCTGCTCCTCTGCATAGAGCACGGATTAGTTAGAAGAAGCGTCCCACAAGGCAGCGTTTTTGCACGTCATCCATTCGAAGTTTTTCTCTACCACGAAACCTTTGAACAGTGCTACGTTTTATCTTAACCCCATATGTAAACGCAACCAAACCCGGGGCCATTTATATAAGAATCGCGTGAGAAAAACGTACTAAATACAAAGTATCGGAAAGTGAACGCCTTCAACTATTTCTAGACAGAACGGAGATTCCCTTTAAAAACACCATAAAATACGTAGGAAAAAAAATTTTGGCAAACTAATGAAATTCAATAATGATAGAACGATACTGGAGAAGCCGAAACATACACTAGCCATGTTATGACTTCTTAGAAGCAACAAACACCTTCCATAAAACATTAAATTACTGCGTTACAAGATCGCCATTGCTCCTGCTACGGACTTCGAATTCGGTGCTCTGTTCCTTCGATAGTAGCCAAAGGGTTGGAGACCTTTGAGCGAAAAATTCTGAAAAAAATATATCGGCAATCTTTAAATTTTTCAACGAATATGGCTACGAAACATTAGGAATCAGACCATTTTGCAGATATGTTTCGTATGTGCGGAAGAAATTTTTAGAAAAGCTTGCCACACATGATAATATTATGACAAATGATATCGTGCACTCCAAAAAAGGCATATCGTGGTTCGCATCCACTTACTTATGACCAGTGCGAAGATATTGGCAGCCCCGGCATTTTATAAACCCCCATCCCTGGTGTAGGGGTTTCACACTTTCGTCCATTTTAAATATATACCTCTAAAAACGTTTAATATCGGTATGTTATATAATTGTTAAGATTGTAGTATTAACCGTGGATACACATTCGTGTATATGTGTACATATGAAAGCAACTTCTGTGATTATGCACATCTCTGTCTCACTGTTTATTCGGAGTTTGCTTTTCCTGTTAATAAACAGCTCTTTTGCCATTTAGTTCTACAAACTATAACTAATGGATAACGAAATATATCGATTTTCCAGCATTTTGTTCAAAATTGGGGTTAGGAAAATCTTAGGGACTTTTGTGTATCTGTTATCATTAACTGTAGTAACGCTGTTAATTGCCAATTACACGTATGCTTGTCTTTCATTCTCATCTTTTTTTATAGGTAAGAATTCTGTTAATGCTTTTTTGACATGATATCGCATTCTCCCAAACGTTTGCAAAGCAAGAACAAGTACAATTCTGTGTTTTTAAATGAATATGGGCTATGGTATGCATGCACTTGTGTATGTACGAAAAAAGAACAATGTATATAATAGATATAATTTCTTTTCCTTCCATTGTTTATTTTGATTCGCCAAATCCTTTACCAATCAAAATTCTCATATGATAAGGTATAAAGAAATTTTTTATTATTCAAAAAAATTATATTGTAGTTTGTTATATTTATTTTTATCCATCTTACTTATTTTATTTATGTATTCATTAGTTTCATTTAATTCCGCATATTTGATCCAATTTTCCATATCATACATGAGTTATTGTACATGGCGCCAATTATTCGTCATTTACTAAAAGATGCCAGGCATGGCCTGGGATGACCGAATGAGACTCGACGGAATCTATGGCCGCGTAGACCTAAATTTTGATCGATCAAATGATGCACCCTAATTTTGTAAGGAAAAGCTTTCTTTCTTTAGATATTTCAAGAATTTCACTATCAGCTTTGATGTCACCAAAAGTATTTATTACCTGCAGGAGGACAACGTACACTTTAAGCTTTTTTATAAGCATGTCGCACATACATGACAACGCCATTGAAAAGATGAATTTTTCGCTAACACTTTAGGTCTTGAGCGAGACTGTTGCTGCGAGTATTCAAACTGGTGTAAACCTGGAATAATTCAAAAACAAAGCAAAAGAAAATGCGTCGGCTGCGCATAGATTTGAGAACATTTTAAATTAAACAACAAAGTTGCTCAGAAATTTGCTCGACAACCAGTACCTGAAGAGCAGCAAAGGAAACTTTGAAAGTAACGCACACCGTCGGTGTGCAAGAGCACCTCGTTCTTCCTTCACAATTCGACTGCTCAAGTTTGAACTATGAATGGCACTATGACATGTTTTTAGATTGAACTAAAGATTGACGAGCAAAAATACCAAGGAGTGGCGAGTAAAGAAGGCTTTGTAGTCATATACCCTTTGGAAGCAGATAATCAACTAAGTAGTCAAAGTCTATGACGATATTTTTATAAAAGAAACCAACTTTAATTTTGATTGTGGCGATGAAAATAGACATGCCCATAACAGAACAGGCGGAAGAGCATATACAGAGATGTTTTCACATATTTTGACAACTCAAAAATTATAGTGCAGAAATGCCGTATGTGCAAAACTCCTTTGATGAAATTTTTAAAGTATACCGGTACCAATGCGGAATGCAGCAGCAGAATATAATGAAAATAAACATATACTAGATATTAAGTATCTAATTTTTTATAGGAATGTCGAGAAAGCAAACGTTTGGCTTACCACAGACGATGACAGCAACGAGCACAGACACCACTTCCTGGACTTTACATTGAGAGTCATAAAGTACAAACATTCGAACATCATGCCGATTTAGAAAATACTAATCAAAAAAATAGAAAACACTTCAATTTGCATAGGCTAAAATTAATAAATACTTTTTAAAAATGTACTTATTTATTTAATTCGTTAATCCTGAAATGTAACTGCGTAATAACAAATAATCTAAACAGACGATAGGGAAAGTATATATATGTAGGCAAATGAAATTAATAAGTACATAAACAGAGTAAATAAACTGGGTAGAGATATATATAACAAATTGCAAACAAAGATAATTTTTTTTAATAATAATGAATCCCTCCTTATTTGTTGAATTTAGAATTATTCAATTCTCCATAATAAACGATGAGGAGAAAACAAATTAATTCTGGTGCGGACATACCAGTTGTTTGATTTTTTTTTCGTACGTACGCACTTGTAAGCATGCTACAGCCCATATTCACTTAAGTAAACAGAATTGCATATGTTTGTGCTCTGCAAGCGTTTGAGAAAATAGGATTCCATATCAAAATACCGTAAAAAAAATTGTTTAAACGTGTAGCATATACACATCGGCTCATCGATAATTAGAAATGCAAAATGAAGATATCTCAGTAATAAAAAATCTTTGCTCTGAAGAATCAATTGTGTGATTTGGCAGATATGGAGGAGCATATGTGAAACACAAACTTGGAACCCGGAAATGAACCCACATATAATTGATACACAGATTAGATTTCTGTCAAATCCTGTTTTCTTATCACTTCAACTAGGAACTATCCTAACAATTCGATTTGGTTGCTAACGCACTCGGTAAGACGACAACCAAACTCTTACTACGTTTACACGACGCAAATAATTTTGTTTTATATTAATTCGTAATTTTACTTTGCCAGTGCAATCAATATATATTAAATAGCATTTTGTTGTCATTTTACACTCTCCCAGCACATGTGTATTCGCTGTCACTTTTGAACGCAGAAGAACGTGATCAAATGGAAATGGGATCCGCCATTTCCTTTGCTTAGTGGCTGCCAGCCAGTTCGGCAAGTTGTTCAGAATATATTATAGTTAACATCGACTGAAATCAGACAAGATCCATGTAGATGTAAGCTTACTCCAACGTGCGATCATTATCAATGAAATACGACAACCTTAAGTGCACCATGTGCGATCAAATTGGTGAGGTTGTCGACCTTGTTGTCCACAAAATATTTAAGTGAAAGTATTAGTGAACATTACAAAAGAAATTATATCTAAAAGGAAAAATATTTAATGACCGTTCCATTCGTCTGTCTGCCTTTGTCATTGATAGGTAAAAATAGTGAAAGAGGGAATGTAGAAAGAAGAGAGAACATAAGTATTTGCCCGAAGAGTGCAAGGGCGGGTTTGCAAGCAGATCATATTCATTCTTAGTGCAACCAACTGCAGTTCTCTAATAAAGTTTAAAATAAAGTTTTGTCTCATTTCTAGTTGCGGTAGAAAAAGAAGACAAAGGCTCTGCCAAATTCTTGAATTTGAAAAATGAAAACTTGCCGGGAGAAGCAAGAATAAATTGAAAACATTAAGTATATCGTTAAAATCACGCTTACAAAAGTCTTTAGTCTTCGTCGTCTTCTTTAATACAAGGTAAAGATTACAAAATGGCGCAATTGCAATAAAAAGAAGTTAGAAAATTACAATTGATTCAAGAGATTCTATCAAACCTTGTATTATCAATAATAAAACTGACATGGTGTTATCGTGCTTCAAATGCTGATATCTGTTAAAATAGCCGAAGCATAGCTTAGATTCGTTTTATTTGAGGGAAAGCTGGTAGGGGTCAGTTCATAGCAATTTCATCAAAGCAGACAGACAAAGAGTTCTGAATCCCTTGGTTGCGGTAAGTTTATAAGTTGTGCGCAAGTGGAAAAGTCGGGTAAGTATTTCTTTTATCCGTATAAAGCTCTTAATTTAAATAAAAAGTCAACAAAAAGCGTGGAATAATAATAAGGGACGTAATGGTTCTACTAAAGCAGGATAAGTAGTGATGAGATAGGAAGCTATTAGCTACGTGTATGAAGGAAGAATAGACTACAACCTCAACGAGCGGAGCCACCTACTTATCTATGACAAGATATGGCACAGACGACAATTAACAGAGGCACACGGTAGTTGTGGCGGACGAATACAACAACATATTATAAAATAAAATAACTGCGACAATAATAAGAGATGTATGTACCTTCACTATTTTTATTGTATTTTATTATGTTGTATTGTTATATTCTCTTTTCTTTAATTGCTTAAGTTAATGTTAGTCTTTCCGTCATGTCAACTGAGCTAGCCTTTATCCTCTGGCATCACAATATTGAACTGATTAACTATTTCTTTAACATTAATGTAAAAGATAAGCTAAAACAACCACACCTTTCTAATATCTAAAAACACTCATAGTGCACTTGCCAAAGATATTAATATTAATACATAACATTAAATATTATACTGCCAAAACGATTTTTATTAAATATAAAAGTAAGTTCACTGCAATTAGAATGAAAATAAATTCTTGTGATGTTTACTCTGTAAATCGTACGGAAGACTTTAAAACCAACATAGATAAAATTCTTAATGAAAATTACACATATTTTACGTCCATCACAAATCTTTGCACTTAACTTAATTGTAGAGATATTACACGTATGATGCATAAATGCAACTGATCGCGTGGCAACTTTGTAACGACTATAGTCCGTCTCGGTCAAGGTCAAAGATATATTGTTGACATTAAACGCGGATACAGCAACAACAACAATAATCAATAAATTAACATTTCAAGCTAGCGCTAAAAACATAAACAACTAAAACATGAATTAAATTGATTTTATTGCGTAAGGCCTGGTTATAGATGATGGAGGTAAGCACAAGCACCCAACAGGAAGAAAGCCTGTAGATTTCACAAACGAGCGTTTAGTTCTTGCAATGAGCAGACATCATACAAAGGGCAACTAATAGACGGATGCAAGCATGCTTTGCTTTCCCACATCTATTCGGAAGGCGTTAACTTCCCAGTTAAACCATATGTCAAGCCGACATGTTGCCTCCATCGACTTCTCAACCAACAATCAAACGACCGAGCACTGAGTCTACTGTTTTAATTCCAAGCAAGAAGATGATAACTCCTGAAATCGCCATCTCCCCTTCCCATTCAAAATCTTCAAATCCCGAAAGGACACCCATTGCAGACAATATTCCTTCCTATCACGAATTGACCACTGACTTCACCACTTCGTCTGATTTATCTCAAATCTGATCGTATTCAAAAATTACATAACATCAAGCCGTCCTCTAAATCAAATTCTATTATTAACTACGCCATACGCTTATCTGGCGACTTTCACATGAGTATTCTTAACCAATGATCGGCTTCGGCTTCGTACTCCTATTCTCTCGCAATCAATAATGAAAACAACTCAAGTTAATGGCACTACCATCCGTAATAAATTAAAACAGCTTGGGCAATATTTTCATTGCAATGAGATCTGCGTGGCCTATCTTGCTAAAACCTTTCTTAAGCCCCATGATTTTTTCTATTAAGAATTATAACGTAGTTAGATTTGATCGTATCTCCAACTCTTTTTACGATGGTTGTGTGGTGATCTTTACACCTAACAAACTTTCATTCTCTCACACTTTTAATTTTGCAAATTGTATACCTATTGCAGCTTGCAGCTGCACCATTCAAATTTCCTTTGGGGAACTCTTGATATAGTTGTTATACTCCACTTAATTGTTATGTTCCTGATTCTGCAAGTAAAAGGTTATTTTCTTTCAGATCCGACATACTTGCATTAATATGTGGTGATATTAATGCTTACAATGCTTGTTGGAGTAGTCGCTTCTCCAATTAGGCAGACAAATTCAAGATTTTCTTTAAAGCAGCAATTTAGTCTTACTAAACAGTGGTGATCCTCCCCATTTTAGTTATGTCTCTTCTTGCGTAGATCTTTCGATCCGTACACCTAATCAAAGTTCTCTGAGTGCCGAACGACACATTAGGTTGTTCTCACTATTTAGTCGAAATTGGTCTTCATTTGCATCCTATTACTCGCTGCCGCTATACGCACGTTCGAAAGTATATCAAACCTTCTTTACTAAACAATACTATCCGTAACATTTCAAATGCCGCCCAAACCAATGACTCCTCACCCTTGGCGAACCACCGCATGCACTCGAGTCACCCCCTAACTTAGACTCGCTGTAAATGAATGCAAAAGATATCCTTTTTGAATAAATTTACAATTTTTGGCCGATATTAGAAAACTTATACTATACTTATAGCCTCAAGCTGGAAAAACCTACAATTTGGAAACAATTTAGTGAAAAAGTCAAAAGTGACATGCCAATCTCAGATCTTTGGCACACAGTCAGAAATTTCAGAGGTATCACTTTCCCCCGTTATTCTGGTTCTGTAATCCCCTCTGCTTTGCTGCTTGACGAACATGATAATTTTTCCTAAAGGACATATCTATCTCTGAGCTCGATAAAGCCATTAATCTCTCAAAAGAGTCAGCTCCGGGCCTAGATGGTGTTCGTAACAGTCGCTTCAAAATCTTAAATATTGGAAACAGATTAATCTTACAAAAAGAATTTAAAAATAGTGTAATTACCGGCTATACACCGTCTTCCTGGTACGACTTCCAAATCCTCTTCTTTAAGAAAAAAAGAGTAGCTCACGAGCTTAATTCCTACAAATTTGTTGCCTTAGCTTCCACACTTAGAAAAATTTTCGAGAAAGTGTTATACTCGCCTCTACCATAGTATCCCGATTCCACATATATTTTGAGGAATATGGTTTTAGACGTTAAAGATCTTCCCAATACAACATTGTCACTTTGTGATCAGCGACAAATTCAGCGCTTGCTAAGAACCATATTCTCATTGCCTGCTTTCTGAACATAACCTCAGCGTTTGATTCTATCAATATCAACATCTTAAAATACATCCTCTTTTCTTTCAATCTCACTACCAAATTCTGTAATTTGTTGTGTAACTTCTTTTTCTACAAGAACATATTCATTAACAATGCTGATGCTTCCGTACAAAGGAGATCTTTTACAGGTATTCCTCAGGGATCTGTACTGAGGTCTCTTTAATTTATATTAGCAAAATTTTCATTTCCCTTCCTGAGAACATCACAATCCTGCGTTTTGCTGACAATCTTGTCATTTTCAATCCCAAATCTGATCCAGATTTGTGTGGGCGTAATTTGCAATCTGCCCTCGACTTTATTTCCTCTCGTCTTGAATCGCTTCAACTCACACTTTCACTCAATAAGACCAAATGCTTGGTCTTTTCAAAAAAAAGAAGAAACCCCATGGTTACTCATCTGCTCATCTATTTCGTTTGTTAAAACTTTCGACTTTTTAGTCTTTTTTTGACACATGAAGCACCCAGCCGCTCACATTGACAAAATTGCCAAACAATGTTATCAACTCATTAATTTATTTCCTCAGACGTGGCATTGTTTGTTAATAAACAGGCTGATGTTCAATCACACGAGAGGTGACGACTATCTATTCAAAATCAACATAATAAACATCCCCTTATGCACATGTTAAGTCTTACAGTCTCCTGATAATATCCTATATATATATTATTACTTCTATTCACCATTCCACACTTTGGAGTATATGTGACCTTCGCGACCGCAATTTAACGACTTACGATTACAATTTACGAATCCAATCTCTTTTACACCTTTTTGCTCTCACACCCATCAAATCCTTCGTATAACTTTTAATACTCATATACCACATTACAACTTACACATCGGAATTTACTCCTCGCTCTTCTATTCCATCCTACGTTTTACAAACCAGTAATATGCACATTTTAATAAAAAGTGTAAAAAAATAACGTAGCGAACGTATAACACGCAACATTAAAAAAAAAAAAATTGTAATCAAACAATTAATAAAATAAATAAATAATTATATTTACATACCAAATCTAACCCGAACTTTGCTAAGGCCCAAACAAAGAACGCTGGGCTGACATTGGGCCTTTTTTACACGTAACAGCCCATTTTCGGTAGTTAATTTACTGAAGAACAGAAGAAGAAGTATTTATTTTCATCGAAAAACTGGCCAACAATTCGAAATAATGGCGGCATGGTATAATTTTAAAAGACTTGGGCGAATTGTAAATGCATAGTGCCAAAATTGTTGGCCAATATATGAGATAATGACGAAGTGGAAGTAGCTAGTGAAGCAAAAAACTTGCTTATAGATAAAAAAGGAATGCCTCCATACGCACAAATGAGGAGGAAAGTAGAACAGAACAAATGTTAGTTATTAAACTTTCTGCTAGAAAACGAGGAAACTAGAACCCAATCATTAAAAGAAGAAGAAGGACAAATAATCTGAGATTAATAAGAGCGCAGGAATTGCACTTTGTTGGAAACAGTCGCACACATGAACTAATGACGCCAAAGTGCAAGCAAACGGTACCTACTAAGTCATCCGGCAAATCTCGGGTAGAAAGTTAAGCAAAGAATAGAAAAAGAGAATGAAACTAAATTAAACATCGAGTCAGCAAAGAGCTATGGAAAATATGGTAAAGGATGGAAAGGTTTGTATCTGTTCTTCCAGAAAAATTGGGCGAGGTGTTGGCTGATCGTAAAATAAAACAAACTTCCGCCAGATGTTCTTTGGGAGACTTCAAGTTATCTTTGGGTCCTGATTTGGCTCTTTCTGCGCAATATTTTAATTATTTCCAAAAAAATAAGAAACCGCGTAAAATATTAGTGCATTGCAGCGATAATGATGTAGTAAAACGTAAACGTCTTAACACTGTATGTGAAATCGATCCGAAAATTCATGAGCTGGGAGTTCCGCGGGCAGCTATAACTAATGCTTGGCATGAGATGAGTTTAAGCGACAATTCCTTACGTTTGCCAAACGAACAAGTTAATCGAGTACGTAACTAGTACGTTCCTGCCATGGTGCTTTTTTCCAATCAATAAGTGAACTCACAAACATTTTTTACTGCAAACCTCGCAATTTTATGTATCCGGATGACCGACACATTTCGGGATCAAAAAGACTCTTTCGGGCATTACGGGAACGTTGTCGAGCCCGCGATAGAGCCGCCATATGTTTATTTATGAGCAAACGTAAATCTATGCCTCGGTATGTTTTTTTCAGTTCTTATTTCTCGCTCGGGCGCAGCGGAAGGTTCCTGTTATTCCTTGTTGGCGAATGATGGTTTCAAAGTTGTTTATTTTCCCTACACATCCTATGTAAGGCGTGTAGATTTTAAGGACTGGAATACATTGGAAAATCATGTCAGCGACGAAGAAGTGGCAATCTATGAGAAACTAATTTGCAAATTACACTTGAAATACAATCCACGCTCGTTGAGTGACCCTAAACTGGATCATCTGCAAAGTAAATTGCTGGCTTTGGCATTCGATCAAAAATTTTAAATTCGCAGAAATATTCGGTGAAGATGCAGAACCGGCTAAGAACACAGCATCCAGCAATTCGTCATAACCCAGCCACAAAAGGAAAATTAGTAGTAGAAGATCTAAATAAAAAAGATTTTGGTATACAAACGATGAACAATAGAATGTTGGATTCGTGTACTAAGCAATAATTGATGCGAATACTTGAAGAACATTTCAACAAAATGATGTCTAAAAGTTCAAAAACGCACCATCTCTTAGAATATATTTATGACTTAAATGAATGAAATGCAGATATCCTTAAAAAAGCAAATTTTTTTTTTTTTTAAATGAAAGATTTGCATTGTTTCTGCACATACATAATCATAAATAAATAAAATATATTTTAATATAGCCGTTTGCTTTTCAGGGCTTTCGGCCGACCACATCATATATGCCATAATGCTTGCAGCAATAGGATCGCGACACTGTTGCCTACCGATTCGCCAGACTTTCGAGAAAATTATTTGTTTCTTTCTCTTAAACTCACAAATGCAATAACTCTGGCGACCATCGGGAGTTAAAAAAATAACAACAATCGCACAAATTTAAATTTCTTTTTTTTTTTAATTTTTTCTTTCGCTTTAATGAGTTCAATGTCTATTAATTAATTAAACAGCATGTTAAATTTACTTTGCGTCATACGTATTGAATCTTTTCACTATGCGGTATTGCGGCATATTTTATTTCATTATCAGAGAATTTTCAATTTCTAATATATAAACAGGATTAATAGCGATGAAAGTTCGAAAGTTCAAGATAGTTTTCATGCATTCAGTGCTTTCCAATCATCCATCATTGCCATCAGGAATTTCTTCATCGCTGTTTTGTGTGTCAGTGTTCAATGAAGCAATGTAAATATAGAAGAGGAGACGTATTTGCATTACAATATCACATGGAAAGCAAAACGCGTGCCTGTGACAAAAGTTTCTCTCCGTGCATGCTCTTGTTTCCCAACTCGAAATGCAGATTCACAATTATTAGCCGTTAACAAAATTTTAAGTCGGAATAAATAATTCGCGAAAGTCTCCCTTGGGTAGTGGGGCTATTTGGCTAATGATTGCAGTATTAAGTCCGCGCGACATGAATATGATAAATAACATTTTTATTTTGGTCCTATGAAAAAGTTAAAAATCTAACAGAGTTAAATATGTGACGAAAGTCGTCATGGAAAATGTAAAAGTTCTAAAGTTAAAATAAATAATGCCAAAGTTGTTAGAGCACCGATTCTAAAGTCTGATCGCATGTGTTCTCAAAAAGACGTCAGTGAAAGCTAAATATTAAACTGAAAATGCGGTTGTGATAAGGTCTATAAACAATAAAGAAATCTATATTGCAACTCGCTCGGCAACTCTGCATGAAATAAGACGCTTTCTTGCAGAAAATTCTTGAAAAAAAGTTTTTTTTTTCAACAAAAAAAGAAAAAATTCTCCTTTTTTTTTTTGTTTCTGAAAACTCTTGAAGTAGTGAAAATATATATAGTGAAGTTGCGGCATTTAAACAAAATCAACAAAGGCTTCGACGTCCTTGTGCTTCTCCGCAAATTGCGCAGCACCACCGGCTGTCTTCAACCTCATCCTGACAAGACTCACTTCGTCAACTCACCTGTACATTGGACATCAAGTAGCGGCGATTCCTGTCAAATTCTTAAAACTGCTTTAACTTACAAGGCTTTGTTTTTCTCTGTCTCTGTCGGTTCCACCAAAAACGGCTGATTTCCATATCCCTTCTTTTCTCGGTAAGTCAGTTGATCCTTTTCTCTTGCCTTTAATCTAGCACGAAACCTAAAAGTCGCCCGCCCCTCAAGGGGGTGAGGCTCTCAAACATGTTATCAAACAATGAGGATTTCGGAAATTTTGTTCGAATCACGCATAGCAAGGGTTCATTTAAAAGAAAAATCACAGCCCAGAACGAAGGTCTCAGAAAGATCATCTCTGATAAGAACAATTCATCTGTAAAAGACTTGACTGAGGATGTTAATATCACCTCCTGAAAGTCCCCGATCGCTCCCTCTGGGAATAGGCCTCCCAATAAAGACAGCTCTGTGAACAGTAACAATAATCGTAGTCCCATAAAAGGAAAGAGCTCTGACCCAACTAGTCCAAATCGTTATAGTGACGACACGACCGGTGAGTGCTACGTATTCATTGAAATATGTAACAATAACCTAGAGAAACCTTTTCGCCTTAACTCAGATTTATTTTTTTTCGAACACATCAAAGATCTCAAATTGGATGGTTTGATTAATATCAAAACCATCATTGCCACTGCGGTTGATGCCAACAACTTTATAATAAACAATGATTTTGGTCCAAAGTCTTGCAAGGCCTACATCCCTAGAATTTTCACAGAAAAATTTGGGATCGTAAAAAACATTCCACCTTCAATTAAGGAAGAGGACTTTCTCAACTCAGCTACCTCTGATATTGAAATCATTTCTGTTACATGAATCCTCAGAAGAGACCCTGCAAACAGAGAAATGTTCATCCCAACAAACAGCCTAAAAATTGGTTTCAAGGGTAAACTAATTCCCAAGAGTATAAAATTCAACTATTGCAATATTCCAGTTGACTACTTCATTCCTTCCGTCAGGCTCTGCTACAATTGCGGCCGATTTGGTCACATCGCTAAATTCTGCAAAAGTAAGGAAAGCAGATGCCTGAACTGTGGCAAGTCACCGGCCTGTCCTACGGACTCATGCCTCTCAATCAAATGTATAGGTTGCGGGTCGCTGGACCACAACGTAACATTTCGAGAGTGTCCAAAAAGAAAGAAAGAGGAAAATTTAAAAAAAATTTTAACCATCCAGAATTTATCTTTTAGAGAATACAAAGAGAAATTCTCTAACAACCCATACAATTTACTTGAAAACTATGACGTAAACTTCCCAGCAATGAAGGACTGCAATGCTCCTAACAATATCAGAGACCTTACTATTGATACAAATAATATTTTAATTAACAAAAACTTCAATGCAGTTTTAAAAAATAAAACAAGTATTCCCAAGTCCTTGCATAGAATGTCTCTCAAGACGCCCTCGACTTTCAGTAACAAGTCGCAGGAGCCAAAAAAACCTACCCCGTCCCCTGAAAAGCATACTTTCATCAATTACCATAAATCCACTGAAATGGAGATAATTCTGGAAAAGATTTTCAAGATTCTCTCCATCTCTTCTCAAGAAGACATGCTTAAAACCATCCAAACAGAAATAAGTTCCCTTAAATCAAAATTTGATCTTTTAAAACAAGGTACATCTGGGTCGGCCCTATCATGTTCTAACATTTCTCATGACGTCCTTCCTACAGTATAACATACAAAGCTTCAGGCGTAATGCCCATTCTCTTGATTTTTTCATAAATTCCAACCGAACTGATTTCGCCATCTTGAGTGAAATCTTTCTGTCCGATGAAAAAATTTCCGATCTCAAAATCTCAAATTACAACTCCGCTTATAAATGTAGAAGTGACGGCTATGGAGGTGTTGCCATCCTTGCCAGAAAAGGCATATCCTTCAAACAAATCCCATTTAAATCGACTGCTGACATTCTCATTATCAAAACCTCTTGTCTAAAACCTAATATCGTCATTTCTGCTTGCTATTTCAAGCCCAACATCCCCATTCAATCTTTCCGGGATGACTTTAATCGTCTCTGTGATATGCTCAATAGTTTCCATAATGTCATAATTGCAGGAGATTTCAATGCAAGACACCCTTGCTTTGGTGACTCCGTGTCAAACAATAAAGGCAAAGCCTTGCAAGAAATCATTAAAGCTCGTAACTTCTATTGTCTGAATGATAATTCACCAACCTATTTTCACTCTACGACCAACAATTGTGGTAGCGTGTTGGATCTTACTTTCACTAACGCAACCCATCTCACATTCAAACGGGAGGTTAAAAAAGAAATTTTCCTGGGAAACAGCCACCACCTTCCTATTCTCTTTAATGCCACCTCTATTACCTCGTACAAGATAAATGACTTTATCTCGAGGAAAAAACTCCTAAATAATCTTATTCACGTATGTCTTGAGCCACAGGTCGAATCTATCCAGTGCTCATTTCAACAAGAAATAATTAACGCCAAATCCGACATCCAAATCTCGAATTCCTACTCACCAAAACCTTGGTGGAACGAGCTGCTCACTTCACAATTCCGTAGATTACAGGCTGCTAAACAAAAATTTTCCAAATACCCCAATATTTCTAATTTTGAAGATTTCAAGTTATCACAAAAAGAATGGAAGAAATCGATTATAAAAGCCAAAAGATGCCACCGAGCCCTCGTTATCGAAGAGCTGTGCTCAAATAGCAATACAAAGCCATTCTGGAAATTTTTAAATGGTCATCGCACCACAAAAAAGAAATACAAACACCCCATTTGGGATGATCTCAACAACAAATCCTACCTTGAATGGCTGAAAGCTCAAGTTCCCTCGACATGTGGTCTCCAAACCTCCTTACTTAACTCTCGGGTGGAAAACATCTCTCCATTCTCCCTTGATGAACTCATGCACGTCCTTAAGTCGAAAAAGAAGTCCACAGCAGCAGGCCATGACGGAATCAAATATGAAATGATAAAGGTCCTTCCCATGTCAAGCCTTCTAACCCTCCTATCTGCTATAAATGAGCGCTGGATGACCAACTCGTTTCCCACCGTTTGGCGTACAATTAAAATAGTGCCCATTCCTAAACCCGGAAAAGATCTTGAAATATTCACTAACTTCAGACCCATATCCCTCTTGCCTGTTCTTCTAAAAATTACCAACCAAATGATTAAAGAAAGACTAACAAAATTCCTGAATCACTCACACCTTCTCCCGTCAAGGTCCTTTGCTTACCAAAAAAATATCTCCATCGGTATGTGCCTTAATGAAGTCCTTTTCACAATTGCAAATGAAAAAGCAAATGGAAACCAGGTAGTCATGCTTTGCTTAGACATTAATAAAGCTTACGACTGTGTAAACTTAGCGAAACTGGACCAAATTCTATCTGATTTTAAAATCCCGACACAAACTAGGCATTGGGTTCTCAACTTTCTTTCCTCGAGAACTCTCATATTAGATTCACATACAGTCGAAGTTTGTGGAGGCTTACCTCAAGGTAGCTGTCTCAGCCCAGTTCTCTTCAATTTATACACAGCCGGTTTACATCAATTACAGGACAATTCTACCCATTTATTTCAATATGCTGACGATTTCCTCATCATCTCTGCTTGAAAATCATTAATGGAAGCAGTCCGTAACCTCGACACTAAAGCCAATCTTTTTCACAAACTTTGTGCAGACTTAGATCTAACTTTCAACCCGGAAAAATCAAAAGTCATTCGCTTTGCTAAGGGTCCCAAAAAAATTTTTTACATTACAATCAATGGTATAAAAATCAGTCCGTCTTCCTCTTTTAAATTTTTGGGCAGAATAATCAACTCAAGTTTAACCACGCATGAGCATTACAAGGATAGCCTCGAAAATTGCAACACAGGCTCAAATGTCATCAAAATTCTGACCAACATTCACACCGGACTCCCACCTAGGAAAGCATTAAACGTTCACAAATCTATTGTTAGATCCAAAATTGAATATCCCTACTCTACATCGTGTAACGCTCCTGCGTATACATTAAAAAAAATACAAACCTTTCAACACTCAATCCTAAGACGTTGTACCGGTTTGTCCCCCTCAACATCAACATCAATTTTACGTTCCATCTCTTATGAACTCTCCGTTGCTAAGAGAATTTATCTTGTAACTGCAAAAGAACTTCTCAAGGTAAAAATCTTCAAACCTGCCTTCTTTGATGAGGTCGCTTCCAGACACAATCATGTCATCAGTAGTTACTCTAACTGCTTCAAAAAATTCAGTAACATCTTCAATAAAGTTAACTCAATACCCTCCTGGAATAATATTATTCATGATAAATGCGTAGTTGAATTAAACTTACTTAATTCAATCACCAACTCAAAAAAAAATCGATCAGGGTCTTGTCTTCGAATCGCTTGTCTGCAAAAACTTAACCACTTCGTCGAAAATAACTTCAAAATATACGCAACGGGTGGATCTATCAATTCGGACATCTCTAGTTTTTCAATTATTGACTACCCAAACTTACTTATAGGAAAATTCAAAGTTCTACAAGAACTATCATCCACTTTCATTGAACTTCTGGCCATCAGACAAGCAATCATCCACGCATCTGAAATTAAGCTGAAAAAATTTGTAGTTTTCTCTGACAGCAAATCTGCTCTAATTTTAATCAAGAACAAAGACCCATTCAATAAGTATGTCTTCGTTATTTACAACCTTTTAAAAGACCCAAGTATTGAAAAATGCCACATCATCTGGATCCCAGGTCACTGCGGTTTTAGTATCAATGAAAAAGCTGACTTCCATGCTCGTCAAGCTAGGTTCGATGGTACAGTTTTGTCCATAAACTACCCCCCCAGCGAAGCTTTTCTGCTAGTCAAAAAACTCATCATAAAAGAATGGAAAGATGAGTATCATGTTTTAGCTAGAGAAAAAAGTGACCGGCTGTTCTACAAAATTTACCCTTTTTTGACACCCACGCTTCTACCTAAAGGAAAATTCACAACATGGGAATTTAAAGTTCTTCACCGTCTTATGAGTAATCACACCTATGGCAAGGTCTATTTTAAAATGATCAAAGTCTCCTCCTCTGACATCTGTGAGGATTGCAATATTACTGAGTCTGCCGAGCACCTTATTTTTGAGTGCAGGAGGTTTGACATCCTTAGACAATCTTTCAGTATATTTAACCTGTATAACAATCTATATGAAATTTTTCGTGCTGGTAACTTTAGGCTATTGAAGCAACTGACTGCCTTTATCAAATCAGCTGAGTTTTCATTCTAATTTTACATTTAGTATTTCTATTACAATCACGAATCGCCTACACTTTTTCTTTTAACGGCATTATTAGCCGGATCTTGACAGTACAGTACCAAGTACGGTGATTTATGGATTGACATCGGAACAGAGCCTCTCATTGCGAACACTCTGCCACATCAGTCTACCTATGCTTAAATTTTTTCATCAATCGCTCTCAACTTCGTTTCTGGATTATGGATCTAACATTAACTTAACTGGTCCAATCCATCTCTAAGCAAACAAACAAATCTATATTGAATATTAACAACAGAAAGAGAGTAATTTTTGTAGGCTAGTGATACAGATAAGTGAAGTTTATTAGAACTTTTTTTCACGCTATATTAGCGTATAAAATTCAAGATGATTGACTAAGTAATAAAACTGTGTTTCATGAGAAGGCGACAGCACATTTATCTTAAAGAGTTTGGCGTATAAATGGTTTCAATTATTTTAGTACGAAGGTACGTGTATATAAAAATGCTTATAAAAAACGGAACGGAAAACAGAAGAACATTTTTTAGACTTTGCATATAAAACTACGTCGAAGTTATATCGCTTGCTGCGTTAGTTAAGTAGAAAACTTGTATATATATGGTTTTACAGGATATTTACTTTTATTTCTTGTTACAGGATTTCATTTGACTGCTTCAGTGTGCACAAGTTTACTGCGTATTCATTTACCATAAGCACATTTTACGTAAAGCAAAAATTCTGTATTAAAAATACAAAAAACGAAAGCAATTTCTTCAAAACGCTAAAGTAAATAAATAAAATGCGGACAAATATAAAGTTCTATAAAAAAAAGTAGAAAAAACGAAACGAAAATTTAGTTAAACCATAGTAAATAAAGCAAAAAAGTCGACCAAACATTACGGCAAAGTATTTTTACATACACAGATACCGTAAAATATTAAAAATTTCGTAATTTTAATACAAATATTAGAAAAGGTAAAAACTTGAATATGAAAGTAAGGCCAAAAGAGAATGAGAAAAGTGTTATTAAATGCAGAGAATACACTCAACATGAGAGACAAAGCACTTTAGATAAATGAGTTGGAACTAAATTTCATATTTATTTTTATTAAAGATATAAAGCATTGAAAGGTGAAAGCCGCCACTTTTTGTCCACAAATCGGAAGATGGTGTTACATATTACATTAGCAACGTCCAGAAATACGCTTGAGGAAGTTTTGAGCAGCTTCACGTTGACTTAACAGTGTCCACGCCCCTCCATCACCTACTACCCAAAAACTTACTCTTTTGTCTATTTTCGAGGTTGCTATAAAAAACTTGGAGTTTTACATTTACTGCCTTAGTAAAATCGTGAAAATCTATTTCGAGAATCTTCGCAATCTTCCGCCTAGAGATAGGAGCCCAAACAGCTAATCTAATAAAAAATACATAGAGAGTCGCCAGTTTTTGTACCCACTACTGAAGGATGGTGAGTATACTCATTTTGTAATAATGTTTGCATCGCTGGGAAGCTTCAGATACTTTACACGGTATATATATATTTTTAATTACCATGGAATTCTGAATTGATTAAATTATGTTTCCGTCTCCGTGTGTGTGTGTCTGGTGTGTTCTATAGACACTCTCCTGGTTGCAAAAATGAAAATATCAGCTCCAACGTTGATCGAAACATTGTACGTTTTGCACACAGATTAGTATTGAAAATGGGCCAAATTGGTCAGAGCAAAAGCGCGCAATAAAATGTAAAGTGAACGCAACTCGACTTTTCTAAACAAAAATTTGTGGGTTTTTGCTAATTACTCACAAACTATTATTATTGTTGTTATTATTATTATTATTATAATTAAGACTAATGAAATAAGTTCTTACAGTAAGAACAAAAGACATTGAGCACTAGCAACACAGGCTATCGGCTCTAACTTGTATAAATAAATGTACATTAGATATTGAAGCCAGCAGTTTTAATAAAGTAAAATATTGAATTGATATTATGTTCTGAAGCTGATTTTAGAGTGTCGAATGAGTTGATCGTTCCATATGCAATACTTCTAGTTAAAAAAGTTAGACAAGTTAAGGCAGGCACAGAGAATGTGCTTTATAGCGAGAGTTTGTCCACAACTGCAGATTGGGAAGGAGGAGGACTTCTTCAGCATCCATTGGCGAGCTTCAATTGTATGACCAAGGCGTATTCTCGAATATGTTTGGATCTTGATTTTCTCAATATTCTATACATTTTTCCACGACATCATCCATAATTAGAGGCGCAGAAGCAGCATACTTCGCCGCTTGATCAGCCTGCTCATTTCCCAATAAACCGATGTGACTTGGTACTCATAACATTTTAATTTTTCCGTCGGGTGTTGTAATTATATTCCTTAATTTGTTGATGGTGCTCCATCTCGAAGTCGAAGTATTCCGAATAGCTTGTAATACAGACAAACTGTCGGTAACAATGACGGTTTTGAGTTTGTTTTTATGGACACGGTTCGCAGCGTGAAGAATCGTTCTGGCTTCGGTTATGAAAGTTGAAGTACCACGACCTAGTGGACTAATTTGTTCTTAATAATACAAGAAATATGATTATCAAATGAAATGTCTCAGAGCGTAGAAGGCGCCAAGGTAAGTGTGTTCATTTTAAATTAATTACGGTGAACGTCACGGCGTGGTGCAGTTTTTTTAGCAATACCTTTTAGTGAACTACATTTGAAAGATAAATTTTATCCCGTCCACTTTTTTGAGATAATAAATGAGAGCATGAGCACCAAATATTTTAATGATGGTGGTTATATGAGATTCGGCCTCAGTCTTTTATAATTTTCTTAAGAGTTTTTTTAATAATGAAAAGGCAACTGAGGCTGGTATGAAATAAGTTCATTGTGTCAAGTATCTTCTTCTCAATTTTCCATTCCAGTGTTCATCATCAAGAAATGTTCCAGAAAGCGTAATTTGGTCTGAGAAAATTCTCTGAATACCGCCGAAAGTGGAATATTGATCGCAATAATATCAAATGTAACGCGACTTTTTTCACGAACAAGAGAAATCCCCAGTCATCTACGTCTAAGCAATGAAGAAATTCCCTTTTATTAGCTTTTCGGGCTTTACTTCGGCCAAAAAAATCATCGACCACGTTACCAGTATGGTTAAAGAAGAAACTCTACATACCAAAATTATTGGTTATTTTAAATGTTGTTTTAATTGTTCAAAATAGAAAACCGGAACTACAAAGTTTTAAGAATACAACTTTAATAACTAAGGCTCTATCTTTTTTGCAATTTTGCTGTATCCAAGACCTGCGTGGAATACATGCCCTCAATGGCACTTCAATAACGTACAATGTGTACAGAAGAGGCCATTAAAGCTGGCCACGAATCTACTCTGGCAATTCTCAATTAAGAGGCTTTATGTACTTGGCGGTTTCCGAACCATGTTGAAACGAATTGATGTTATAAAGGAGCAATTTTGAAACCGTCGTTCCAAGTCACTTAACCCTTTCCACTCGAACCTTTTTTTCATTCGTATTACAATTCGCGAGCCGCGACCGTCATTTGTCACCAACAGCGAAACACCCGAATACTAGTTTTTACGATGTGTTTTTGTTTTTATGTTAAGAACTGCAAATTATTTACAATGCCTCCGTAGCGTAGCCCTCGAATTTGAAGACCAATTTTAAATGGGTCGTTTATTCCCTTATTTCTCTTTGATAACGTACGATTTTATCTTCTTTATTTGATCTCCTTCAAAAGTAAGGTCGTGTCACTTAACTGCGATTTTTAGAATAATCGTAGGTTTTATTTACAGTTCTTAGGAGATTTGTTTACAAATTATTTACGCAAACTTATATCTACAAAATATTAATCCTTATTCTGGCCTTATTGGACTTCAACTCCATTCACTATTCTGCCTTTTACAAGCAATACCTAACTTCATCGCGATATTTTTACTATAATCCGTTTTTCGGCTGAATGCGCCCCTAATTGTTGTTAATCTTTTCGGCAATTGTCAGCTGCGTGTACTTGGGTTTCCATCTTTTCTAAAATTTGATTTCAAAGTAAATCAGCCAATTTTTACGGAAATTGAAATCAATAAATGTGCGCTTTTCGTAACAATACTTATTTTGCTTAATTTCATAAAACGTTTCTCTCTTTCCTTCTCAATTTTTTAATCTAAACCTATGTTATCTGCGATGAGATTCAGGAGTAAGGCTTCATAGTCATGTTGGTGGCATTAGCCATTCGCACAACGCGTTTCGACTTTATGATGCAGCATCGTAAATTTTTATTTGCTTTCAATATTGTAAGGAGTTTCGCCTTCTGGAAAGTCAAGTTTTCTTCAAGCAGACTATTTTTAATCAACTCGTTGATTTTCGCGACAATAGATTTGATTAAGGTGTTAACTATTCAGCCTTGCAAGCTGAAAGCGAACATAATTATATAAATTCTTTTTTGCAATCCTCAGTATTGAAGCAGGGGCTTATCGCACTTGTAAGTCCGCGAAACATGCCTTGAAGATAAATTCGAGTAGACACCAACAGTAAAATTTTGACCGGATTTTTCCAATGTCCATTCATTTGTTCATGCCCGTGCATGAAGACTTGCCAAAGTTGGTTATACTTTCAGTTGTGTTTCGTGGACCAAGATCTAAAAAGATCGCCGATCATCCAAAAAAAAACGGGACATTTGTAGATATTGTTCTCAATAATTAGTAGCACGTATCCAACATTTAGTCAGTACTCGTATAATTTTTGGAAAAATCCTCTACCATGAAATATCCGCTTGAGGTGTCAAATACGCTAAGTTCGAAGCTAAATAAATATTTATAACACATCTTCCTAGCCGAGTTCTTATAATGGTATGTATTTTTTAATAATTTTTTAAAGTTTGCACATACGATTCAACTTTTATGGAATTTGTTGAAAGAGTTCCTCAAATAGGAAATATAAATATAATATCCATGTATATTGCGCGTGCAAACATGTTTATATCCGTTTGCCTCTGTGTGTTACCTGAAGGTTTTCATTTATTTAGCTCGTATGATGGAAGAAAAAAAAAAAAATTCCATGCATAGAGAGAGAGAGTCAAAGTCAAAGTTATGTGCATTATTTTTTCTGTTCTTTTTTCATTTCCTCTTTTCCCACTTTTTATTCATTTGCCTTCTGACATCCATTCTGCTGTGGAAAACCTTAACTTTGTTGCAATCTTTATGTAAATAGCGAAAACAATTAATGTACCATGTAACTGGCTTGAGGCCTACAAACCTACTTTGTGGGTTCGGTTTACTTACTTGCGGGAAACAAAAAAGCTTATTGCATGCAGTTTGTAAAAGCGATGAATGGTAAATCTCTTAATAAGGGGTTTTATTTATTCATTTATTTATTTAGATAGTACACTTACATTTAATCAACGGAAGATTTTCAACAGCTTTGTTATTATCAGAAAGCTGTAACCCGTTCGCAGTGAATTAATTTTCAAAAGGTTTAGGAGAGAAACGTAGAAGGAAACCCTTAGCAGCTTAGGTTGCTTATTCTTCATAGTAAAAAGCGTTCAGCCAGAAATCGAAAGATTACTTACGTTAACACGAGTCTATTTCGACTTGATAACACTCCGACTCTGATATAGACCATTTAAATCTCTCCAGTCAAAAGATCATCTTCTTCTATCTTTCCAAAAACTTCAGGCAAATCCAAATTTATTGCACGTTTGCCAGTCAAAGGGTCAAATAAACTTTAGACGGTTTTGAGAATTGACTGTAAGAGTACTGGACATTCTGCTTAATTGCTACGTCAAGTTTTTGAGAAAAGTTTGATTGCACACAGAAAATTGCAACATTTGTGGATACGGTTAATGATGGTCAATGACGCGCTAAGTCTTAGCTTTCTACCTGCGTAAAGAGCTAAATGCGTTTAAACTATTATTCGAGCAGTTTTTGTAATTTTTTTATTTCTTAAAAAAAGTTCTCAAGAGAAGAACAGACTTCGTTTTGAAATTTCAACGAGTAAAAAAAAGCACTCCCTATAGCGACTTGAATCTTCAAGCAACCGTGACGATAAATCAACAATATTAGCCGAAACGTAACTTTAGGTCAAGTTTGAAATTCGGAAAATCTTAGCACTGTCTTTAGCTACTTGCTTACCATTCCCCTGGAACCCACTAAATGTTCCAACCATCCCTTTTGATAGCAACTTTTCTGCTTCTATCATTACTACTGTCAACTTATTGGCCATCTAGGCATTTGCTCATGCAAGCAGCAAGTATTAAAAATTCCTTTGAATCTGATTACATACTTTTTTTTTTTTAACCCTATTGCAGTCTTCTCTTCATTGTCACATTTACAAAATTTTTTCATTCTGAAAATTACTTCAAACGTTTTTACATAAAAATTTTGAAAAAAAACCTAAAAAAATTCAAAGCGCAAATTAATTTCAAAATTCCTTTAGTTTTAATAAAAAATGTCACTGTCATCGAAATTGTTACAAAACAGATCAGGCTTGCAGAGTTTGGCTCAGAGAATCTTAAGAAAATCCGACAATAGTACCTGGTCCGCGAAAAAAATAGTGAAAATAAATAGTGTAGATCAAAACATCGAGCGATGTCCCGACATAAGAATGGGCATACCTTCGAAAGAGTACAACGTTAAAGAAAGGCCATATATTATTTTCTGGGATGACAAATACCATCCTAACTTACTTACTTCTAAAGTTAAGCAAACTAAAGAAATCCCTAACAAGAAAGATGAAATTAGCCAAAAGCCTAAAGCAAAGTGGCTAATTTTATCGGGTATTAAACGGGATAAAAAACCCTCACGCCTAGATGATACACATTACAAGTCTAATAATAATACTTTAACATGCAATCAACGAGCAGAACCCCAAGAGGAGAGTTTGGCGGACCGCCAACCCAGTAAAGACGAAACTAATAGCTGGACATCGGATCTTAGCACTCTAGGTGAACTAAAAATAACAAGGGCTGAGCATCTAAAGAAACAAGAGGCAGTAAAACTTGCCGGCGAATTTAATCCCGAAATATTGCATCATAATTTAAAGAAAAAGAAACTAAGAGAGAGTAGAAGCATTTTGTCGTCGATTCGTCGTCCAAAAATAACCAAATATATACACCGTAAATACAAGAGACCGTCCCCTAATAGTGCGAAAACGTTTTGTCCCGTGCCCTGCTATTGGGAATACTGGCGGAGCACTATTGAAAAACCAAAGGTACAAAAGCAATTTTTTGAAGATGAAAATGAAGATCGCCCTGTCATCCCGAAATCGTCATCTAACAGAGTAAAGGCGTTTTGTCCCATACCCAGTTACTCCGAATATTTGCGGAACACTTTTATAAAGACACATAAAGTCTAATAGAAGTGAAAATCTTCACAGCTGATGTAAATGTCTTCATAAGGTAAATATCTTTATAAAAAGGTTATAAGCTATTTGTCTACTCACTATATATTAGCCGTTACGGGTTGTGTGTAATTAAGTTTTTTCTTTCCTTTGCGCCACAATAAGTGAATTGCAATGACTCACAATAATTAAATTTAATTCATCCGAGATAAGTTCGTACGTGTGCGAATAATTCTACAATCTTTTGGTATCTTGATTGGCTGTAATCCGAACTTTAGTTTGGAATCATTATGAACCGAGATCCGAAGTATCGAAATATCAGCCTTTTTTCATACTATGAAATATAAGGAAAATACCTTCACTTATTATGCAAAACCTTCTAATCCGGTCGATAAAAAGCAACCATCTTGTCAATTTTTTCTTAGTATTAGACGTTCACTCTAAAGCGATGACAACTTTTCTAAAGAATGAGAGCGGGGTTATTGGGTCATTCCGGCAGTTCTACATAGTTATATGCTCTTAAGGGGTTTTGTTTTGACCACCTCCGCTCGCCTTTATCTTTTAAGGGGTATTACGACAGGGAATAGTAAAAAAATAAGTTGAATAACTCCCTTATGTTTATTGTTATGCTAGTCGCGTGAAATTCTAGATATTAAATATTCATATTTTTATGAAGGCCATGTTTATCTTTTTTTAGTTTTTCTTAGTGCTTTGTTTTTTGTCTTAATAAATTTTATTCACATGTTCTTAACAAAGCGTATCCCGCGATGAGACGATTTCACGGTTCTTTAATGTAAACGATGTGGATGTGGAAATTAATTGAATAGGAAAAACCAACATATCACGCTGAGAATAAAACCATGCGGCTTTTGCAAGGTCGTGTTATCAGGTGATGTGAACTGGCTTTCAAGTCTATCGGATCAGAAGAAGATCAGAAACAAGGCCACGTCAATAGATGCACTATTGAACAGCAAACTATCATGTAAAGATGATGTTCCCCGGCAAAGTGAACAACTTTGGACATACAAGATGTAGCAATTAGCGTATGTATAAGATAATACGTGGGTTTACCGAAGAGGCTCTTGCGTCGCAACATTAATCATAAAAACTTAAATCAGCTCGCATATATAACGTCGTAGATAACATTTTCGATATTTGCGTCGAAAGACATAACACGTTTTGGACCATTTTCTCAAATATTGCATCAGAAGTCCGGCTGTTAATCAATCTGATATTTCGTTTAATCTGGGTTCTTTTACCATATTTTTTTCAACGTACCATGTCAGGATAGTAAACCCATGGTATGTGTATATATTAAGAGTAACGGCGGTTATTGCTACTATAGGGCAAAGTAATGTGTAAGTACTCAAAGAAATCTCGGTTTTATGAATTTTTATATTTTTTAAAGGCAAAAATGTAAAAATTATCTGTGTAGATCTTGTGTAGATCATACCATATTAAATAAGAATTGATTTATTTTGAGACTATACAAAAGTTTGTTAACGTTTATATGATACACCTAATAAAGATTTTTCATTTTTTTATTTAATTGGTGTCATGATCGTGCGGCGATTTTCTTTATATGAAAGTGTAAACTACTCAGATGATGGGAGAGTTTGTGCTTCGACGTAACATCGTCGTCATCCTTAGTACACTTGCAAGAGGTCACAATGCTCGTAACAGTAAATTGAAGTTATCCGATTTACAACCTTGTAAAACTTCAACTTAGTGGCTGGATGGCTATTCGTCACTATAAGTTATAAATTTTTTCATCAATCTATTCGTACCTTGCATTTTCATTTTGCCATCGAGCAAATTTTTTGCCGCTGAGTTGGGATTCATCCTAACATCTAATTAAGAGGACGGAGTTTTCGCAATATGCATAATATTTTCTAACCAGTCCTAACTACACCTAAGAAATTTCTGCCAGAACTATAGGGCTTTCCTTTTTGGGGTTTTATGTAGCGCAGACATATCTTTATTGACATTAACACAGTTCGTACTGTTAAGCCATATAAAATACTATCTACGGCATATTTTTCTTTTCACCCTTTGTAACTTTTATAGTCAACTGCTTCTTTATTTTTGAATATATACACTTTTATTATAATTTTTCGATTTGCCTACTATAACTCTATGGGCAAAGTCGTATGGAAGGGGACATTAATTTGCAGAAAAGTAAACTGCGCTTTATATATGTACATAGTTTATTAGATAAATTTAGTTCAAGGTATTGGCCTACATTTCATCTGCATGTCTGTCATCAGAAGAACGAGCTAGGACGGAAAGATAAAGGTCGTGTAACATGCGGTTTTGACTTAATAATTTTTGTTTACTAAGAGAGCAACACGACATTACTTACATGGTTAAGTTCGCGAACGAGGCGAGTTGATTGCAAGAGATATTTTTTTGACGTAGCTCTTGTTTTGCGCGTTCGCCGGTTTTTTGGAGAAGTAAGAAAAGAGATGGACGAGCTGGCTTGCTTTGGGATCGCTAGAAAAAGAAAAAATAGTAAACTAATTAATCAACTATTTGTAGAAATTGTGTTCGTATTTTAAACAAAAGTTGACAATTGTACTTAAATATAAGTTATGCTAATAAAGGAAACAATAAAAGAAGAGAAATCTAATCAGAGTAAAGTGCGTACGTGCAAGAAACCAAGAAAAGGGCATGTTCTACTCATTCTATGCAATGTAATTTATGCGGAGATAATACAAAATATTCGTTTCAATAATCAGAAAAGACAATTGAAAATAATGCAAATGAAACATTTATAGAAAAATTGTATATCCTACGAATCCATGATAGCACATGAATGTAAGTGAAAATCATAATATTGCAACCGACGATGAATAAGAAATCAACGTTGGCATACAAAGAGGGTAGCATATTAATAACAGAACAGTTGAAAAAACTGTCAGAACACAAATATCAACGTAATAATGCAAGTCTATTAGATTCCTGGTTACAGTCATTGTGGAAGTGTTTAGTCTCGAAAATCCACCTACGGTTAGCACCAAACTTAAGCACAATTGTCGGTCTAATAGTGAATGTTGTCAAAACTTTGATATTAGTGAGATTCTGCCCAGGCGGAATAACTCCTCCATCGCGATGGACTTGTCTCTTTTGTGTTTTTGGCCATTTTGTTTATTAAGATTCAATAGAGGGGAAAAACCCAGAAGAACAAATATGTCTTCTTCTTCGCCGTTGGGGGACGTTTTCGATCGTGATTCGCGATCCCATACCAATTATGCTTATTGCGTTATCGGTCTACGTAGCCTGCCAGTCACGGGTTCTAGCGGATTATTCTTCCACTGTTTTTATACTGTTGGTTTGTTTGATTGTGGCCATTGGCAGACTTACGTTTCGGGTACGTTATGTTTCGGAAAAATTAATGTAACTGACGCTCAATTAACGATGATTGGTATACATTTAATATCAAGCGTGAGTCCGGAGTTCTGGTTAGCGAAGCTAAGATATCTCGCGTGTGACGTACGCGTTTTATCACCGAGTATATCGTTGGCGCTGGTCAGCCCATCAGAGAATATCTTTGTGGAACACGACTCTTTACTCCTTATAGCCTTTATTTTGGAGGCACCGAAAATCACCAACAAATTAGTGATTGTTCATATAAACGACATGCCAAAGCTGATATGGAATATTTGGATTGGTTTTTCTTGGGGTCCGTGTTTGTTGTTTCTTAATCAATATTTTAATTGCATAGTGCCAGATATATGATTATTTTGGTTCATCCTAATTTGGACCGCTCAAGATTTAATGCTGTACTGTGCCCAAGCCAGTTTGGAAATTTGTGCTCATTTACATATAGATATTGTGACGGAAATCCCAAATCCTGTTCATTCCAGCTAAGTAATAAACTTCCTAAAGAGGGAAAAACTAAATGTACATTCGCAGCGCGTCATGCAGCTGCCGGCCGAGGAAAACGAGTACCAGAAAAGCAGGTTAACGAACGAAAAATGAAGCTATAAAAATGGGTACTAGTAATATGGTGGTAAAAATGTATATAAATAGAATAGAATATTTGTGGAAGGGAGAGTCAGTAGGAAAAGAATATTTAAGTTGAGCAGTTGAAAGTATTGCCAAAAATAAATTGTGAATAATCTTACATTTAAGGAATATAATTGTAAATAAAAGAGCTTTGAAGAGTATTTCTCTTGATCAAAATATCTACGATCCATTGATACGGAATGTATCTTACAAAACCGACTTTTATAACAATATGTCTACCATATCTTATCCACTCCGCACTTCCCTCAATCAAGTCACTGGTATGAATACGAATAGCGCATCCATCAGCAATTGTAGCGATAAGAATGCCGCCACTCATCATTGAAGGGCTCTATATATATTATATTTCCCGAAACAAGCAAGTGTGGACATATATATTTATATTCATTACATTTTATAAAAAGTAAAAAAACGACTTTTTTTCTTATAAATAAAATTTAGTATACGCATATACATATTTACATATATACTCATACACATATATAATTAGATATAGAGAAATTAACCCGTAACTATTACATATTTTAACATATTAAATATTGATTAATGTGCAAAGAAAAAGAAAAAATATGAAATAACATATAGTTTTTCTTAAATTTGGGAGGAAAGTTGATTAGGGGTCTCAGAACCCAACCTCGGGACCTCCCGTAGACATCATAGGCCGAAGGAGGCCATTAAGTATGGCGGGTACTGAAAGATCTAAGGGCAAAAGGGATGTCTATTCGGTAGGTTAAGTTACGTTCGGCCGCGTATTCGTTAAAGGATAAGTACGCGTTATTCTTTTAGTTGTAATTCTGAGGAGTGTAACTCTGAGGAGTGTCAGTGAGCCAAAAATATAAAACCCGCTTCCACATCTTACGCACTAGCTAGTTCATCTAAGACACGTACATCGCTCTTATCCGCCTTCAATGCTCCTAAAGTAGCACTTTCGAGTTGCTCTAATATTTAACGCAGTTAATAGTTTTCCAAACACAGACAGGAAGGACAGAGAGAGCATCGCTACAGTTATTCTTCATCATAAGAATGTGCTTGTGCGACTTATAAAGCTTGTGCTCCCTTATTTCTCCTTACTTGCTATGGTTCTTGCCGCTATTCGCTTTGTAAATTTTCTTTTTCTATATTGTTGGTTGCATCATATTGCTGTTATTCACCCGTATAAGTATGTGTCAGTGCTCCAGTACAGGATTAAATATCTTAGTTTGAATACTGAACATATTATTCACCATTTTCGAATTTGGTTTGAATAGATCTTTAACCGTTTTCCAATGTCACAAGTCTGGACCTATTGACCTGCATCTTCGATAAACTTTTTTGCTTCGAATATATGTGAGATAGAAAGGCTCACATTTCAGACGGCTGTTATTGACGACTCTTACATCCCTTTTTTTTTCATAGCGTTCAGCCAATTGATTGATTGTTCGCTTCTTTTGCAACGTGTGGTTAATCGTTTATAATGTTCACCGCATTATACGCTTTCCTAGGAGACGCGGTTTCCCATTAGTTATTCTTTAGTCGTCATAACTTTTTTTTGGCGAACTTAAGAGAAAATATGCTGCTTTGGAAAATAAACGAAAAAACGCCTGTTGTGCTTTGCAAATTGTTCAGAAAGCTTTGAGAATTTCATTGTGATAACCGGAATTTTGTCGCAAACAAGCTGTGAATATGGAATGGCGATTTCGGACAATCTCCCGTTAGCGCCACCCCTCTCTCTCTCTCTCTCTCTCTCTCTCTCTCTCTCTCTCTCTGTCTCTCTCTCTCTGGTTTATCTGTCTTGCCCATCATCGGGTGATAAAGCTGAAAACCGTCCGCTTCATATGGCCCAGCGGAAGGAAAAGGTAAGAATCCCAGAGTATTCAGAACAGATTGAGGGGCATCATTATAGATATCTGAACACAGGTTCGCTATGAAGTCTTTAGACCTTCCAGGCATGTTGAACATGAATTTATCTGTCAACGTAACGTCTTTGTACATACCGCCCGCTTCTAATGTTTCGGTTCACCGGCAGCAAATTGGTCTTCTAAAAGAATTTCAAAAAGAACGACATGATTGCCGTAACGGGGATTTTAATTTACCGGCGATCATAGGAAGTTTTAGTGACGGGAATGTTTTGATAAAGAGGGTAACTACTCCCTTCCGTCTCATTACTCTAGTTGACTTGGTGATCTCTTTGAACAATTATTCGGTCTTAGCTTAACGCAACTCAATATGACTCACAAAATTTGCAATAATCTGCTGGATCGATCGGCAGCTTTTGTAAATTCGGTAGGTATTTTTCTTTTGACTATTAACATGACCAGTTATGGCTTCAGCAGTGAACGTTCTTAGTCGAGCGTCATTCAAAATATAAACCCCGTTTTACGTTAACAACGTACAGCCTAATGATTAAATTGCTAGATTGGCACTTAGATTATTTAAACATTGATTCGAGCTTAAAAAGATTATTAATCTTCTATGGTTCGTGTTGGTACGACGACAATATACTCGTCGATAAAAAGTATTACAAATCAAAGAAACAAGTTCTTTCTACTATCTATGCAGTATAAGTAAATGTTAAACACAAGTTTCTAACGTTGGGCAAACAGTACTATTTACTAACTCGAAATATTTTTATGAATTTGTTTGAGTAAAGAGAATAAACCCATAACTTATTCCTATAAATATACTATGACAACATCAACTCGTCTGATCGGGATAATATAACAGATTTGTTTGCAACATTTTCTGAACGATTATATTGTTGCTCAACTTTTCATCTATCGTCCTACCCTTATAAAATAAAAATCTTTAACATGATTCCAAACATCGTTTTCACTGACGGCTTGCGTAGTATGCGATTTTCAACCTCGCCAAAGCCAGATGGCATTCCCTTGCATCTTAATCAATCGCGAGGCCCATTTCTAGACCTCTTGTATGTAATTTCTTTTTCGCTTTGCTTGAGTATATTTCCGGAAATTTGGAAATGCGTCCATATCATTCCACTTTGTCAATAAACTTAGCTTTATCCTCCAAGCTTTTTGAACAGCTAATTGAAACCGCTAATATCATCAACAGTTTTTGATCAACAATATGGTTTTATTAAAAGCAAAGGTATTCTTAGTAATATTCTTGAACTTTCTAGGAATTTTCAAATGGAGTTTTCAAATGGTAATCACATGGCTTGGTGTAACTAAAGCGATCGATCGGTTAACCATGACCTTTTCTTATTAAAATTATTTAAAATTTGATCCCCAAATGTTACATTACAAATTGGTTCAGCTTATAATTAAAGGATCGCACTGAAAAGTCATTATTCTATTCTTGCACGTCTGATAAAATTGGTGTTTCGTTAGGTCTTCTCCACAGCATCCATTTGGGTTCTCTCGTTTTTATTCTGCTATGAATGAGTTATGACCCCCAATCTATTATAAATGCTTTTCGCATACTTATGTATTCGGATGATGAAAACCGCTTCTATTCGTCCAATAATGTATGAGAGTTTAACATTCTTAAGCCGGATTCGCTCTCACTTGTAAAATGTTGTAAACGGCATAAATCTTAACATAGTCGAATCCATATATTTGCACTTCGCGAGAAGTCTTGCGAAACGCTCACCTTATTTTTTATTCGATGAAGACTTATGTATGATCATGCTTAGAATATACCACCGTAGTTGGATCTTCTAGCTCTTGTCGCTAACCTGAGAGGCTTAAATCAGTGCAGAAGCAATTCCTCTCGTACGCATTGTGTAATCTTGGGCAGGATCCAAACGTATGCTAACAGGCTGCTTTTAAATCACCACCCAACTAAAGCGAAAAATATGTTGCGGGATGCTAAGCGTTTCGTTTTAAAAAAGCGAGATTGACTAAGGCCTTCAAGGTACTATGAGCCCATTAGATTGCTCCAAGTCCGTACCAGTTATAAGCTCTAGCGCTAAAGTTGTTAAAAAAAAACTTTTCGCGGACTAGCCTGAGTGGCTTTAACAATAATACGGAATGATATATAATACGCTTTATATCTAAAATGTGATATTCACGTATGGGTTGATCTCTCTGAGTTTCATTTAAGTAACGCTGGAAGCTATGTCTTTATTGCTAAGTGAGCTAACCCAATGTAGACTTAGTTATGTATTTGTAAGTAATGGACGTACGTTAATTATGACTGAGTCATCGTCTGAAATCCCATGTATCCTATACGTATCTTACACGTACTACTGCATTAATTTAAAATAAAGTAATGTGTTAATTTATCTATTTTCAACGACCAAATAATAAGTATTCATTGGCTATTGCTTCCACTTGATGCATTACTCACGCTATTGCAAGTGAAAGACGACCTGTGTTTCCTCTTTTGTTATATAAGTAGCATTTTACGTTGAAAGTTTTCTTTTGCTTCACTGTGCGACTGCTTAAGTTAATTGACTTTTAACAAACTTTTTACTTGATTTCACCGGAAATGGGTTCTTCGCTTTTTGTGATTTTTCGTTCCGGCAATGTTCTTCTTCTAAAATTTTGCTGTTTAAACTTTCTGAGTACGCCACCACAAAATTTTCCATTTCACTAGAAACACTGCACAGAAACAGAACGCTCTGCGTCACCACTTCAAGTTGTCATTCTTTAACTAATGTCAAATTGGAATCGCACCAGTCTTTTCAAGGTAGGTGCTTCTCTTGCTTCATATAGATGTTTGAATATATTCAAAGCTTCGTGTGCCATTACACATGTGTTTGCAAGAAATATTTCTGTTGGTTTCATAGCTAATGCCTTCTGGTCATTCATTGCTCACAATTTCCACCGGACATCGTCCCCAGCGGTTTTTTCCTGCTCCCAAAACTGGAAAGACCGTTTTGCCACGATTAAGAAAATAGAGATCACATTGACGAAAGAACTCAAAGCCATACCAAAAAGCTCATATAAGGAGCGCTTTGAAGATTGGATACAGCCCTGATACAAGTGCGTTATATCTACGCGAGACAAAATAAATATTGATAAATAAACAAATAAATATTTTTCGAGAAAAATAAAAAGTCACCTTTTTCTGAACACATCCTATATGCCTACTCGTATAGGGAGATTATGTATGTAAAATGTGTGTGTAATTGTTTCAATGTGCATCTATAAATTAATTTACAGATTATAGTATGGAAACATATGTGTGTATGTATGTTTGCTATCTATACCTACATAGAGATCAATATTGTATTGTTTTATCGTTTGTGTGATTTAGTAGCGTAAATTTGCGGTATATAAAGGAAGGAGTGGAAAAACGCGACCCAAGATTAGTAAAGAATCGTAGGTTTCCGAATTTTTTTAAAATGTCACAATGGTTTTCCTTTTAATTATACATGGATTGTTAATTCTTATATGCACTCATATTTGAGTTCATGGATTACAAAAGTTGTCCGACTTTACCGCCATTTATCGGTGAAAACGCGACGAACTTTTTTCTTGCGACAAAATACTAATCTTCTCCTTCATGTAAATTCGAAGAAAAAAAAATTTGTTCTTCCTATTGCTTACTTCGCAACCGACAAAGATTTAATTTAACGTTAGCTATGAAGGAGAATTTGTGAGGTATGCTTGTTTTCCATGGCCTCTCTTGTTGCTGCGGTTATTAATTTTTTTCTCATTTTCTTTTTTCCGCTTTTTCCACACTGTTGCTTGTGCTTCCTTTTTTTAATTTTCTGTTTTAGTTGAACACGATATGGTGGCTTCTTTGATTGATGTTTATTCCTTGTAATAAAATAATACTTGTGGTGAGAAGAGAAATTAATAAACAGGTCGCTGTTACTGCTTCGAAGGGTTCATTTTCAATGCAAACGCAAACAGAAATTTCAATAAAATTAATTAAATATTTCATGGCTTATTTGGTCTGCCGTATGCTTAAGAAGGAGAATGTATTAAATCTGTTGCAAAAATATGAAAAATTGTGCAAAGTTGCGAAACCTCTTCGATTCTCTTATCACTTATTTTAAATTCTTTCATTTTGCGCGTCCAATTTTAAGACCCTTAAATTGATTAGCAGTCGAATAAATGTACTTGTCCTAATAAAAAATTCGCATAACATTTTTAGGTATTACTCAAAACTTCTAACTTTCCTTCCTCGGTCTTTTAGATCAAACTGATTAATATTTCAATCTCCGACTCGTATACTCTTGAGCCTTCGACTAATTAGTAACAAAAATTTGACATTTTGCTGCATGAACTCCGTAATCATCAATTCCTACCAGCAACAAAATCTACATTATGAGTTTAACAATGCGGTCAATTTGCAAAAGAGTTTCAGACTCAATAGTAAAGCATTCTAATATATAGCAACACGAACAGCAAAAGGTCGTTTGATTGATGGGCTGGAAGAACTTGGTATTAATGTGGAAGGTTTCTCTATTTGATCTAGAAAACTGTAGTTGCTCTATTAAAAGGTTCTCAGACGCTTATAGCGAACAGCTAATAGTGACGCATAAGATCCACTTTTATAAACATGGGATGAAATAATCAGTTTTAAACTAACATAAGTACGGTAAAAGGTCTTTATTCGCGGGGTATACATTCCATAAATATGCCGCGAATACAGAAACCTTGGGTACGGAATAGCAATTTATGTGGGAAAAAAAAATTAATTTAACTGAAGTTTTTGAACATTTTGATTACGTTTCATATTACTCAATATGATTTTGAAGGTTCGTGTAATGTAATAGAGCTTAAAGGCCTGGGTTAACTCGCGAATAAAGAAATTTATAGCCGCAAATATGGGAATTGGGTCGCATTTTTTTAATCCGCGAATAAAGGGAGCGCGAATAAAAAGCTTTAACTGTATTTAATTTACGCCACTTCAGTTATAAGGATGTGACATATTGGCGATGCAGTCATTTTGCGGTGTTGAAATATCAGATTTGCGTTAGAATAATTTAACAATTCTGAATTGTGAGCATAATGAAAGGCTCGCAAGTGTGGTTACTTCAAAAATTTGAAAACTGAAGCCACAAAAAAAAATATATAAATAGGGAAAGAAACGACGTCGCCACAGACAATATACACCTCGTGAGCGCCGACAAATTCTTTTTTTTTTTTTGCTCTAAATGAATTGTACTAATAATAATAATAATAATAATACAATAGCACATCACTCGATAACTGTGAATCATGTGTGACAACACTGGTGATACGATGTATGGATAGTACCAGGGGGGTAATCATATAAGCAAGCGACTATCGCCTTGATTATCAATCACCTGGTTTTTTTTAGGAGACAATTGGTTATCGGCAGTCAGGCACCATTGTCACCAGCTTTCCAATACTGCCACTCAAATTTTCCTTTGCATTGTATTAATAACTTAGAGAAACATAAAAAGTGAGAGCCAAATTGACGTTTGTTTGTTTTGTGTAAAGAAACCACATATGCAAACAATACAAGCATGCAAAAGGAAATGATTGGAAAACGATGCAGAATTTATGTTAGCCTATATTTAGCTTAATTTAGCTCCACATTTAAAAAAGAATTTCTACTTACTTTTACCAACTTTCTATCCTTTTTTTTGACAAAATGAACAAATGTAGTTTCGGAGACATTTAATTTGTTATTTTTTTTAAATATTTGCACTAATAATTCATTTAATATGACATTTTCGCTGATTTCCTCAGAAAAATATGTTTTTCTTTATATACTTTAAAATATATCTGAAATTGTTTCCCATAAACATTTTTAGGCACTAAGGCACTAAGGCACTAAGGCACCAAAATCACAAAACTTATTTTGTTCTCACACTTAGACGTACGTTTATCATAGGTATTTGGCGTAGTATAAGCTAATTTTATGTATCTATCTTTTCCATAAATATTGCTAGTTAAATGTAGTTTCAGTTATTTTTACGTAATGTTAACTCTTCTCATATATATGTTAATAGTTAAAGATTGGAAACACAGGGAGCCTATAAGGGATAAATCAGGACCGAAATGAGATACGGGAGAGTTGTCACATCCGAAATAAGTCCACTGACATCAATTAACGGATTTACGACCGCCAATTTGATTGTGAACAGAGGCCTATCGGCGAAGAAGATTACTCATTCTCTTCTTAGTGGATCGAACCGTTGTTTGAGTAACATCAACGAAATATAAGCGTAATTGATAACCATCCTTAGGTGAATTGCCCGCAGGGGAGACGATTAGGCATAGTTACTCTAGTTAACAGTTCGAATAATCTGACAACGATAGACGGTAGGTCGATTTATAATGTTTAAGAATTTTAATACTAATTTTTACGAAAGCGGACGGTTAGTTAGAGTTGATGCTAATTAAATGATTACTTAGCTAAAGTTAGTAAGAAATATAAAATGAAAACATTAAATGGTATCTGAGGAACACATTGGAATAAACGATTGGATTGTAAGGTCTCATGAGAATAACGTAATTTGACTCCACTTTCCGGTGGTCGTGGACCTCAAACATTTGTTACAGAATTTAAGATCGCACAGCTTAAGAAAACGTGGAAAAGCCGCTGAAGCATACATTGGCAACAGAAATAGATAATGTTTCCAAATAAAAAAAGCAACTATGTGTGCGTTTCCATGAGCTAAAATTAAAATCAGTTAATTAAAACACTTTAAAATTTCAATTTAAATTTAATTTGTAAATAAAAAATAAAAATTTTATTGTGCAAATAAGTTAAATAATATGTTTGGATGATTACAATCGATTTCTTTGAAAATAGTTTCGAATCATTAATCATTAAAGAAATTCTCCTGGAATTATAATTTTCTAAAACTTTATTACGTGAGCATGTGCTCACAATTTATTGCAGTACTACTCATTTAATCAGTTAGTGCCTAACGAAGCTTCAAAAATTTAAAATAATAAGACAAAGTACTCTCTTGACTTTACATCTAATATCTAAATATTAGCCAAGTTGATCAAATCTACCTCTCTTACCCCAATCATATTTCGATGACTGCACTCTTTCGTTTTCGCCCTATACTCATTTCCTTTCAGCTTGCTTTTATTTTTTAAAGGAAGCATGACTAAGAGGATGTACTGATCCTACAAGTCGTCGTTCCAACGGCAGGCCTCTAAGCAAAGGAAAAGTGGCGAATTTTCATCTACATTCCTTTCGCACGGTTTAATAATGCTATATATATATGTGAAAAGTTTTGCTCATAGGCCCACTGCATTCAAACGAAGTAAGCATGGTAAGCTTCTTCCAAGTAACTTTTTTATATCTACAACCACTTAATGTGATAAATAGCGCTCAAGTGATGCTCGTGTGTTTGAAATTTTTCAAGAATGTTCTCTAAATATTTGATGGAATTAAATTTCCCATTCTGTAAAAGCAGACTGGCTTATTTAGGCAAAAATTACTGTGCTGCAATGCAAATAAGTCCTTCGAATTATTCAAAAACTTGGAAACGTATTTCAAGCATAAGCTACTGTTGCTTACATCAAACCAAATATATTTTTATAGTAATATAGTATTAAGTATCAGCAATTAATGATAATAGAAATTTTCTCCTTTGTCATAAATAATTGAGAATTATAGAATATTATGCCAAGAAATGCTACGCCTCTAACTAAAATATGTTAAAAAGAAATTTGAATAAACAAATTTTTTGAAGTAATTTTTATTAAAAAGATTATATTTTCCATGAACATTAAGAAACGTTAAGATGAATTCTAGCTTTAATAATAATAGTAGACTGTTGGCTGTTGGTTCAAATCATATCATAAAGAGTAATGATTTTTGTAGTGAAGTCATGCTATGGCGCCAACTTTTGGCGTACAATAGCTTTATTAGTCAGCAAATTGATCTTAAATCCCGACAAACGAAAATTCAATTATATGCATCAAACAATTAAAATGAGAAAATTTTTTCGATATAACCTTTAGTAAATATCAATTTGAAATATCGGTTAAATATTATCACTTTATAAAAACTCGACCTAAAGGTAGTGTCAAGAGCATGCAGCTGCATGCTTGATGTGGCCTTCGCCTAGTGGATGGCTGTCCAATCGATAAAAGTCGTGCCTTTATCAACCGAGCACTTATTATAGTATAGTTATAAGAAAGTATGCTCCAGCGCACTGAGATTTGAACCCTGAAGCACTGACCTAATAGTTGCGATTCTTATTTCCATTATGAACTTTGAGGCGTATTTTGGAGGCAATTTGGAAAAAATTATGTACAACAAGGACGTCTTTTACGCCACGGCTGACGAGAAAACAAATTTGAAGCCCAGTAGACTTAAAAATTCCGCTTGCATGCTTATGTAAAGTTAGCAAAGTAAAAAGAACCACAAAGGATAAAATACTTGTAATTTTTTTACAAATTGTTAAGTCTCATCCGGTAGAAAGGCACGGTTCTTTAGCTGTAACAGAGTAGACAGACTTTTACAATATTCGCATGATTTCTAAAGCAACTTTGATAAACTAAAAACTTTATAAAGGAAACCAAGTCTTGCCATTTATTATCTATCGATTACATAGTAGTTATGTTGCGAAACTAATCCTGATTCGCTTTGAGCTGACATCCCATTGGATTCCCGTCACAAAATGAGGACCCACAGTAATCTATTCTATTAGGTGTTTGCAAAAATTTTTATCAGCGACTTCTACTGGTAAAAATGATAAACGAAAAGTTTTACTAGTATACGTAATGGATGAATTCAATGATTTTGACCTACCTGTACATAAGATAACAGCTTTCCATTTACTAGTACTGATTTATTCAGCGTACGCCGATGCTAATCATGGAGTGCTCAAAATTCTTCTTCTTGCAGATTCATTACTTTCGCTATTTATTTGAAAAAATCTGAGGCTTACAGTGATGTTGCTCCATCGTATGTCAATTGTCGGTCTTGGATTGAACGGTTAAAAAGTAACGATGCGAATAGACTGAAAATGCCATTTTTTGGCCACTTGTTGCAAGAGTGGTCCAGGATACACTGTGTCAGATCGAATGGGAAGTTCTGCTACACCCCGTGAACCCCCAGTCAAGTGCATACTTGCTTGTGCACTTCTCTTAAAATTAATATCCACGATCCGAGAAAGCGAATTTCGTAGCAATATTCTGTGTCCATTTTCCACAAATGAATTTTCAAGTGAAAAAGTGATCTAAATTTTTATATATACCTAATATATTTAACCAAACACCAAGTTATAAATGGCAACGTGTCTCGAAAGATTACTCGTTTATGTACCTTGCAGATTTCCGCACCAACTCAAAAGAGACGCGGTCCTTTCCATTCTCTTTTCCATAGGAATCAAATTTCCAAACTCAAACTAACAAACCACTGCATTTCTTTTTAACGAAAACATTACAAAAAATTGTTAACAAGAATTGAAAACAAACGCATTTAACGAATTTGTTAGTAATCAGGGCTTTTCCGCGCTTCTGGTGTTACCGAATGCGTTAAACACCACTTAATTAAAGTTTTAATACAGACTCTAGGTTTTAACAACTACTTTCATTTATTAGAATTAACTGCTTCGTAGGCCACGTCTTGTAAGTAAACTCTTTTTTTATTACAATTCTTATTGAACGTCGCTCTTTTGCTTTTAAACTGCATTAGATTTTAAATTTTAATTCTCTTTTTGTAGACCACTAGGATCTAACATAAATTTCAAACCAAACATAAAACGATTTGTATGTAAATTTATCAATAAGCTCATCGCTGCGCTAACCGGTAAATGTGAAAGAGCACTGAAAAAAAAAAAAAATTAGAGCGGGTGGCGATATCTATAAAAAAGAACTAACCTTGCGTACATAAAACCCACGGAAAGATTCGAATCGAACATTCCTTTGACGTAGGCGTTATCGAAATCCCATTTGTAGCAGACGGTGCCTACAGACTTTTGCGTTTTGCGCTGCCAAGCCCACGTGGTAGACATTTGGATTTTCGGATGTAAACGTTGCCAAAAGCTAACATCGACACCTTGACGTGATGCAGTTGCGGCCATTGAAAAGTCGGACTCCATATATCTTCAAACGAAGGGAATGTAAGAAGTTTGTTGTCGCTTCTTATTTCGTATTAGTATACCTAGCCGCAAAGGCGGTATCCGCCATGACAGAAGTAGGATCTGCCCATTCCAACAATAGCTCGCCTCCCAAAGCTATATGATGCGAAACCGACCTCAAAAATGATACGGTCGCTCTGCCGAACTCGGTGCTTACGTTATACAAATTTAAAGTTATAGTAGAGAGATCTCCGCGATATTCAACAGAACCTGTTGCATGCAACGGCAATTCATCGGCAGCTCTTCGCAAGTCGCCTTCAAAGCGCAACCAAGGAACCGGAAAGTAAAGAATACCCACATTTGTTGACATTGTACTCGGATTGATGTCGGCATGTATAACAGGAGTTTCCTATAAATTGTTTTTCAATCGAAAACAGATCAAAATTAATTTAGCAGCACTCACCAGTACGTTGTCACACATGCCATATGCGTAGATACCACCAAACCTGAATCCAGCCGGTTGGTTATGACTTAACACCCAATTCGTTGTTAGTATCTTGTTAGGCGACAAACGATGCGAATAGTCCATCATAAGCCCATCAATAAATTGAGGTTTTAAACGACCAGCCAAATAGTGGAACTGCTGTATACTACCCGGGTTTGAATCCTTAGCACACGGATATAATTGAAAGAATGGCGGAAATTCTGAGAACAGTTTCGGTGGGCACCACTCACTCTTCATTGTGATATTATTCGATATTTTCGTTTTTCCCTTAATGAATTTAAAAAATATACTGACACGCGTTCAAACGTCGCAAAGTTTTTAATTTTCTTTAAAGAAAAATGAAATTTTTTTCTGTCCTATTTTGTTCATTTATTTTCTTTGATTGTAGTTAAGTTGACAGTGTTATGAAAACGAACTAAGATATTTTCTTATTTGGAGTAACGAAAAAACAAACGGTTAGCTTGCATAAAATTTAACCTCATCACATTAATGATGGGATAAGATATATCTTGAAGTTTATACAAAAAAAGCCCTTGCTCTAATAATTATATTCTATAGACAGCAAAAAAAAAAAACGAAGTTTATAATGGTGAAAGTGACAGATGAATTTTGGCGAGCTATCGTTTCAAGCCATTTATACGCTAGGTCCATTCTATGCGAATTACACTTTAACAACTGTGTAATTTTCCAAACTAACCTTATTCTGTAATTTAAGTTGGGGACCTTAACGTGTGATTGACGTTTTGTCCTCCGACTTCTGTGCGACTGCTAGGAAAATTAAATGTAGTCGTCTCGCCATGCAATATCTCGGTGTCTTCAAATGCTCAGCAATAATTTTGATCGCCGAAGAAATCTTGGTCAAATGTACTTAGAATATACATCTTGACATAGACTTGCTAATGCGTTTTCATTTGATGCGCTCTGCTTTGAAAATTCTTCCAAATTTCATTATATAAGTAATAGAAAATAATTCTTATGGACAAAAACGTAACAATTTGTATTCACACAAAAAGCGGTTCAGTTGCAGGCTGTCGTTCAGTGTATATGAAAATATACAGGGATAGATGTCATTTATGGCACTGCATTTTATTCTCTTCTAAAGTGGAGAAAAAACAAGCAGCCGAAGCTACGGAAATGATTAGGTGGGTTGGTATGGATATTATAGTAAGCTATACGAAGTAGTTAGACCGATTTCAGCCTTGAAGATGGTGAGTGTTCGAATACGTTCGTGCGACCCCAGCAAAAATAGGTTAAGATGTGACCTTCAACTTGAATTTGCAACTCCTTAGTGAGGTATTAATCCCCAGACATATTTTCTTGTGATTAGCTCCAGTCCCGATCGATGCGGTCGCACTGTGAAGATCAGCGGTTCCGCAAATCTGAAGATATGCGGCACTGGATCGATCACTATTTCGCCTCGAAACTACCAAGTTTTTGCGGCCAGGGATCTGTGAACTATCCGATAACAGGCGAGAGACCATAGATATTGATGGAATATACATCGATTGTTAATTTTTTCTAATAAGCATTTTTCAATTAAATTTGCGATTTATCAAAAAATACAGATATCTCATATGCGTACATATACTACGCTTACATATTATTTATAAGATGTTATAAGGCGTAACTGGAAATTTATTGCAAGCATGCATTTAAAGCAATAAAAGTCATACAATAACAATAAAATTTAACATATAATGGCAAAAAAGGTGAACTATAGCAAAGCAAAAACCGAAGAAAAGATTTTTCAAATAATATTGTAATGCTATCCATTCTTTCATTAAATATTTAAATGAGTTTTAAACCCTAAAACCGCAGACTATCATCTGACTAAAGCTGTGGTTTTCTTATTGACAAAAAAAAAAACAAACGGATAATAAAATACAAATCCTTCGTGTGTTATTCTTCCTTTGCAGAATCAAAACATCAACTAAAGTAAAAAAGAAAAAAAATTATTTTTGATAAGTTTCAACGTTTCTTTTCAATGTAACGAGCGCAAGAGAGAATTCTCTATAAATTATTGAAAACAAATATGTTGCACCATCATCTCTGCTTACAATGGCGCGGCCACCTACAACTGCTATTGCGTTTATTAATAAATTATTCAAATCATAAAATATCAAGTTGAAAGCGACATTTCCTAGTTGAAAGGAAAAAAGGAAAAAAATTATACTACAACCAACGAGCTATTATCTGTATCTCTGACAGTCTTCAGTTTCCCTTACAACTTTGCTTTTACGTTCTGCTAATGTTCACGTTACCAACGGAAAGAACACCAATGCATCTAAAATTCTTGTCGTTGGCAAAATATTGTTGTGCATTGCTAATGTTTCCAATGTCTATGAGGACAACCCATTAAATGACAATTGACAGCTAAGCTCCTTGAGTGCTCTCTTTATCTACCTATTCTATCGTTTTATTTACAGATTATCGGTAAATGTGCGTGCAAAACAGATCATCAAAGCGATATTAATGCTTAAACATTGTAATTATTTGAGTTCATTTTATTATATGCGCATTATTTCAATTCTAACATTGCTGGAAATAAACACTGGATTCTCTCTAGGTGTAATTGCTTTGTTGTTTCTGAACTGATGTATTGCTAGCAAGCATTAATTATTTGCATTATATTAAAATCAAAATTTAGATTTTCATCATTTATCGCATACGTCTCCCTTGAGTTATTTTCAAGCCTTAGATTTGTTAAGGATTTTGTGTAAGAACGCTTACGTAAATGAATAGGCCGTTATCCAGCTTTACATTATGATGTGAATGAGCGAGTACGAAAGTGAATAATAATTACTTTGCGGGCAAAGGAGTGTAACGAAATAAACGAATTTACGTGGAATCTACAACAGCAAAATGTGTGTAGGTGCTCGTGCATAGGCAGGTTATGTAGAGGTGCTATATAAAACATATATATACTTATAACTTTAAAAATTTCACAGCAAAATGATTCACATGTATAAAGAACATTACTGTATGCGACTACTGTATGTGACGTGTCCTTCAGTGCACACATATTTGGTATAAACATAAACAAATGATATTCGCTTGCTTGCATATTGATATAACCATCGCGAACGGCTATATGCATGTGTAGGTTTCTTTAATAAAACGGGAGACAAACAAGAGGTTGGTTTCGAAACCATGTGTGCATAAGCTAGCGTGCGACTAAGTTAGTGCGTTTATGTAGAATAGTAAGAATACTTTTAATAGAAATTTGAGAAAAGTTCGCTAATACTAGCGTCTGATCGTTTTCTTGAATAGTTTATTCTGTAAAGATTAAAAGCCACCATTTACTTCGCTCTTTACTTTACTTTATTGTACAGGCTAGCAACGAACGTTCCGGCAAGTAACCGCGGCGAAGGTTTCATAAACCGTCAAAGGGAATCAACTAAGTGCCTGATATGGGAAATTTTGTTGCAAAAATATCTCTCTCCTCAAAAGCTGCTAATGAAATTATTCCCAGATTATTAAGAACAATAATAAGCGACGAATTTCAATGGATATGCTGTAACGATATGATGTGGCTTTACTTAGCTTTAGAAAAGTTTTAACCTCTAGCTTCGTTTTAAAAAGAAACCGGCGTACTCATCATATAAAAGTACGCATTTTTAAATTAAAAAAAAATCATATAAATTAGTAAAGAACACAAACAATGATTATTAAAAATAAAATCTGACTTTGAGTCATCACAATCAATAGTCAAATGATTGTTAAGGCTTTTGTAATAAGCTCCAGTGCGACAATTCATTTCAATTTCAAATAAGTCTAAATCATGCCACTAACCCTTTTTTTTAGTTTTCGTCGAAGGGTAACATGGAATCCAAGCACGAAATTCTTTGCGAGCTAGCAAAGGCAATAGCCAAACTAGGTATGCGATAAGAGCTTATGACGTATACTAATGTATGCTTTGCAAAATGTTAGAATAGAAGATGACAGCAAACGTTCCTTCCAACTAGCTAGATTTGTCCCTCACCCATGAAAAAGTTTCTGGATTTATGCTGATGGGGGATCGGCTGCATTTACCTTCATCCGCGTAGGGCGCAGCTCGTCCATAAAGACAATTACGTTGTCCAACTATTGGTCCAGTTTTTAATTCCAGGGAGACTTCCCTAATGGTGCTAACAGTCCATTTTCCACAATAACTCCTTATTCTTGCTGCCGTCGATGGCAACAATTCCCGCGGTATTACGCGGATGGCATTAGGTATATTATAGCAGATCATAAGCACCTTATCAAACCTAATCGAAAGGGTTAAAGTGACTTGAACTGATTGCCTGAAATAAAACAAAAAAAAAAAAAAAAACAGATTTTTTACGTTCGCACACTCTGGCATATGTTAGCTGTTTTTTGTTTTTAATACCTGCAAAAAAAGATCAGTTTAGTGTTAAAACTCTTTAATTGACTTTAAATAAAAAGCTTATGAAAATTAAGCTTTTAATGTAATGTGTACGTGATCTGTTAACTATGTTCAACTGTTCGCGCGGTGCGGTAACAACTTTTTCTCACCTGACATTTAAACATTATACAACACCAACTAGCTACCAACACTATTATATCGGAGTAATTCGTAATACTGATGACTTTTTTTTTTGCTTTATTATTTGTATGTTGCAAACACAAGCTCGCATACATACACTATGAATTTGTTTACTCATGTCACGTTTTTTTGAAAAGAGTTTTTCTTGCTTTTTCCCCTTTTTTGTATATATTTATATATATATATTTTTTTTTTGGTTTGAAACTTTTGTAAAATTTTTGCACATTTTTCCCTTTAATGTTTCAATGAAAAACAGGGTTTTTTTATGCCAAGTGGTATGTGGGGTTATAATGTGGAAGTGTGTGTGTGTTCATCGGTGTGCATGGTTAAGGCGAAGTTGTTCATTTGTTAAGAATTTGAAAGCATTTATCAAAGTTTTCTCTGAGCATATCCCGTAAACGTGTGCAAAAGAGCAAAAAAAAGAAAAAAAAGAATGAAAATGAAAATAAAAATCGTGTATATGTCAGTAAAAGTCTTTAATTTTTTTGTTTTTTTTTTTTTTTCTCTATGAGAGAACACAACTGACCTACATGAAGAAATATTTACAATACTTTAGTGCCTGAAATTCTTATTTAAACTTATTTTAAATACTTGAATTATTTTCAATAAAATTCTTTAGCTTTCCTCTGCCCTTTTCTCTATCTTGTTTTCTCATAGTTGTGCATAGTTTTTTAACTAAGCTTAAGATGACCGAACTTCTGCAGCATAATTTTGTTTCTTTCTCAAATTTTTTTTTTTCCTACTTTTCAGTTTTCATAATTGTACGGAAATATTTTACTCACGTTTCTCATAAGTTCTTCATTAATGTGTTGCTGGAGGAAGAAGAAGTAACGGAGGAAAGCTGACAACCAGTAGCTTAACATCCACACATGACTTTAAAATAAAAACAAATATAGAAAAGAATATAATGTTGACCACTATTCGGCTAACAAAGGACTTAATATACTTGAAGACATCATTCAACTACTGATGGCATCTAAGCTTGAAAAAATGTGTAGGCAGTCATGCTTAAAAGAAGATCATTTTTAACCAGAAGTAACAACTTAGTCAAGTACAGACAAGTACAAATAAAAATTCTTCACCAGAAGACACATTCGCCAGTTTGAAAAGTTTGTCATCTTCATATACCAATTGTTTGCTTGATTTCGCCCTTAATGAAAACACTGACTAACGATCATATTCCGTAATGTTCGGCGATGAGAAGTGAAAGTAATTTTGTTTTAGTTGAATACACGTCATGTTAATTATATTATATTCTTGAGAAATGTTCTCTTTTGATATCCACCACTGCAGGGGCGATATACTCTCTTTGTCATGATTCTTGCAACACCCAAAAGGTAGCTTCACTAACGTGTACACACTCTTGATCAGTATGAAATTTTGGATTGATGTGCGTTGCGTTTTGTTGACACTTTACTGATCGCAAAAACGAAGATGTCAACTTCAAATTTGGCAGAAGCAAAGCGGCCAGTGAACAATCAGGTGCGTATAATGGAGAATGGAAGTGATAAAGAAGAAGAAGCAGAACATAAATAAATTCAATAAATTGTGGCTTTGCATGCGCACTTCTCGAAAGTGTTCATCATGATTGGCAACGCATACGTATTAGTTAATTAGGTCTTGAACATGAAAGGGTGCAAGCGTGCAAGTCAACTAAATGACGACTTTAATCGCTGATTAAAAGCATTTACCGATCAACTGAGCCGTAACATTTATGAAAACGTGGGATCGTAGTCGGGGTTATTTTCTCATATAAATTTAGGCGGCTTTAGTTTGAAACGTAGTTTTATAGACTTATGTAAATGGAGAGTTTAATATTCTATTAAGAGATTGTCTAAAGCCACGAATCTTTTTTTATAATCCCATGATTAAAAGTGCAGAAATATAAATATGCTTTTTTCTATGCTCACTGCCGCCATATATTTTGCTATATATAGCCACGGACGAGTGTTAGTTAGGAGCACTTCAGATCTGTCTTTTATTTAAAATTTATATGCGTCTGTCAAAAACACAAATTTCATTTAATTGCTGTGATTTTGTTAAAACTTTTACACGCATACATACATATCCATGAGCTCTTATATACATATATATTCCACAGACTCTTGAAAAAAATCTCTATATAATGTATTGTGAAAAATACTCACTTTTTGCTTTTAATCCATCTATCCATTCAGCTTTGTTTCGTTATTGTCGCTGTCTGCCTATCTTTACGGGTTGCCGTTGTTTGTCCATCAGTGATTATTTATTTATTTGTCTATTTGAATAGTCTCCATGATTTTCAACGCATTTGCAAACGATTTGCTAAAAATCCGTTTTTTATCAACCAAACAAAATAATATAGAAAGAAAAAAAGAAGAAAATAAGCAAAAAAGAGAAAATACAAAAAAAAAACATGAAGTTGGTGTTAAACCCTTTTTAAGTATAAAAACGCTTCGTCCACCATCGTAGAACGCAGTCAGCAGCTCTTACACCACGTATACTACCACTAATAATAATAACATCGATAAACCAGTAGTAGGTTTTGCTTTTAACAGACGATTGTATATTTAGAGAGAGTGGTGGCAGAATATTTGATAAAATATTTTCAGAGGGGGAAAAGTTAGAAGTTTTACTGTTTTGGTATTGCCCTGGTAAGTTTCAATTAAACTTCGCTAGGTTCATATGGCATGGTCGAATGGGATATTGTGAAGAGTGCTGCCTGCCTGGCATTTGTTGACATTTCTAAAAAACAAACAAAAATTTATACATATACGCGTTTGATGTTGATGTTTGTTTAATTTGCACTCATTTACGCTAACACTGACGCCACCGCATTATCTCCAACCAGTACGCCAGCAAGGGCCTTATTGCCATTCACCAAACTATCTAAACCAAAGGAATGATAGCTTCACACACCGTTTCATTTCTACACTCACGCAATCACACACACACACACACACACATATATATATATATATGCTGATCCACATTCAACTTGAGTTATAAATGCCTTCCCGCCAGTTTCAAAATTAAAACATATTTTACACATCTGCATATATATATATATATATGTGCACGTGTTTACGCATTCCGCATCTTTGTGTTGGTATTTCGCATATGCATCCGTATTTGTACATAAAAATTTTCCCGGTATGTCATTATGTTCGTTCGTTGTCTATTTTATTTATGTGCACGTTCTTCTTCTTGTTGATGCTTATGCTGTATTGCTTTGAGTTATGTTTCATTGTGTTGTGTATGCGTGTGTGTGCATTTTGTGCTTGCGATTGTGTTGTTCACTCTTTTATACACTTCAACTGCGGTGAGCCACCGTAAATTTACCGCTTACGTTTGTATTTGTCACTTTGGCTGCTTTCTGAATGTAAGCGTACACACACACACACACACACACACACACACACACACATTCGCCCAAATCCAGCTAACATTGTGCCTACATTGTGGAGTATGTTGCGCACAATTAATTTTTGCATTTATACCAAACATACGTAGAAGGTGAGAAAAACACTTCATGCAAAACACAACCAAAAAAAAAAAAGGAGAAGAAAAAAACAAAGTTTAACTACAGCTACAGCTACAACTCTTTTATCTACAAAACAATGTTAAAAAAACCGCTCTTTTTTCATTTTTCTCATATCCGGCTTTATGCTTGAAATAGCAAAAAACGCTCCTACATATACATGTAAACTTCTATATACGTATATTTGCGTTAAAATGTATATAAGAATGTGCATGTACGTGTATGCGTGCAGGTTTACTAAAGTCTTTCTTTGTTTTTTAAATCTAAGGGTACATCAAAGTCCACTTTAGTTGGTCAAATTATGTATGCAGTAGTAGTACCAGTAGTAGGCTTACAAACACCCATCTGCGTGTATATATAAATATTCGCACAACAAACACAGTCAGGCTTGTAAAGTGACGGTTGTTATTGTGATTTTTGGTTTCATATTTTTTTTACATGTTTTTTTTTTTTGCAACGGCGTTCATTTGCATACATTTGGTTTTTGCTGGCTCGCGGTTTTTGCGCTATATGCAAAGACGTGGTGGTCTTGCGTTAGTTCTTTTTCTTTATATATACGAATTTTTTTGTTTTCGAATTTTGTTTGTACATGCCGCTGTTGTTGTTTGTAAACTTTGGGTCATTTTTTTAAGGTTAGGTCTGATTAATTGAAAAAGGACCAATCCAGCCAGCATTCGTGAATTGAAATTTCTCTAAAAATAATTGTAAGCTTATGATGAGGTAACTTAGTCTAAAAGAATTCTGATCTACCATTGCAACCGCATTTCGGAGATTGGTTCCAACAAACTAAATGCCGGTTGCAATTTAAGTCGTTTCGATTGCGTCGTTTTCTCTCCTGCCAATTAACAAAGGTAACCCTTAGTAATTTCTTTCGATTTTCAATATTCAAGATGTCTCCTCAGTTGCTTCATAAAAATTTACATCGATCTACATGCATCTATTCGTAGATCTGCCTCTCTGTCCTTGCATCATTTTACCTGTTGCATTTGTTTACCAATCTGAAGTATTATAACCAATATTCCAAGATTTATCCTATAACGAATTTAATATATAGAGGTATTGAAATGTTTTCACTCCATTTGTAATATTTTGCCGAAGCGAATATAATCGAAGTTGAAATTGTGCTTCCTTTCATTCATCCGCGGTTCTGTCAACGCGTCCATCAAATGCCTCTAAAAAAGCAATTCTGAACTATTATAATAACAGTTAATAATGGACAAATAGGCTTATTCTACAACAGTTTGCATTACCGGAATATCCAAGAGATATTCTGATTTTACTAGTCCCATTGCTACATTAATTTACTTACACAATCAATTTGGTTTTACAATCAGTTTAATTTTACAATGATTTAGTTATACAATGCTCTTTATTTCCGCGGATCGACATCTCCATCTAACTGCTATATTTAATAAGGAATTCTGAGTCGCCGTGGACAATTTTTTCTATATTTAGAGTAAAGGCGAAAAATTATGTGGTGTATGTATTTTTTGAGTAACAAGTATCAAACACGAAAAGAAAAATTGCTTACAGTTTCTATTGTTTAGGCATGTAGGCGTTATAGGCGTGCCCTTTGACAAATTTGAGTAGATTTCAGATCCTTTCCCCAATTTGTATTATATTTGTTCACGGGATACTATGCAATGCCGCAGATTCTATGCAGTTGGGCAGATGGACAGATGAGCAGATTAACTTACGGACATGTTTAGGTGCACTCCTATCTTGAAACTGATCAAGAATATACACACATTGTTTTCGAACTTTGGTTCGGCACGTTATAAAGGTTTTGGAAAAAAATTAATTTCGATAAACTACGATAGCATAATCCGTAGAATATACGTTGAAGTTGCAGTAAGAATAATGAGCAGTCTTTATTCCCTTTGAAAAACGGAGGTGTTCTCAATTTACGTGGTGGTGTACTCGTATACTCCGACTGGTGTTTCTTTCCTCTCGAAGTTGCAAACGTTTTGACAAAATGAATATACATATAATCCTTCTGCGACGGGTATAAAAAGGAATAACTAGGTAGAACAGCAATTCGATCATCACTTTATGTAGTGTTGCCCTTATAGCCATCTTTCTGAAACGCGTGGCCTTTTGTTCCACTTTAGCGCGGCGAATAGGCTTTAGAGATGTTTTGATGATTTTGATGATAACTTTTCAAAAGAAATTTTGATGATTCGGGGTAATAAAATTATATTATAGAATATTTAATAATTCTTACCTTTTAATGCTCAAAACGAAAAGAAACAGCAAAAGCAACAAAAAACAAAGCAGCTTAAAGTTCTTATATCTTTTACTCAGAATTTCTGGAATGCTACGAAACTTTTTTATATATGAAAACGTCGCCCTCACTTTATTAATAACAAAGTAGGTTTCATTATTTTCATCTGTCAAGCAAAGTAACTATATTTACCAGATCCTTTCTTACGTGTATAAGCGATAGTCAAAAGTAGGCAGAGAGCGAGAGGCAGGAACAGTTGGTTAATAATAATTCGCAGTACAACTAAACACATTTCAAACATTTCAGCAAACTGTCAAGCGCGCAATGCTTCTCAGATAAGTCCCTAATCGTTAAAAGCCTTTTAAAATTTGAGCGCTTCCGAAATAATTACCAAATAACTTATGGAAACTTACAGAAAACTATACACGAACGTGTTATAATTGCAACGAAATACATAATCACAATTATTTCATTTCAACATTGGCAACCAGAGTTAAAATCTTCGCTTGTGTATAAATCAACTCACAGCAGTGTACGCATAAATCCGTTTCAAGTATTTTATCAAACGATTATTACATAGTTTTTGTAATAGTTTTTAATTTGTTCATTTTTTTTTTAAATGATTATTTATAGTTTGTTGTTGCAGTTTTAATTTTTTGTAAATAATTACATTAATAAATATGATTTATGAGATTTTTATTTATTACTTCACCTAGAAACTATTAAATCACAGCACAAATTAAAAAAACAAAACGAGAAGATTGAAAAATGTTGCAAACCGTAATGAAGGCATAATTTACAGTATTTATCGGGTAACGAATGGAATTAACGATTTTAAAAAAGAGAAAAAAAAAAAAGAAAACTGAAAAGCAAATACAAACACAGACACATTTGTGTCTGTACATATATACTTATATATATATATATATATATATATATACATATATATATGTAGATATATAATATATATATATATATGTAACTAAATAATTTTTACTCACATGTAGGGATAATACAAAAAAAGCAGGGAGAGCATTTATTAAGAGTACGTGAACATTTTGTTTAAATTTACAAACTCAATATCAAACAACACAGTGATACGCAATATTCAGGTGCTAATCAATTATTGTGACCACTTTGCGTACTTGCGTAAACTCCTATTTATTCGCAACTATCTTTTGTTGACTTGCTTTGCCAATAAAGGAGGAGGACTGACTATTCAATTAAAATTTATTTATAGAAGGCCTTTCTCGACTGTTTTTTCATTTCGTACATTGAAGAAATCGGCCATAATTTTTTTATTTATTTATCTACTCCTGGTATTCTCATAAATGTTCTTATCAAATATCTAAACAACTTTAAGCAAACTGTAAATTGATCTTTGTAAGACGGTTTTGCAGTATATTTACAATTGGTTATAAATTACAAAGTATATTGTATTTATACTGGAAGTGTTTCAGTGATTTCAGGCATTTCCGCAATTTCAGAAACTAAGTTTTAGCCAAACAAAAAATATCGCTTGAAATCGCAAAAAAATATTGCATTCAATTCATGAGTTCACAACTCCGTTTTTGTCTTTCACAAAAGGAGAAAGAAAGATGATAGCGCTCGAAGAAAGAAAATAAAATGATTGTACAAAAACACTACGCTTTGAACCTGAAGGTGAAAGTGAGAAAGCAACCTCCATTTTTCACTATTCACGATATGCTGATATGTAAGCGAAGATCCTTTGCTTATCAGTTGAAACGAATTACTTAATGACTTGAATGCAATACAGAGGATAGTAGCTTCAAGTAAAACGATTTGATAAAGTTACTGAAATACTATCGGCGCAATGATATAATCATAATGAAAAAAAGTTGGCGAGTATTCTGTGTGTAAAAAGACTTTTATAAATCTCAACTAAAAAATATTTTTTTCCTTGGCAAACCGTACATTATGCCACGAATTAGGGGATTGGAAATTTTAATTTTTCTAGTATAGTTTTAACAATGTGAAGGCAGTAATGGATTTTTAAATCTTAAATAACTTTTGCCATAATTTTATCAATGTATTATGCTTGGCCGTTTCAAGCCACCACAGTTCGTTGCTCACAGTCGTAATAGTAAGGCTCATATCTAATTTCAAATTATGTTTTTTCTTTTTGTTTCAGAAACGATTCACATCTTTATCAAAAATCTGTTTAGATTGAAATATGATAAATTGCTTTCACGTTCTGAACTTCAGTTTATAAATTATGAAAAGCTCGCGAAATCCGTTAACCGAGGCGTTTTATCGTTTAACACCTACGCCTCCGTGAAGTACTTACTTATTGGATATCCACAACGAACTTTTTTGTCTACATATAAGCGACCATGTACTTGCAAAGCACCACTTCTAACTGAATAGCGCATCGTGATATATTCATGGTTTTTATTACAACTGTTCACTTTCACTATAACCATTACGATTACAATACGAAGTGTGATCATACAGCTATTTTTGTTATTTCCACTTGTTTTAATGAAAAAACTTAATTAAACTAATTATTAAAATTATCGAAGAATTCGTAGGTTAGAAATGAAAGCTGAGAAGGAGTTATGTGTTTGCATGATCATTAATAAAATACCAACTCGCAGTTACTTCCTAAAACAAAAGCCATTTTCTCTTTTTCCCCTAAATTGCAACCTAAGCTTTATGGACCTTTTTTTAGAGTTTCTAGGTGGACGCGCATTTTTTTAAATAATATCTTCATGACAAATTCTATAATCATTTGCATTTAATAAATGTACTAAAAACCCGTATGCGCTCTTAAAAAAGACGTTTTATCTAACTATGAGAGCGATTCCCGATTGCGGCGGTAAGCTCATCGAAATCCAGGGTCCTCTCGCAAGATTCAAGTAATTTTGTGATCACGATAAACTATGTCATTTGCATCCTTTAATTTTAGCTATCTGTTTCGTCCCTGTCGCGGTACTTATTATATATTTAAATAGTGGTTCTCTCTTTTCGCTATAACAAATGGTTTCGATTTACTACTTGAAACATAGAGTGTAGTTCTCTTTTTATATAATCGCACTGCTATTTTATGGCCATATGTGTTATAATTATAAAATTTATATTTTAAGAAGTTCAAAATCACACGTCAAAGTAAGAAAGTAAAAAAAATATATATAAGATACGCGCTGTTGGCAGGTCTTGCTTCTACAGAATCCCGAAGCAGAAGACGAGAAGAAGCACAAATCTTGGACGTCTCATTACTGAATTCCCATGACAAAACTGACCGGAAGTCGCCCTTTTGGCTTTTCCAAGACATTGTTTGACACTATCAACTTTGACGGGTCAGATGATTTCAACTGGGATGCGCATTATCCGTTAGTCGCTGTACACTTACCGCTATGTATGGTACATAAGTCCAAATTACATACTAGCACTTCCCAGCCGAACGAAGAAGATAAGAGGGCAAAACGGCCTTGCCTTCTCAAAGTAAATACACAACCGCAAAGCATCACACATACGATTGATGATAATGATACACCGAAACGAGAATAGGTCTTGCCTTTCTTGCTTTTTAATATTGTCTGCAAATTATTTGCAAATATTAAAATATTGGACCTTAGTCGGGTTTTTCGTATTTCTACAATCGATTCAGAAAGCGTTTCCTAAGCTTGTTTCTTCATCTACTCGTCTTCTCGTGTTTTCTTTTGTTCGACCTACAGGGTGCACTTTTCGTGATATTTTGATGAAATTTGCATTTTGGAGCAAGGACAGGTTTTAATTGTTTTTTTTTTTGGAGAGTTCATTTGCATACATTTCGTTTTTGCTGGGTTGCGGTTTTTGCACTACATGCAAAGACGTGGTGATCTTGCGCTAGTTCTTTTTCTTTATATATACGAATTTTGTTTGTATATACCGCTATTGTTGTTTGTAAACTTTGGGTCATTTTTTTAATGTTAAGTCTGATTAATTGAAAAAGGACCAATCCAGCCAGCATTCGTGAATTGAAATTTCTTGAAAAATAATTGTAAGCTTACGATGGGGTAACTTAGTCTAAGAGGATTCTGATCTACTATTGCAACCGCCAGCTCCAGCCAGTTAAATGCCGGTTGCAATTTAAGTCGTTTCGATTGCGTAGTTTTTTCTCCTGCTAATTAACAAAGGTAACCCTCAGTAATTTCATTGTGATGAAATTTGCATTTTGGGGCAAGGACGAACGCTATTGTATTGCAGACCATTTTTTTAACCACTCCCCGTATAACGGGATACGGTATTTCACGGTGGACCGTGGTGGCCTACTGTTTCAGCTTCTTTTGTTTTAAAATTTCCCCGTTTGAAGTCATCATTTATACGTAGGTCTAACAGCAAATAAGAAATTTCCATCAAATGGACTGGCCGTAGTAAATAAACAGTTGCTTTGATCCGAATTTATCACTAATAAGTTTTAGCCTTTCTGAGCACAAAATTTAATTTTATTGCAGCCCTTTTTATAAATCGCAATGGAAGCAACTCTTTTTGTGGAGCACTGTGAACACATGTATGGTTTATTACGTATCGATTTGTTGTAATTTTTTTTATCGTACATATTCGCGTACTTTTTACGTTCACACAATTGGAATGTAAATGTAAATTATTTTATCGTTATATTTGTATATAAAGGCAAGAGTGTGTATAGTACCTGAGCGCATATAATTCATAATTCATTTCAGACGCGCACACATGTACATGCAGGTATGTAAATACCATTGCGTTAGTGAATCAGTATGTGAGTTAAGTGCAATTGAAAATTATCAATATTTTTTATTTACTACAAAGTACATATATACAACCCCACGCCCTTATTCTCCTGTATTTCCTGTATAAAAATCGTACAAAATGAAATGTGAAGTGCAAATGAAAATAAGAAATTAAAAAAAAACAAATAAGTAACATCAAAAATATAACGACAAGTGTACATTTTGTACACTTATTATTACTATTTTCACTTTATTGTGCGCAAAGTAATCGTTAAGCAAGCAAACAATATGTTCTTATACATAATAAATTCAGTTGGCTACACGTAATCATACGGATCCATGTTATTTTTCAGCACAAAAACACAAAGTTGCAACGCAACTTAAGAGGGAAATGTTGCAATTATTTCTTACGTACGTTCGTACGTAAAATTTTCAACCATTCGTTTGTTATTGTTGTTCCTGTCATGGATATATAGTTTCTAAGGTTTTGTTATTCTGTGTTAAGCATATGCGGCAAATATTATTTGTGCCTGGTAAGTGAATGTGTATTTATGGGTGTAGGTGCCGGTGTAATATATCATGCGTATGCATCTAACCAATAACAATAAAGGATTGTTTTCCTTATGATTTATGCCTTATGAAGAAGTAAGTGCGGTATTTGCTTTGATTGCTATTGTGTTTTAAAATTTTGAAAATTAATTTGAGCTTCTGTAAAATGAAAATGGACTAGCATATGTACATCAATGAAATAAGTGAAGAGTTTTTCTTCTGATATTAAAATTTTCTTTGTTCTGCTTCTACTTCCTCTACCTTTCCTTTTACGAATGATAAGTAGTACAAAGAATACCAAGCAAGGTTTCAAATAAAAAACGAGAATTATTTTGCATTACTTCTTAGCGAGATCTTCGTCATTTTGAAATATAAAAGTGAATTTTTGCATAACTTTCTCTTGAGCCTATCTCGCTTAGTAACATTCCGCTGGGGCGTACTGCAGCAACTGACATCCTACTGCTTTTACTTATCAGTGTTTCTCTTGACGTTATGCAAAAATATGCAACACTCAGAGTTGCTCGGGATATCCGGTCTATCTGGCATCTATCCCCGCCTTGTTTTATGTATGCCTTCGCAACTGTTGAGTTATTTTAACAACATTTGGTACACCAATTCGGTCCAACGACGAACACCACGGGCAAGGAATTGTGTCGTCTTTACGGTCACCCAAACATTTACCCACTGTAGCTGATGTCTCCTAACCAGAGTAATGAAATTAGATTTTTCTGATAGGTTTTAGCGTCCTTTAAGATATATCAAAAAACCGTACATGTCATATTTCTTAAAAATTTTTTATAACTAATTTAGTGTTTTGGGTCTATGGAGAGGGCCGGTTTTTGGCGAATTTCGAGGTGATGTATCCTGACCAGGGCAGTGAAGTTAGGTTTTTTTGATAGGTTTTAGCATTTTTCACGACATATAAAAAATCTGTAGTCTAAAAATGGTTATAACACGATTTTAACATTGCATTCTTCCAGTATTTGTAACGTAGTTTTGCATGAGATTTACTAGCAATAGCTAAGAATTTTTGGATTTGCGTTCGTAATTAGCGGCTTAGTATGTTTTATATGTGCACATTTAATTTTAATACTTACTTTACCTTACTGTTGTTTTTTTCGCAATAAATTCTGACGTAGCAAAGACATTTTTAGCGAAGGCATGAACCATACAAATGTGGGTTATCTTGAGGTCTACCTTCACTTCAGTAAATATTTAACGCTAAATTTAGAATAAGTCGTTTTACGAAAAATATGGCGTTTTTAAAAGTATCTCCACAAGAATCGCCGAGTAATGGTATCAGAGATGCGTATCTGAAAAGCTTTCATATTAAGTTACTAAACTTAGTATATAAGAGCAAAATAATAAATTCTAGGACTAAAAGTAGGATGAGCGTTAGCATTTAAGATTCTCAGTTCCTATTCTTTTTTTTAAGTCTATTGGACTTAATGAAGTTGAAAATTTTATTGATATTAAGATCTTAACGGATTTTCAAGATTTCGATAGGGGTAAATGCTTCGAAAAGTAATCTTCGAATACTAGAAAGATTTTCTCATTCACAAAGTATATGTGTCTTGTGTAAGATATTGTTCACAGACGTACGTCGGAGGAGTAGAATTCTTAAAGATCCAGTGAAGCGCCGCTATCGTATGCCTAAGTCGGATTCTTGCAAATGTTTTGATCTTGATTTTCCCGACGTTGATTGGATATTGAGATGCCATGAGGTTAGGATTAATGTGTGTGTCATTATGTCGTCCATAATTAAAGGGGCCGAAGGTACGAATGTGGCCGCTAGATCTGATCGCTCCTTCCCCAACAGACCCATACGACTTGGAATCCGAAAAATTTTAATTTTGTCTGCGCGCTCGGCGATGGTGTTTCTTATTTTGTTAATAATGTTCCTGCTGAAATTTAAACGCTTGCAGATGGCTTTTATGACTGACAACTATCTGTGATGATACTTTTTTTAAGTTTAGCGTGCAAGGTTTGTGGTCTGAACAATAGCTCTGGTCTCAGCTTTCAATTTTGAAGCACTTTCCTGTAGCTCACCACATGACTTATTCCATATCAGCTAAATCAGTCAGTTCACATTTTGGCTTATTCCAAAATAAATGTCTTTATATGGAAGCAAAGTATAATCTCATGGAATTGTATGAGATTTTCTAGGGAGATTTAAGGCAAGCCTTGTCCGTCTATATAGTTCTTAGTTGTTTTATAAAAAAGAGGCTTATTTGAAAACAAGTAAGGAACTTATACTTGGCTTCGCTGAATTTTTTCAAGAAATAAGAAAAAGTGAACTTTCGCACTTTAAAATATTGGGTGGCTATGGCTCATTTCATCGATTTTTTAGAATATACACGAACTCCATATCGGGGTGATATGTGGCGTTTTGAGCCTATCCAAAAAAAGATAGTTCTCTTTGGTATTGGCATAAGCAGAATGGCCCATGTTTGGTTAATGCAGTGCGTGGTAGCACATCCAAGTTCAATGCTGCTAACCTTTCTTTGGTGAATTTCGACGCAGGGACCGATTGTCCTCATTCTGATGAATCACGAGATTTTGACCTTGCGAATTTTCCCGCGTTTTTCAAGTTGATCCCACCGTTTATCGTTCATAGTATGCCCTAGTAGTGATGATTGTGCTAGATTGAAACAGCTCACAACTCATAACACACTACAGCCTATTGATCCCTCCAAATTTGCGCCGCTGTAGATGTTCAACTTGATCGTCATGTTAGGGCTCTCTTATTACATATCGCACATATCTAGCGTAACAATCTATTGTTTATCAACCGTCACTAAGATTAGCATTACCCCACGAATTTAGAAGAAAAAATAACGCCTTATGCCAAGAGGACGATTACTAATTGCTGGTGACGTCGGCCTCCATTTTGGTCAATAATTATATAAAAAGCGTTTTGAGAAAATAAACATTGCAATGATTTGAGCCTTAGCAAAGGTACGCGTTGAAAGGCGATTAATCTGTTATCCGGTACACTTAATTTAACTTGTTATGACTACAAATATTAATTCGCTCAAAGTGAGTCAATTTGATTCACAACTTCTGTGGTATTTGCACAGCCGGGAAAATAAAAATAAGAATCAGAATTTGGAACAAACCTTAATCAATTAAAGACCCAAGGTTAAAAAAAAATAGTTTGATCTGTCCACGTGCATAGCGATAATGTAGAAGAAACACGGGGATAATCCAGTTTATCGTGTTACCGTCTCTAGCTTTCCGGTCAAAATATATACAATGAATTGATACCCACACGTTCCAAGTGTTTGTCATTGGCTGAAGAATGCCGTAATATGAAATCGAATGGATTGGATATCAATTTCAATGAAAGTGTTTTCGTTAATTGTGGCGGTGTTAGAATCTTTTTTGAAATATTTCGTAGGGTCGAAACCTACAGACATATTAAAAAGCTTCTGCTATGTTGCGTCAGTTGCTTTTATATTAAGGTATGGTGATCCACACACCATTAAAGATTGAATGAAAAATTGCACACAACTAACCATTAAAGAGTTACCTTGATAGGCCCAACCGCGCTGATTATTATACCGATAATTTGCACCCTTTTCTCGTACCATTACCTGGAATCGCAAGCATGGAATAAGTCTATGACAAGCACGGAACGCCGCACATTGTCTTTGGAGAAGGGCCTCGTTACACAAAACCGGGATTATTAATTTCTTGATTGAATTATTTTTCAAAACAATCCTGCAATACTTCCGGTCATAGTTTCAGTTTTTGATATCTGTAGTTTACCGTTTACAAACTTCATACTATTTGAAATAGTAGGTAAAAAAAATAGTAAAAGAAAAATAAAATTGCGAAAAAAATAAAGTTCTCGATTAAGGTTGGGCTTAAGTAAAACGATGGAGCTTTATCTTAGAATTCCTAACCACAACAAGCTGCGGAAGAATGATGGCATAATTAAAACGATTTAGAATTCCTTTTTGTTTGGAGAAGACCTGAAGTTTTTTTTTTATCTGATTTACAAAAGAGGAATTTATTTCAATATAAATCACAAATAAAACATTAAAATTTATTATAACCCCAGACCTTTAAATAAAGTCCACAAAATAAATAAACAAACAAATGAACGCAGGAGCATATCTATAAGCGTTTTATACGTATACCTGTACGCGTTTGTGCCAGTGTGTATGTTTATGTGTAGGGATAAGTGTACGCATATTTATCTAAACTGCTTTTAACTGTTGCAATTATCGCAACAATCTAAAATGCATTTATCATTTTGTTACTTTACAAACATACATATATATATATATATATATAGAGCATAAGTTTATGGCTGGATATTCATGAATGCATGCCAGCCTATGTTGTATACGTACGCACACGGTCATGAATACAAATGGTATTTGTGCAAAAATTCAAAGATTGTAAAAATTTTAAATATTGAAACACATACATATGTATATATATATATATATATGTATTTATATATATATATGTATATATAAGAGGAATGTACATAGATAGATGCCTAGGTTGGCATAAATACTAAATAGCTGACCATTTACAGACACACACATATATATATATATATACACACATTCACCTTTATTTGAAAGTATAAAAACAGGTGTATGGGTATGAATATAATATTGCTCATTTATTATAAATATTTGCAGGACGTTTTTTGTGTGTAATCTTGCGTATGTGTGTGTGTGTTTGTGTGTGCGTATGTCCAAGTTTATTTTTTGATTGTGTGCACGATTTCACAAATGTAATCAGAAGCAAATAAATTATAAATACTGCATGAAAATCAACAAACATAAAAATCATAAATATACATAGGCACGTAAACGCACATCGGCTCACACTCATACGTATTGAAAACAACTTTCAAATAGCCAGACATAATCACTGTATGGCTAAATATTTTATAACCAAATCACAGGAATACCCTGTATATATGAATATAAATCCATACGCAGACACATACAGACACACACCTATGCATCCATATTTTCGTATGCATTCATATAGCTATATAGTAAAAGTATTTAAGTAAATTTTAATAACTGCAGGGTTCAAAATGGAAATTTATGATTTATGATGAACAACAACTGCAGTGGTAGAGAGAAGTTCCAAAAATATATGAATAAACATTACGCGTTCTACTATTGGTCGGGCACAAGAGCTTTTATAAGCCTCGGTTTGTGACAAAGCAATTGCCGAAGTGTAGTCAGTGAGTGTAGCTTTCACAGAGCATTGCTGTTGCTGTTGATGGTTATAATAAAAACGTCGCAAATTTTCTTTTTTTCTTCTTTGCTCTTTTTCCTACTGTTTTGCTTTGGGTTTTTTAAGCCCATTCATTAAATTTAAATTCGCACTAAATTGCTTATGGAATGTATTTCGACAAAATTTAGTTGTTATTGTTATTATTGTTTTGCATGCGTAAATATGTATGCGTATACAGCGTTTGTTGGCAAACTCTTTGGGTATTCGTGGGTTTTGCATTTTCATATGAATATTATTTAGTAATTGTAGACGTATACTGATTATTCGTATCCTACCAACTGTATGTATACAGTACGATTGGAAATAGAAAGGGAAAGAGGAAGCAGAGATGTTCACTATTGCTTAACTCACATAACAGTAGCAGCTAATTGCCACCAATGTATGTTGGATTCAAGTGTTAGTGGTTTGGAGTCGAGTGCAAGCTAAGAGTTGCAAAAATGCAATTTCATTGCGGTGAGCTATACATCGTTCTAATTGTAAATTACTTACAGCTGCTGGTATGGGCACAACAGTTCCTGTTATATGCCTGCCCGCTTGCCTGCCTTATTCAAAATGATGTATTTTCCGTGCCGTGTGTATTTACTTAGGCAAAGAAGTTTTGTTTACCCCCAGGACATAGTGATAAATTCGTATGCAATTCACTGCAATGCAATCAAAATGTTTAGTATACTTATATATACATATGTGCATGCGTAAGTGTAACTAGTGTTTGTATAAGCAAAGCATGCATAAATCAGATTTGCTTAAATTCAAACATTTATGTGAACACTTGCACCAAAATACCAATGTACGAATGATGAGTGTGCACACTTTCGTCGCATGCGAAACCCACGTACACCTGTGTTCACGCATAAATGCACTCACCAGCGCCTAACTCATCCTAACACCAATAATCTTTGTCTACACTCGCATACATGTGCAAGAAACTTACTTCTGTAGTGGTGGTCAACTTTAACAGCTGCTTGTGGTCGTCTCCAAGGAGCTTGTTATCAATGTACGTAAACTTGACTCCCATTCCTGCTCATCTGTGTAATATTTTGTTTAGCCTTTCCATCTATCTTTTAGTGAAATGCTGCTATTCAACCAACAATAATTCTACACATATGGCCCATAAATCAATTCTTCTCACACATTTGCTGTGCAATAGCAAAAATAATTGTATTCAATAGTCGCCATAATCTCAAAGTCAAATAATTATGCGTAGCCACTGATTAGTAAAGGAGACAAATATTTAAGCTGAGATCCCGTCAACGCGTCCTTTATTAACGAACATCTTCTACATTCCTTTGGTAGATATATAACCGAGTTTAGGGAAGAAGAGAAGTAAGTAATTGATATATTTATAACAGTTAGGGGAGGTTTTATTTGCATCCAGAGTTTTCTTTTTCCATCAGTGGTCTTTCCCTGGTTCTATAAGTTGTAGAATTCAAAAAAGCATTTATTCCTTCAATCGCCATTACCAAAACGTTTGTTTAGTCCATCTCTAATGTTATGGTTTAATGATGACATATGAACCTCAGAGTGAAGAAGTATCTAGCCAACAAAGGCAATTATGACTAATGAGTGAGTAGGGTGTGATTAGAAAACCCCAAAATTTTTGCTTGGAGAATTAGCAAGCGCTGGAATACTCCTGAGGCTTTCTCTTCGTGAAAGCACTATCAGATACTCTATCACTGCCTACTTACCGATTTGCAAGTTAATTAATAAAATTTGGCAAAATTTGATGTTCCTTTTCCATGTGCTTCTTTTCTACTCCAACATTAAGTTAGTATTTAAAAATGGTATTTGCTATAAAAAATGGCAAGCGCTACGCTTGCGAGGCTACATTTTTTGAAAGACATGGAAAAGCTTAGAATAAGAAGTAAAACAAAAGGTGAGTTGAAAATAAATTATAAACTACGAATTATATTTTCTAGAATTAGCTAGATCAGCAATTGCACGCTTCTGATCCTCTTTAAGTGGCACTGTCCGAAAGTTGGACAGACCTTGGGGCCTTATGGACGTAGCCGTTATAGAACTTACATTTACAACGTTTTAATGCTCGTTCTAGTCGTGTCCTTTCGAATACTAAAATTCAAATCCATTAACTAGACTGACTTTGCCTCCTGCATATATTCCGCCTACATGTCTTTTTACAACGAAATTAGCAATACCTAGCTTTAGCGTGACATCTTTCTGTTAATCCATTTTTCCGTGTAATGTTCTACGAATTCTTGTTAATACTTTCTTCAGTTAATGTGAACTAAGCCTATAAATTAATTGACAATGATCTGCGTTCAGTGTCTCCAGCGTAAAACAGGAAAGAAATTGATGACGCTCAAATGATTTTTGTGCTGAAGGAGATTAAGCGATGCGCTACTTATCGGTGAGGGCATGGTCTATAATTACTACAAGTTAAGCGCTAAAATGACATTCCAACAATGTATGGCTTATGAACTAAAAACGGAATCGTCCGTGTTGATACGTTAACTTTCTGACGCTAATTTTTTGTACATATTTTCTTAAGAAATCTTTTGGTTATTTAGTTATTTATTTATTGTTCGCGTATAGACTTGTCTTGATTAGGCAACAACAAAAGATGAAGGCTTAACCTAGTTAAAATTACGGGAGAACGAAGCTTACAACCAGCTAGTTACACACATAAGAATAAGCAAAAAAAGAACGAACAATTAATCAATCAATCAATCGATGCAAACATGTCAAAGCTTGGCAAAGATAAATTAGAATTGCTTAGTATAATATATTGGCGGATCATAGCAGCATGATGAAAATTTATAATTTTTCATGTTATACGGTGGAATTCTGCTATAATCTGTATATCGTCAACCGCGAATACAGATCATTTGAATGAAAAGTTCGTCTATACCTCTGTTACCTGAGATGACGACAGTATTGCTTGATGTTCCCTCGTAAATAATTCTCCCTATGTGTACAACAGAGGAAGATGTTCTAGAGACCTCTACCTCTGTGAGATCTAATGCCTGATCTGGTTGAATCGTTATTGATCTGTTGTATTGTTTTTGCAATATGTAAACACAATGTTTAGAAGAAGTTCCTTTCCTAGAACGTAGAAGCGTGGAAAAACTCTATCTTTTCATAAGGAAGTAAAGGATTACTGGCCCATAATCGGTTTATTCTTACATTTGTTGAGAAGTTATTCTATATACAGACGCATAAATACCTCTGATGGCAAGAGTAAATAAACTCATGTCAGTCCTTTAGATCTAAACGGCAACTATATTACCGCCTTTGCCCAAATTGACGAAAACGTACAAATCGTTGCCTTCGTAGACATTTCAAAGGCATTTGACTCAGCTAAGCTTAAAAGAATTTACAATTTCTCGCAGTGCAGTGAGACCCATTCGCTCATACTTAGTGAACAGCTCAACAGGTCAAAGATGGCCACCTGCGCTAATGTAGTAGCACAGTGCTTTGCCACAATTAGAGAAACACCTGAGGATCGGTCTGAGGTCTACTCTTACTTAGTCATTTCATAAAAGAACTGCTAAGGTTTATATAACAATGTGTATGTATATGCAGATAAGGTACGGCTTTCCGCATGCGCCTGCTGTAATTAAATAGAGATATGTGCTGATAAAGTCATTGGGGAGGTGGCTGCCATTCAAGTCTGAAATACGCTTACTGGGCTTTTAATGAATGCAAATAAACGAAAATTCTTGTTAATTACCAGAAATCCCCCAAAAATGTCAACCAATCGCTTAATACCAACCATGTTCAACGTAGTGAGACGGCTCTATAGTGGGATATTTATCTTCACACAAAATTAACATGGGAAAATCGTGTTACCTGTAGAACTATTATTACTTACATCGAGCTGCGCACCCAAGGGGCCAAACTTACTCCGTCCAAAGTTTCCGTTTTTGATGTGAATTAATTTCATATTGTGCGACAGCCGTACTGCGCGGATTAAACATAAGTGTCAACAATTTCGCTCGACATGTATGTGAATTCAGATGAACTGACAACGTGAGTCTTTTCCTGGGCCTGACACTTAGAGAAATGCTCCAGCAGAGAACACTGCTACTGTTCCATACAAGTCTTTAGGCCCCTATACCTACATCAGAAACTAAGATTCGCGACAGGCATGGAAATAGGCATGGAAACTATACAATTGAAACATTACAACCTAATATCTGTTTTACACTATACGGCGCTCGTAGAGCAAGGATATATGAAGATAGCGCGGATGTATCTAACGCATAGAAGGACTTAAGACAGACCCATCTTATATTATTATTATATTTTAAAGGCAGAACGCTTACCGACTTAGCCACTATGTTTCGGCCATCACCTCGCTGTTTCTTTTTTTCTCTGTCCTCACATAAATGATAATTATATCAAAAAAAAAAAAAGAAAAGTTAATATAGTATATGCTTCCATATGAACAGTTCTATATTCCCACATAACCGTATTCCACTGGTAACTCCAACCGTTTACTTAGAAAATATTTAAACTCATTATCTTCTAATGCATTGGCTGTTCCTTGAAGAATTGCGTTACCCAATTTACAGAAAATCGAATCTCTACGGTTTTACTTGCAATATCTTTAAAATTAAGATATAATTACGCTACTATTGGTAATCCTTTGTTTTCACCAGAGATACAGATTAACGGCTTATGATCAGTTCTCAGTATAAACTGATTACCTAATATATACTGTTTTAATTTCGTAATCGCAAAGACAATTACCAATGTGCTTTTTTCGAGACTACAAACATTTCTTCGCCTTTCGTCAAAGGTCTAAATATGAAACATATCGGTGTAAGATCAATTCGTCAATTTTCATCAGTTCTTACTATTCTTGACAATTCTGGGTTATATTGAATCAATACTTGGTTTGACCTTATGTCGACTTTGATCGTACTATAAGCTCCTTAATATTGTTCATTCCAACGAAATTATATGTTATTTTGTAGTAACTTATAGAGCAGACCAATCTTCTCAGCGAAATTTTGTATAAAATTGGGGTAATAACTTAAACTCAACAATTGCACAACTCGATGAAACTCTTAATTTTGAAATATTTTTGGGCAAAGATTGTACCGCTTCCTAAGGATGGGAACGTTTTATTAGCAAGTAGCAGTGGCTATTTAAACTCTATCCATTCTCTCGCCGCATATGCGAAGTTTTCCACTTTCTTTCAAAATTGGTACCAAGGGCATTTCCAAATCTGAGTTATATACTCGTTCTAGACCAAACACAGTTGAGTTATTTAACTTTTGTACCATTTTTGTTTGCAGTTGTCTAAGCTTGAGAAAAAGTGTCCAATTGATGACTAAATACTTGGCTAAATCAATGATAGATGTATCTTTTTGTAACTCGATTTCGCTTACCTGTCGTAATACAAAATGAAAAGTTTTAAAAAAAGGGCGTCTCGATCAACACTACAGTTAAAGGAAGAGTTGTTGCATTTTCTAAGCTCCGGCTTTAAATTTTTGTTTTTTGAAAATGTTGTCGAGCGCAAAGTGCAGAGAGCTCCCGTGTCACCTGCTGCTGCTAGAATACCAACACTATTAACATCCTCAGAGAGATTTATCTACGTAACTAAAAATAGAATTATCAAAATTTAATTCGCTATCAGCAAAATTTGAACTTAATTGAGTTTTTGTTTTTTTCACCGACAAACTGAAGCAATATGGCCTATTTTACCATCATGACTTTTTCAATCGCAGTGCTTGCATGATTTACGTTCATTGTTTGGCTTCTTCTCATTGTACTTTTTCGAACCGGATATTTATTAAGGATCAATTTGTTAATGTAATTAGCATAGTTGTCAACGTTAATAGAATGAAATCGAATCTTCTTTTTGAATATCAATATTACTTTAAATATATTATGAAGAGGAAGTATATCGTCCTATTCACACAACTTGATGAAGATCTTTTTCGGTGAACCCATCATGAATCTGTCTTTGACAAATGGCTCCAGATGCTCATCACATGCAGGACGACTCAATACTAATTTTTTAACTCTGACGAACTGTTCAGCAACTGTTTCGTTATCATCGTTTGCCACATTATGAAAGCTTTTTCTTTGTCGATAAATAAATGTAGATGAAGTGAAATGGGGAATTAGAATTTCATTCAGCTTCTGGTTGGAGATTGTGGACTCAACAAACTATATTTTAGAGAATAAGCAAAATTTTCAATAGATTTAAGTAGCATGGCTTTCTTGACATTACCTTCTTAGGAATTTATTTGGGAAAAGAGAACGTCTAAACTCTTCTTCTAAATATTCCAGCTTTCTTTTGTTAAAGTAAATTCTGCTAATGTGTTGTATTATAAAAACTAAATGGCTGTGCACTGTCCTCTTCCTCTGTAGTCATTTCGATTTATTTGTAATATGTTTACGCATAATTTGACTAAAAACTACATAAATCGAACTGTTATCGGCGCCAATTTATACCGAGAGCAAGAACCACTTGTGTCATGTTAATTCAGTAGTTTTCATTTTTATGATATCTCAGACTTACTGACAATACGTTACGTCCACTCACTTTCATCGCCTTTTTGTCACTGATATTGTAATTCTACATATTTATCATCTTTTAAGCAGCCCTAACGATTTTATTTGCGATCCCAAATTTATATGTTGCTTGTTCACCTATGTTTTAATTTACAAATTCAGAGCCATGTTGTGTAAGCGATAAGTTCACTTAAAAAAGTATAGTGAAAAAAATAAATAAGTAACTTCGTTTTCTTATGGCACATAAAGAGAAATAGAAATCACGCTCGATTAGATCGTAAGCAAAATAGCTGATTCTGGATAGGATCTTGCATTGGTATCCGTGTCAACTTTTCCATTTCGTTACTTCGGGCGCGTCGCGTGTAGATAAAATAAGATAAATGCTATGCTAGGAAGCAAAGAAAAAACGTTGTACAAGCGCGAGTTCTAAAATATTTAATTAGTTGAAATGTCAGTCTTTCTCTTAATCAAGCAATCGCTGTCGAAAATATATACATTTGCTTGCGTGGGCGGCAAGCGTGGTGACATTCATATATAGTTCTATTCTCTTCTCAATGTAACATTGTGCCATACAATAAAAAAGGTGTCTGCGGCCGCTTTAAGTTTAACAGCAAGGCATTTAGGTGACCCTAGGTCGAAATTGCCTACTTTGAGCTTTTGGACAACTTATAATTTGAAGAAAGTAAAATGTGAAAGAGAGATTTGCGTAAAATATTCAAAGAAATTACACTTTTATCCTTGATCTTTGACGAAGTCTCCTTCGTGTACTTATCTAAATATTTATTTTAGACAATTTCCGTACAATTCATAAAAAGAAAGAGATTGGCTCGAAACTCTTATATATGTAAACTCTCTTGTTTCATGCAATAGTGAATGTGTTAATTCACTTTTTGTACAATAAATATATTAATTTAATAATTGTTTGATATTCTACAACATTTTGTAATGAATTTTAAATAGTGTTGTACAAAAAAGAAAAATGAATAAACAAATAAAAACTTAAAAACAATGAATGACATAAACACAAACATAAACACAATAGAAGGAAAAACATATAAATAATTTATACTAGTGTATGTACATAAATAATGTAATAGCTTTTTGTCTATGGTCACAAAAAAAAATTCATTTTAAAATTCCTCAACTACCCGCCTACTACTCCTAGACGCAATATCCCGTTAAGGTATAAAATTTAACACAGAATGTTAATTTAACAAAATAAATGCACATAAATGTACATAATGTCATCTTATCGTTAGTTACGTATTTTATTTATAACTTTTTTTTTTCTCTTCTCTTGTTTGGAGAAAATACAATAACAAAACTTAACAGGCACGACAATGGCCAGGAACAGTAATCGTAGCTGTGATAGCAAATTTTTGTGATTTAAGTACCGCACAATGACTTACGCGGCAGACACATAAATTATACGGCTATAAAACACAAACGCATGCATTGTTCAAATACGACATTCATATGTATGTGTTTATAGAAACACTTAAACATAAAAATACGTATGTCTAGGCACATGATTTTAAGCCTCTGACGCAATACAAACGAAATGTGCATGAGTTGAGGGGGGAGATAGGAAAATAAATAAAACTTTTACTGTAACCACTGTCAAGAGGTCAATAAAAAGATGTGTACTTAGTTACTCTTAGCCTATGTAACAGCAAATTATGTGAAGGCTAATGCCAAGGAAAACATAGAAAGTCGCTCTAGAAGGTCTCTCACTCATTACCTAAGCTCTTCAAACAGATTGTGAACGTGAAAAAATAAAAATGGTTTTAAGATTTTGCTCGTCTATATTTACAAATGAATTTCCCTATAAACTTTGATTCTTTGAACTTAATCAAGGATGCTGTGGCTAACATAATCGTAAGCATACGTATCTATGTAATATCTTAAAAATAGCATTGTATTCAAAAATTCTTCCTTGTACTACTCACGATGATCTTAATTAGTAGAGTAGTAGAAGAGAATCGTTTGGCAGTAAAATATGTTTTCTACTGCCTACATTTGTATGCAACACATTGCACGTTACGTTGCGCTGTCTCATTACGCTCTTGTTTTAGCGTTCATATGGTTTTTCAATGTTAAAGAGAAGGCATTACTTATTAACATTAGCTGTATCGAATTTACATCTTCCTCTTCACTTCATCCCACATCACATTCCTCTTCACAACATTACTCACGAGGACATATATAAAAGTTATCCTATTGTTTGAAATAAAACATTTAACATTTTACTGCCCAGTTAGAAATATGAGCGCATACTTGATCGCATTGATCTTTTCTTCCAAGATCTTTTAAATTCCAGTTCGATATGCATATGCTTATTATTGAATCAACATTTTTTTTTCATTTCAAACTTTGTTATCAGAATAGATAGGATGGCTCAGTTTCTACTTTTACTTGCCCGATCTATACAATACTTCTTCGTCTCCCAGTGCTCCCCAAGTCATAATTAAAGACTTTTTCGTGCATATAATAAGATAAAGCGTAAGTTACTTCGGGACAATATTTTCCTTTTCATTTATGAAATGAACGCAAATTAAGTAAATTCAAGTTCTGACAAAATCAACTGTAATGATTTTTTTATTAGAGTTTTAGAGTTTTAAAAGGGATATAACAACAAGAGTAGCAATAATAGCAACAATAATCCTGCTAAGCTCATGACTTGTTATGTGGCTCTTGAACTTAAGACTTTAGCATGAAAGTAAAAGAGGAGAAGAAAAATTAGAAAATTGTAGCTATACTTATTTACAAGCTTGTTTAAACGCAAACAAACATGACAACTTGACAATACACTCTAGTTACTACAAATGGTTGTTGATCACTTGCGTTGTCATTGTTACAATGACTCATAGAAAAAACTTGCACAAAGCATTAAGAAGTACAGTGCAGTAAGGACATATAGCAAGCACAAGCAAAAGCTCTTGGATTTCAGTAATTACTTATACCATATATTTCGGAGGGTTGAACGCATTATATAAGCGCATAGCGAACACATGAAGCAATAAATGACACCACATGACTTGTAAAAATTCTTTTGTTTAAATGGACAGGCGTTGGTCATAAATTTCGCTTCATTTGTTTATAAGGCTTCTCTTCTCGCCCAGCACTCGTACGTAAGCGTACAGACATATCATCTGCAGATATTAACGACGGTAAAAGGCTAACAATGCAGTTCATTTGTAAGAGTGAATAGCAAAGTAAAGGTACTTACGTTAGGGCCTGTTTTTGTCTACTCTCAATGTGTGTTTCGCTCACAATGCTCAAGTTTGGTGAAAACTAACTTTTATCCTTTAAAATGATGACAATTTTTTTCATGACCGCTTGAAAAGTAGAAATACATTGAATTAATGAGTAGACAAGAGTGAAGCAGAATATCCTTTTCATGTAGCTTTCTAACAACAACGACTTTTTGGTTCAATTTCTACGAAACATTCAAGTGAGATAATTACTATTTAATCTCTGAACTTTGATCTAAGGGTTGGACTTTTCGCCTTTGCCTCTCGTTTACGCACACATGCACATATATTTAAAAAAACATTAACTAAACGAGACCTTTTATCAGTATTTATCGCCTTTTATATCCACCTGAGAGATATTGTAGGTATATTGATTTCTTCGAAACATTTGCAACACCTTGAAAGAAGTTTCACTAAGTCTGCAAAGTATATATATGTATATAAATATAAATATATATATAAATCTAAAAGGTATTTGCATATATATACATATAAATGTATATGGACACGATCGGTATTTATATCATTATCATATATGCCGATATGCCGATTATATTTAGAAATATTTGTCCCTCCGAATGTGTGTCTGTCTTTGGTTGTAAATGCTAACACGTTGGCCTCTAATTCTTCAAAGACAATGAAGCCAATGCACATTTTACACTTTTTTTTTTGGAAAGGAAAAAAGTTACTGCCATGTCTGCACAACAAGAATGGAGTATCGAAATTCAATTTATTTTGTTTTTTTTAATAACCGCGATGGGTACAAATGCTTCGGCCACAGCCAAACACAATTTTGTTACTTGTTTCTTTTGGGAATTATTTATAATAAGAAAATCATTAAATCCTGGGTAATGCCTTTTGTATATATGACCTCTTTTTTTATTTCTCCAATTAATGTTTTAGCGGAAATTAACAGTGCCCCTTTGTATATCTAAGAAAGAAGAAAATATTGAATGGCAATAAGCACTACAAACCATAAAACGTAATACAAAAGTATTCTTCCTTATATTTAATTAAGAAAATGCCGAGAGGTTAAAGATTAAAAGGTTTCAACTAGTTGAAGGTGGAAAAGGCAGCAATAAAATATATAAGAAACTTTTATTCGCGTAGAACAACTTATCACATAATTAGTAAACGAGCCAAACAGTTTGGTCTGCTTTTTGTTGATATCTAATAGAGTCTTTTTTCTGAGAAAAGAAGACTCTTTATTCACTTGATGGTATATCAGGTGCAGAACTCACTGCCGACCGGTTTTTCTAAAAAACAGATCGAAGTGTGACTTCCTTACGTTAAGCTACTAGCTTCATGGAGTTATAATATATATCGCGGTGACATAGTGTTTCAGAACTTTCAATAAGTACTATGCACTATGTCAAAAAAATGCTCTGAAGCGTGAAAAATCGCGGAGTTTTACTTTTGCTCTTTAATTCGAAACACCGTATCGCTGTATCACGTTGTGGAAGGAACAGTGGACGCTGTACGATATCCAAAACGGGAATAATTATTATGCAGACTTGACGAGGCATTGATCTCGACGGCAAAACTGAATATTTATGATGCCAAATCTCTTGAGGGATAAGTATATAGAAATTATTCCACTTCACTTCCGGATAATTAAGATCAAAAATGAAGGGAAGGCTGCTATGAGTTTCCATCAAAAAAGTAAAAACTTGATAATTTTCTCAAATTATGTAAGTTTATTACTACCAGCGCTTGTATAAGCCGCTCTACGAAAGTGTCGCCAACATTGTGCCTTTGGTATTCTTTTTTTGTGCGTTAAGACAGAGCTGTATGCTGCGGTTGTAGATGTTTCTAAAGAAATCGAATATACAACTTTTTCTTTGCTTTGTAGTTACTTATACAGTTATTTTATTTATATCTCATTGAACAATTTTTCCTAAAGATTTCTTTTACTAATTGGTTTTCTTTATGATCGTAATCAATAAATAACAATTGCGCTGCTTGATTATAATTGGCTTTGGTAATTAATGGTTATATTGTTATGTCTGCTCGAATTTTTTTCATTATTTTACTTTCATGAAATATCCAGCGGTAAGTACTGAAGCAATTGAAAAGTTCATGAAACGTGATCTAGAGACCAGTAATAATCTTTCGTACATTCTGCAAAATACATTTTTCGTAGAATGCACATGTAAATATTCCGGATGATCCATTAATTCACTGGTATACAAACGTGAGTTTAAATTAAACAAACAAACGCCTTAGTGAAAGCAGTAGGGAAATATGATATGGAAATTTATGAAATGAGAATGGAATGAATAAATGTTTAAAAAGTAAAGAAACTGTACATGGCTTAGGGGTGTTGTAGCCACCTCTTCATTTTAAGCGTGTGAACTTAACAAAATTTCAAGCTTGATATGCAAGTTTAATGTAAAAGCTTTTAAAAAGCAATGTTTTTGTTACAATTTTGTGACCATGAGATCCAGATGTATATGAATAAGTGGCCTCGGTGTGGCCAGGGATGTATACATACTGAATGATTTCCTGTGATGTATATCCCGACGTCAAGAAGAAAAATATTCGGAAGCTATGCCAAATTATAGCTTTAGATTAGCTCAGCTTAGCTAAAACTTTTCTCTTGGCTCCGGCAGAAGGTTAGGTGATGAGTTCCAGGTGGTCTTTTAAATTTTATTAAAGATTATTGCTCTGTGTCTCGGCCTTTGAACCAGGCAAACGATCGATTCTATGCACGATTTTTGTTACGGACAAAGTTTGAATAAAGTTGCTTAAAAGGACTTAACTGACCATGTAGATGTTTTAAAGTTTACTAAAGGCATTTGACTTAATAAAGCTATCTCCAAGATGAGTGCGACGTTTATTGAATTATTTGTTTTCGTTGGAACTTTCGAAATACGAAATGACTTAGCTTTGCAAAAATAAAATAACATTGAGGGTTGTATGCAATTAGATTAGAGTTAATCGCCACACCATAGCTACCAACCAACCGCAGATTGCACTAATGTTAGCCGTTGGATCTCATAGAATTAAAACGTGATCAAAGTTGACGTCCAAGATCACTTATTTAAAATGCTAAAAATGTGTTGTTATCTGGTTACTTTTCAACTGATGCAGTGAAAAGAAGGAAACATTAGGTGAACAACTTAGCAAGATTCAGCGAAACAAAGCCAACCATCGGCCAGCCTGTTAAATGCCATAAAACAACGGCAATTTTATTAAGACCATATTGCAGGGAATATTTGTATATGTTTTTGTTTGGTTTTTATTCGTGTATTTTATAACTACAAATCAACAGTGTTTCTTTATGACAATGAATTATTGTTTTAAAAAAACACGGCTCTATACCTCTGCATTCCGTAATGTGCGAGCCGTAGAGTCTATGAGCCACAATAAGTTTTTTTTATGCTATTACAACAATAGTTTTTTGTTCTCAACGGTAAAAAAAAATTAACATTGAAAAACCAACAGCAAATGAAAATAATTTTGAGAAGGTAAAGGGAAAAATTAAGGAAAAAAACCCCAAACTCAAGCCTTTTTAATTACTCGCGACAATTGCAAGTGTCAAAGAGAAAAAGAAAAAACAAAACAAGACAAAAAGAAAACGCCATTTGATTTGTTTGCATATGAATGTGTGTAAATTAAAAACAAAATATATTCTCTTAAATCTTCAATTGTCTCTACTTCAGTGTTAATTGTATTTTTTCCTTCTTTTTTTGTTCAGAATTAAGAACTCTTCACATTATTATTGTTTCTTCCCCCTTTTGAGTTTCCATCCTTTTCTTCCTCCTTTAAAATGCGCGTTAGCTTTATTCCCTTTCGTTTAATTGCTTGCACTCCTCTCTTGCTTATTGCTGCAAATGCAATTAATCAGTGTTGCTGTTGTGTAAGGGTCACTTGAGATATATATCTAGGACTTTAATAACACTTTCTGCTACTTTCAGAAACTGTGGTAAATAAATTTTTTAAAAGTACCAAAAGAAAAAAATCATTTACTCTTTTTTATGCTTATTTATATAGCAGTATATAAAGGTACCGGAGAATGTATAGTTGAGTACATGGCAAAAAAAGATGTTTGTATAATTCGTAGATGTTCGTATAATATGTGGTACTCGGCTTAAGAGAAATTTTGAATACCCATCAAGCAAAATGAATATAAGTAAATTGTTCAAGCGTTATTTGACGTTTAAGGCAAACTTTGTGCGAAAGGTGGTATTTGAATAGCTGGAAGGAACTGTTGAAGACAATCCAAAATATAATAGTGGGAATCAGCTCGGCCCGTCTTTTTGTCATCATAAATACGTTTATTTCAGAACAAAATGGATAAACAGATTAATCAAGCTATTGTCCATTGGTTACTACTAGTTTTCCCTTCCTCTCAGGCAATTTACCCAAAAGAACCGACATTCGGATATCAGCGTAAGAACGGAAGTCCGGCTCGATGAACCCTAAGTCACAAGTTGAAACCCTTGTTAATCAGAGTGAGCGATGTCTGCTGATTGCAGGTTAGGAATGCAAACTTTTCCTGAGTAAGATTTGTTATATGGGGTTAAATTTTTTCATACTGAAAATTCACTATCTCATCACTTTTGTCGTAGGAGGCCCATTACAGCAATTGTAGGTAACATTTTTTAGGACTGGTTCCATTTGATTGGAATAACATATAATACAACACGTAAAGCTGACTTCCCCAAATCCACAAGCCATACATATTCATCTCTACTATCGATATTATTGCTTCGCGTGCTCTTAATTGGGCTCTGAGTATCTTGAGGCCTCCACTGTTTGTCATTCGTAAGTATTTGGCAGCACTACCGTTCGGTTTAAAAACAAAGTTTCTTACACCCTGCGTTTTTTTGCGTATAACCACGCCTATTCAAAGCTCAAAGTAATTACAGTGTATGTGCTTTAATATGATAATTGGTGTGGTTATGTAAAGCCTAAATATAGCACTTTCAAGCGAAATTCAAAGTTTTTTTAATGTCTACAGCACTACTTACATTTTTTTTTAGAAAACGGGTCGAACGCAACTGTATTTTTCATTGAAATTCGCTTTTAAACTGGATCCCGCGCTGTCCCCTTCGGATTGTCAGTATTATTTCCACCAAATATTCATCCCAAAAATAAGTAGAATACCCTTCAGGTGCTTATACTTCTTAGTACCCAAACTTTCAATTTCTTCTTTCGCTTGAACCGTCTTAAATTTACGCCTACGTAATTTACCGATGTGGGATGTGCACTTCGCTCCTTCTATCCACTTAACGTGTTTACAAGTGCGATATGGAGTGGAGAAAGCCTATTTTCTTCAATCGTAGATAGCGAAAGGCACCTGCGCGTCTTTGCTTGTCGACTAGAGTCTATCGTATGTACAGAGACTGTAGTAGCTGGGTGTCTGATGTCAACTTCTAAATTTCATCTCATTTGGAGGCGTTCTTACAAAGATGTAAACAAGAAATATTATTTTCCAGAATCACAACCGCCACTTGGCTACTTCTTATGTGCATGGTTATTACGTGCACCTTACCATAGAGAAACAAAAATTTGTTAGTATAATTTCGAGTGTTTGGCTTTGCCGGATTGAATATATGCAGCTCGTCCTCTTATTTATTTACGTAGTAATGGGATGAAAAGCAATCTATAATATCAATTATGATAACTGACAGAACTCTATTACTTTTTTTAATTGAGAAGAAACTTTTTTGTCGTTTGAAAAAGTTTTTTCTCTTATTAGTGCTAATCGCTTAGTGGAAGAGAAAGTAGTGGGGTAAGAGAAACTGGGAAAGGCCGGTGGTTGAAAGGCGCCTACCCGCATATACCCAGTAGGAAACCGTTAAAGCTACGGCGAGACACTAATCGTTGTTCACCCTTAGCCTACTTAATATTTCGCTATGAGGTAATAAAGGCAACTTTTCTCTGAAATTACAACAGATAGTAGTTTTATTTATTTATTTATTTTTTTTATTTGAAAATCTATTTATGTCATATTAATAATAAAGCACCCAATGGTCAATCAAAAGGACGATGGTAATCTAATATTTTGACCGAATTATTGTTCGATCACCTTAAGGTTGATGGAAGTAAATGCCCTTAACACGTAAGTCGACTAATTTGTTTTGACCTTGTTAAACTGAACTAATTTGTATAAAAAAATGTTGTTTATTTTCTACACCATATTAATTCAAGACTGAGTATAACAAGTGCGTTTGTATGAAGAGGTAAATAATTTTTTCCTTATGAATCTCTCAAACGGAGTAACAAATTGAATAGACCGATATAATTCTGCAAGTAGAAGAAAATCAACGAAATACGCAAAACAACATCAAATATACGAAGCAGTCTCCGGTTAAAAATAAGTTTACGTAAATGTTACACTTCTATTTACCGTTGCTGTTAAAAACCCCAAACATACAGCAGCGTATATAAACGTGCGTGCTTATGTGCATATTTTATTCCTTTATAACCGCGTTTGAATCGTTTCGCTTTTATATACGTTTGTTATTTTATGTTTTCACTTTTTTTTTCACTTGCTCTCCAAAGTTAAGCTTTGCTAAAGTTTATTATTCACATATGTGGTCCCTTCATCCAACAAGAACGAAATAAAAAAACTCACACCTAACATTACTCTGTTCACATATAAAGTACTGCAACAACATTGTAATAAATTAAATTACCTGCAAATTCTTCTTTATTTCATCTTTTTTTCGGTTTACCGTCCACCGCCAGTTACTAACCATGAAAACAAAGTAAGAAGATTGTGTTGTACGTTGTTTTGTACAGCGCTCAGGTGTAAAGTAAATTGAAATTTTATTAACGCATAATATGGACAAAATGCATAAATAATACAAATATTTTGAAAATATGTAATCAATAAATAAAAATAATTGAGAAGAAAAAATAATGAGTTTCGTAACGAATTTAATTGCAAAAATTTAATCACTTCTATATTGATTTTTGAGTTTTGAGATTGACGAAGAAACTGCGAAAGAGCAGGAGATCTAGCGAATAAGCAATCGAAATGACGGACAAATGGGCAAAGAAATGGTGCGACCTGTAGAAGGACAGACAAAATACGTTATGGGCGAACGAACGGAGAAGAATGACTCGATAGGTGGACGAATAAGCGAAATAAAGCAAGGGTGAATGGCCAGTTGCATAAAAAACAACCACTTTGTGAAGAAGTTATCTGCTCCGTACAGTAGACACTTACATTTACGTTTGGCATTCGGCTAAAAACAAAGTACGGCGAGCAATGTTTTCTCAGCAAATAGTGATTTTCATTGTAAGATGAAAATCTAGTCAACGCACCATGTGTGAGTCCCTTTGCAGTTGCGGTGTTTACGTAAATCGTAAAGGAGCACTAGTAACGACACTAACACTGCCGATAGAGTTTTCAAAGCTTCAAAGCGTTAAAGCTAAAAATTTGTATTACTATTATTTTTATTTTTATTAAAATTGGTAATTAAATATCGGAGAAGGAAGGCTGGAAATTTTTGGTATGATTAGCATACGGATCGGCAACGGCAACTGCAGTAACAATTGAGACCTCTTAACAAGTTCGTGCACACTTACCTTCTATTAATTCATGTAGACATGGATTATATACTCAAAATACCACTAATCAACCACTGCACACAAGATTTTAAAGTAAATGTGATTCATGTTTGGCCCTGTAATGGTCATTAGGGAATGTATATAGTGTTTCCTATAGAAAGAAAAGAGAACTGGTTTCTTGAGATATCTTCCAAGCAGATGTTAAGTAATTCTTGTCTTCAATTCGAAAGCCACTCAGCAATATTTGTATTGACAAATACTCAGGAAAACAATACAAATATCGGCAGAAAGAGTCCACGAATACTCGTTTCCTTTAACCGTTGCTTCGTTTTGTAAACAAAGTGCTACGACATCCTCGAAGAGAGAATCATGTGTACAGGATGTTATCTGTACGTATGAGGTTACATTAATTACGAATTACCATAAATGAATTTTAGTCATTGCTCCATGATTTCGACTGTATTCCTTTTCTGGGCTCCAAATCCAAACTACTTCTAAACGTGCAAATCTTTTCTTTTGAACTTTGTCTTACTTAAGAAAAAAAAAAATAAATAAATAAAAAGGAACGCATTAAAGCTTTTTTAATGAACTTGAAAAGCTTTTCCATAATAACGAATAAAAATTTACGTTTTATTGCCATCATAAATAGATAAATTCAGAAAAGACTAAGAAAAAGTTTCTTTCAAGTTTTTGTGTTGAAAATTAACACATTTTTCTTTTAGTCTCATTGACCTCAATTCCAATTATCTCAAAGAACTCATATATATGTATGAATGTTTTAGTTAGATATGCCCATATGTTTATGTGTATGTAAATAGATATACAAATGTATATATATATATATATATATATATGTGTACAAATGTATGTACATAAATGTAAGTGCGTTTATTTTTGACGTTATTGTTGTTATTTGGTTTGTTTTAATAACTTTTGTGGTAATTTCCTCTTTGTGAGTTACCCCTACCTCCTTTTAATTCTTTTTCATTTTGCTCTCCGGACTGCAATTGTAGGCAATAAATGTTTGTTAACATTTTATGGCCAGCAATGCCATTATCTGTAAACTTCATAAATCTTGTCTATATTCGTTAGAGATACGTACGTATGTGCTTATAAATGCACAAACAGATCTACATACTCCAATATATGCATATAGATGCATATGAAATGAAATTAAATTAGGTCATTCTATAAAGTCGGAAATTTTTGCATAAAATGAATTATGGCAATTATTTTTGGGTGGTATTTGTCACAGTAAATATTTTCACAAAAACATAAAAAAATTCTAGTCACCTCAGGGCGAAGCTCGAATATCTATCAAATAAATTTAAAGTATTTGTTGTTTAAACTGAATTTATTTATTTATTTATTTTTTTTTTTTTTTTTTGTATATTTATCACAAAAAGTATATAAAATTAATTAAATGTTTGCAAATCTTCGCAATCTTCTCTTTCATGGGAACTTCTTGTCAAAATCCATGAAATTTTTTGAGTAGTTACGCATAAACTTTCTTTAACTCAATAATTTTGATCGACAACGTTTTGAGTTATTTTACTTACAAAAGCGCTGTAGAACATTTGCGATGTCAGGACGAAAAGGTCAACAAAGTAATTTTCACAAATGACAGAATTTTGTGAATGGCAACCGGATTTGGTAAAATTTGCTGGGGAAGCTCTTTCCTTTTTTTCAAGTGTAAATATGATCAGTCTTGGTGTACATGAAACACGGCGCCATTCTCCCTAATTAATTCTGCACTTTTTTGCTTAATCTTTTTAAATGCTGGCAACAGACAGTAAAGTCTTGCAAGCTTTAGTTTAGTTAGAAAGTAATGAATTACTGTAAGTTGCGTGCGATCTAACTAACAAACGTTACAATGGTGTTTCTTAGTTATGTATAGACAAAGACAGTCATTTTACATTATGGAATATTTTGATAAGATTAGCATACGAAAGTTACAAAGCTAAAGCAATATCGTCGCGAGCTTTTTCCATGACCAAATTTTCACTCAACGATATAACTTTCAGATTAAAAACCAAAAAATGTTACTAATTATTCATAATACTCGCTCTTGGTAAATAACAAAAATTTATTCATATATGTAAATCACACGCACACACAGAAAAAGCATTTTCGCACGAGTGTGCGTATGCGTAGAATTGCCACGATTGCTCGAACCAAATGAACTCGTCGCCCGAAAAAGGTACCAGAAAGTGGGCACAGTATGATGAAAATCAACATGTCAACCTCATACTCCCAGATAGCAGCTCTAAACTGAGAACGGAACCTATCTGGCGTATCGAATGGATTCTACTTCTACGAGATTCTACGAGATTCTATTTCTGTGAACACACGCAGGAAATGAGTCATTCCTTGCGTAGGGAAAAATAGTAGAGTAGTAGTGTTTAAAATATCTCGCGTAATTTTGTTATAATCAAATCCGAATCTCGCATATCAACCACCATGCTTTTGACGTGGTACTCTCGAGGTTCTTTCATTTGATACCTATATCGCGGGTACTATTAAAAAAAAATTAAGCCACCAGGTCACGGTGTCCACCTTGTTCATTTTAGAATTAACCAGATAATATGTTTTCATTTGAGGAATGTACAAAATATTTTAAAAAATTTTGTATTGTTTGCCTTATGACAAATAACCATAAAACCTCAAAAAAGTGAAAAAAATAAAATTTAATCAATTGTAACTTTGTATGGGCGCGTGCGATTTTCCCCATTTTTGCACGTAAAGAGTAGAATGTTTCGTAAAGTAAAACGTCAACCCCACAAATTTTTGTTAAGAAAAACGGAATAGCGTTCAGTTTACGCTCCATTGCGGGCTTCTCTTCCGACCGGGCCCACTTTCAATGGTTGCCTGCATGCAGAAACCTCCAACGTTTCTAGCTAATTTGAAGGACAGTGCCGGCAATACACACCACACAGACACATAGACGGACAGACGGACAAACATGGCTAAATGAACTCAGAATTTCACGCTAGTCACGCAAACATATACTTTGTAGGGACTCTGAAGCTTCCTTTTGGGTGTTACATACATTATCGAGTAAAACAAAGTGAGTGTACTCCCATCCTTCGGGGGTGAGTATAAACATCAGCCAAAACTTACTTACGAATATTAGGTATCTAATAAACGAATAAAAAGAACGACGACAAACAACTTCTGTTTCTCTAAACATATGGATAATTTTTTAAATTCCCTTTGGGTGTCTTGGAACTTTGTGAGCAGTAATAGAACAATGTTTTGACCGAGTTTCGCGGCATCTTTAAGAAGACTTAGCTCCAATTATTGTTTTTTACCAGTAAATTTTTAATTTTATTGAAATCCCTTTTCTTCCAAATCAAGTTTCAAAAGCTTTTATTCTCTTTCATTTCCTTTTTAAGATGGAATATGCAAAACCATAATTTCTTTACTTATTCTATGATCGAAATTAAAAAAAAATTAAAATTCTTCATTCACAATAATTCATTAACTATATTCCGGGTTAAAAGGCAAAAGATGAAAAAAACTACTCCATTTTCATAGAATGCTTTGATTTTCTCAATTATTAGAAATTGAATCTTGGGGCAGTTTTTCTCTCCTTTGCTTCCCTTCAGTTTTCTTTTCTTTTTTTCTGTTTTTGGTTTAATTTGTACGATTTTAGCATTCAAGTGCTTTTAGCATATTTTATTAACTGAATACGATTGAATGAGCATTTGAACTGCTTTGCTGTTGCACTTTACCCTCATAAAAACCATGACCGCCACTTCATAGACGATTCCCTTTCGTTTTCTTTTAGGTTAGTTTAGCTCTCTCTGGGTTTTTCTGCGTTTTCTTCGTTTAATTTAATTTCTAAGTAATGCTCTTAACGTTAAAAGTGCATTAAAGCAAAAAAATGTCACTAATTGCATTAAACAATATTATAACGAAAAACTGTACTCTTACGTATGTTTGAATGAGTGAATAGACGAACAAGAAGAAGGAAAGAATGGAGCACTAAAATGAAGTGTAGATGCTATAAAGAAACCCATATAACCAGGTTAGAGCGAATTTTGAATACTCTTCACATAAGACATGAAAATATGCAAATAGAAGAAACTCCTTTGGCAACGATGAGCCTGTTTACAGATCATGATGTAGAGTTTAGAAGTAACGCTGTTACATGCTGCACTATTGCGCTTTTCATTTCTTTTCTTTCGCTCTTTTTGTGCTCCTTTTTTTTTCTTTGCATAACGAGGCAAACCAAAAATCGATCCGTTTCTTGGTTTCTCTTTTATTCAATGTGAAGTCCTTGTTGGTTAGAAGATGCGATATGCAGAGTATCCCTTGAAGGTGATTAACGTTAACAAAACGCTAATATATACCTAGGCATGGCAAAAAACCTTGTGTCTTTAGCAAATCGTATGAAGCAGTCTTCTCCTTGCATATCAGGAAAGCGATAGTACAACATCCTATTTGACCTGGCGCGACTTTTAGAATGTAAGTGATGGATGAATAGAAAATCAAATTACCATCTTAAGATGCTTGACTTTGAAATTTCCTGCTGTTCAAGAATTTATGTAGTTTAGCAGGTTCTCGGTGTTACAAATGGAATGAAAAAATTATCATACAGAAGGATATGAGCGACGATGGATATAAAAAATCGCATACTACAAATAAACCCAATACTTGTAATCGTATAAAATTTCAGCAATCACTATTGCAGCTTATAGTAAAAACTGTTGTAAATGCAGAAAAAGGAAACAACAACAGCAACAACAATAACAAGAGCATTAATTGAAATCAAAATAAATACGATTTTGCATTTAAAATCGGTCGAATGAGTTTTTGCATGTACTGTTAAAGTTGTTGTTTGTTTGTGCATGTGCTCCTGTTTTTGCTTCTCCGTTAAAATTCAGCTAATGTAAGCTCTTAAGTCGTGACCAAACGGGTTAAGGGGCAAAATGATAAATTGTAATGCGATTTACATTTTTTTATATAGACTGAGAATCGTTTTAACGTTTATTTATTTATTTAAGAATTTTTTTTTTTTGTACTTAATGAAGTAGAAAAACAAGACGAGATTTTTATATAGCATAAATGAAGGAGAAAAAATGTGTGGTTTATTTAACTAAAATTTAAACGCTACGGAAAAGCGATTTTCACAAATAGTATTAAACTCATTGTTAATGTTTCTCTTAATTTAAGTGAATTTTTTAATTCAACTGTGTCGCCTAGTATTTGTCCATCCGTTTGTAGAAGATGTCGTCTGTGTTTTCAAATAAAGGCAATCCGTCTATCCCTTCCATCATTTATTAAATTCTCCTCCTTTTTGCGGGTCCATCTGTTTACTGCCCCAATCATTTTTCTGTAAACTGGCCATCCGTCAATTCGTCTAATTAACCATTCCGTTTTAGATAAACGCTTTATCGAATTTTTATTAAGAGGATAGAATGTCCAGGGCAATAAATTTTCCATCATATCATTGTAATCCTTATATACATTCCTCACTAATCCAAAGAGGGAAAATTTTATAGGGACACTCAAATTTACCATACATTTAACATATTTAAATTTAATTCGGATAGGTTACTGCACACTCTCATACATGCTTCCAAGCATCGTCATATGACATACAAAAAATTTAATTTTGTTGGATAGGTGATGATGTTTCTTACGTTACTTCTTTCAAATTGATCATCGGTTACCATTATTAAATATGAAAGATTTTAACGAATTCACTTTTACCATATTTTTTACTCGTTTTTCTTGTAATGTTGTTGGAAGCTAGTGATAGTATTTTTACCCCATGAGCAGTAAAAGAAAATTTGAATTAATCAGCACATTAGTGAGAACAAATTCGCGTCCAGGTCGCCATAGATAGCAAATTAAATTGTGTGTTTGGATTTAGCAAGTGCAAGGTGCATCCGAGCTACCTAGCTCAGCGTTGGAGCTCTCGAACTTTGATTGGAATACCAAATCGTTCTTAACGATCATTATAAAATAAAATGTTCTCATTCCACATGGAATTGTCATTGAAGTCTGCATTTCTTTATTTCTATAAAATTTATCAGACTGAAATATTTTATTTATTCCTATCTGTGTGAGGCGATTTGATCGTTCTCCGACTGTGCTACTCTCACATTACGGTTAGTTTCCGTATTTCTGTTGCTTATACCACGGTTAACATTGTAACGAGTATCACAAACTTCATTATTTGTTTTACTATAGCAATCCCTGTGTCCTCTCTTCCGTTCTCGATTATTACCACGAAAATTTCCGGTTCCCCGTTTAATATAATCCAATATAGTACTGCAAGTGTCAGTTGTCCCCACGCAACTGTTTACGAATTTTGACTCTGTAGCATTCATAGTACTGAAAATACTTGCCTCTTGACATTATCAATGGAGCAGTTTCGTGTCACTGCCTTGATAGCCTATTGCGTACCATACTTATCTGCAAGATCGTTTGTTAATCTATGGGCAATGCAAGGCCCCTTTAGTAACTTTTTAATTCTTCTACCTCTTTTTTGTATTGTCTTTTTTTTTGTGTCAAATTCATGAGTTTGGCTGTGACCTAATGTACTGGCTTGTGCTGTTCAGAGTGTTCATTATCTGAGGCATTAAATTTCCATTATTTGTTGTATTCCTCGATGTCGTCTTGATGTTTGTTTTTACTAAAGAAGATTATAAAAATTTGAGAAGTTTCTTCTCAAGTTTTATAATTTTTCATCAAAGTTCTGAATAAGACTCGAGGCAGGTTTTTAAGTTTTTGTTACTGTTCGATACTTTTTTCGCTCTAACTAGATCGAGGTAATTCAATTCACATCTCTTTCTCAAAAAAATTTTCAGCAGCACTTTTATGCCCCGCTGCAAGCCATGAATAATGTTCGTTTAATAGTACTCTAATTTACTCAAGAGAATGTTAAAGATGAGAAAGGCTTTTATTAGATGTTTGCAACAATTTTCATCAGTTTTCACTTGAAAAAGATATTTATTGTTGAATACTCGTAGATTATATATTAACCAAAATAGTTTCCATTGTATAGGAAAGTCAGAACCACCGAATTCAATCGTTGTGTACATTGGTATTTCTTATTTATTTATCATTCTTACTCATAGAAGTCGTTGATCAACATTTTTGCAAACACCTAATCGTTATAATGTCGTTACTTGCCCGCCTATCTGCATGTAAACGCTCATTCATAACTCATTCTGCGATTCTAGTGTAGTATTGCTTTACCGTGGTTATGTTTATGTGTTCATAAGGGTATAAGCTAAGGGCGATATGTATGTTTTTTTGTTCTTATTCTTATTGAAATATACATGCATAGGATAAGTTAAATTTGTTGACTGAATATCTTGGCGATCTTGGCCGCATATGTGAATGTTTTTTTTTTTTAAGGTCTTAATTACTACTAACAAGTTATCTACTACCAGATCTCTTAACGGAACATTATAAATTTTAAAGAATTGGTTGCATTTATAAAAGGTATTCCAAATATCGCGGGACTAACTACTTCTCAGTTGATGACGATTGCTGATTGTTGCTATTTTTTGCTTTGTTTGGTATTTCGGGCAAATTCTGCTAACTGGTCGAACTCCTGTCAGTAGCGTGTTGACAGCTCCCAAGCTATAAGCTGCTTTACCATGTATTTTAGGAACCTCAAATGCCTTGCCGTCCTCTGTTTTTTTTTCAGCTTCATTAGGGTTTTTGACGTTTCTAGTACTCTTCGATGGTGAGCCTTTTAGCACCTACCATTGGATAAAGGTTGTAGGATAATCTTAAAAACTTAGTAATATCCATTTAAGGAGTCCTTATCGAAAATTTTCAAATTATATGAATGTTAAATTTCTCATAATCTCCTTCAATTGCAAGATGCAATAGAAGCTTAAATAGAAGCTTGGAAGCTTAAATGGACGCGTAGTCAGCATGACTTGATGTTTGTAACACATTAATCGCTTAACACTAAAGCTACCGACATTCCATGTATACCTATTTCTACCGTGAGCGGTCAAATGACCGCGTCAAAAAAACATATATAAAGTAGATAGTAAACAAAATATTTTTCTGATGCTACATTAAAAACTCGTTCCCCGCTTTTCGATGTTGTATGTTTTATTTACTTTTATGCATTTTCATCACATTTTTTACAAATTACAGCATTTTGTACTCTACATTTTCCACGTGCGTATTTTTTACATTTTATACAAATTTTGTTTGTTTTATTGACTTTACAATATCTTATTTGACAAGATCTCCGTTCAGATGAAACAGTGTTTGTGTTTATTATTGTTTTTGATGAGCATTCTTGGCTTATTTCTTTTTCTTTCTGATATTCGGTCCCAAGTTCTTCTGCCAACTGAAACAAAAACTCTTGCCTCGATATATCCTCACCCGTTGGCCATTTGGTCGGTTACATCTACACCGAATTTTGTACAATTATAAACTCTAATTGTCTCTGGTATAAGGGTGTCATTTTTTTCAATTTCAACGGATGAATGCATTGAACTAAGTATCAATACTTTTTTATTTGGTTTAGCTTTATAAATTTTAAGAATAAAATCTTTCGATTTGTATAATATTGTTGAGAAGCGTGTCATACTATCCTTTGCCTGTCTCGCTAATTTTGGTAGCTCTCTTTTATTTCTCCGGATAGTTCCAACAAGAGTAGTTCTTTTTGTTAGAAGTTTACTCGCTAGTGACGCGCTTATATATGGTTCTGCTAATTTCAAAGTTACAAATTCTCCAAGTGGGATTGATGATTCTCTCCCTTCATCTTTTCCCAAATATGGGAAGCCGTTTACTATATATTTACTAGTTACATCGGAAGCTAATCAGAATTTTATACCAAATTTGTCCGGTTTATTGGGCATATATTGAGTAAATCTACAACGTGCTTTTGTAGGACACAATTGTTCATCTATAGTAAGATATGCTCCTGGTTTATAACAGTTCTGGCTGTTTTCGATAAATTTATACCAAACTTGAGAAATCAATGCGAACTTATCGTTTTGTAAGCGTTGGCTTCGTTGATTTTTGTTGTCAAATCGAATAAATCTCATGATTTCTGCGAAGTCATTTCGACCCAGAGAAAAAGGACGGACCCCATTTCTTGTTCCATAAATATGACAAATTAATATTTTTAGCCTCATATGCGCCGCGTGCATATAGGAGTCCAATAAAAGCATATAATTTTGCAATAGATAAATTCCATTTCGTTTTCAACACTCGAAAAGCCTCTGATTCCGCATATTCTCTTACATGTTCAATCATTTTATGATCAATAATCAAAGAAAACGCTGAAAATGCTCTGCTCTTCATAATATTTCGTTTAGCGTATCCTGTCGGTCCTGATATTTCCTTGAAAATATTACAAATCGATGTTCTTCCACTGTTAGACCCTTCTTTTATTTTTTTCCAAACAGTTCCGTTCATAGCAGTTTCAATCTCTTCCTCATTTGCACTTTCGGAACTAACTATATTCAAAATTTTGTCTTCGTCCGTTTCACTGTCAAATAAGTCACAATAATTTTCTGCAGTATCATCATCAATACCGTAAACTTCTTGATCATCTTCCGAACAATCCTCCTTTTTCAAGCGGTCAAATGACCGCGCCCGGTCGACTAGACATGGTATAATTTCTTTTCGGAAAATACACATTAAAAAAAGTTGTAAATATTGAAAAATTGTTTGTATGTATATTTTAGGAAAAGTCAATAAGATACATGATGATACAATAACGTTTTATGCGAGAAATTTTAAACGAAAGTTTAAAAACGGTCCTTTGATCGCGCGCGGTACGTTTAGTGTTAAAGCAATGAGTCGTTTTATTAAATTGGTAAATCAAAAGGATAATAATAACATAATACCCATATAGCGTAAATTCACAATTAGTATTTTTCTTCCATAAAAGTAAGCAATGAGTTATCAATCCAAGAGTCCTGCATTGAAACAAAATAATAAATAATATGAATCCAAAAATTTCTCAAATTAAAGAAGTTATCTACGGGCAAATCGCTTCTTCGCTGTGTTTAGATTTCTTTTAAGTAACATCTGTCTGTAAACAATTTATGTTCTTCATATTTGCACAATGTATGAATGTAAAAATTACTTAAAACAAATTTATATTAATAATTGACAAAGAAACGCATAGTGCGGGGTTAGTTTCTATTGTATATAAAGTAATAAAAAGTTTCTTTTAATTTTTTTTATCTATGCTCCTTGTTGGTTTCTTTCATCTGCTCGACTCCCACTTAGTAACCACTCATTGCATCAATTTATTTTCCAGGTCCTTGAATTTATTTTGAATTTTTGGCAGTTCGTTGGATGCATTTTCAATTGCACTTCCGAAAGTTTATTTTTCGAAAGCTTGTTTGTCTTTGACGCGACTACTCTTTAGCTTTTTTACTTGTTAATTACAATTGTTTTATTTTTTTTAAATTAAAAAAAAAAAAACCTCAAAGTCTTAAACCGAATATCTTCTTCCATTTCTTGACATCTCTGGGAACGCTCGACTTTTCTTATTTTGTCAATGTTCTTATAAGGTGGAAAATTCTCACAAGATGTTTGTCAACCAGAAATTGTGAAACCCTATTGTGCAACGAAACAAGAAAACAAAAATAAGGCGTCCTACAATTGCAATAAATCTAATAAATATGTGTATGGTACTATGAGCTCCGAAATCTGACTTTGTAAGTACCTTCTTGCCGGACTCAATAGATGTGTTTACATTCATCCGAAGACCGAACAGATGACTTCGAATGGGATTATGAAATCAGGCGAATTCATCCGATATGCTAACCCTCGAACTGAGCAGATGCATGCCCGTCACCTAGCCCTGTGAAAAATCACACTTGCAACAAGAGGACAAGTACAAGTGATAAAATAAGACAAAGCAAAAAGCAATAATCGAATACAAACAATTGAGGAAATATCTTAATGGGAAGTAATAGTCCTTAAATAAAATGTGCATATTAATGAGACAATAATTAGTTAGCATTGAATTATAAATAAATGCAGATGTGTTTAAACACAAATGATGAATTAAGTATATGTCCACGTTACATATATAAAAGATGTAGTGGTAACATCACACCACATAATATACACTGAGTGTTACCTTGGCACTGACTGACAGATGGACTACAATGTTATATATAACGAGAGACTTTCGTTAACTAAGAAAGCAAGTTGCAAAAAGAAGGCAAAACCAAATGTACATCCATGACGCTTTACCTGTATCATGCAGCTGGCGAATGGCGAAAAGATTATCAACAATTACCAGTACACTCAGAGAAAAAAGGGATTAACACAAAAATATCGCGATGACGGCAGGTTAGGAATTAAACGAATATATGAAAATGACAAAAGACACTTCAAGGGTCTCCGTTCTTCCGATAAATTGTTTTATTTTAATTACGCGAACAATTTTGCAAACTTCCACGGTAAAAGGTGACAGCGTCAAAAGTTAACAGAGATACCCATGCAAAATCGCCTATAAAACCGTGGACGTATTACTAAACCGATCGGGATTGTGTTGAAATATACCTTTTCTTCCACTTTCCTCGATCATTTTATGAGAAAAAGTAAACGATATTAGGCAGCGATTTTCCAACCCAGGCTGCCTTTCCCAAAACTTTTGATGAAGGGCCAAATGTCAAGAAAAAATTACTTTCATGTAATGAATTTTTCTCCTTATATCCTCAAAAGTTTAAAGCGCCTTTAATAAAAACAAACTGATTTTCGGAAAAATCTAGTTTGATGTAAATCCTTAAAGTAAAGTATGTAAAAATGAATGGAAAGAATTCAATTATTTCATATAGATATATTGAGGTAATTATTAGATAATCTTGATCAATCATTACCTAGACAGTCTCATTTAAGTTATCGACCAGCTAGCTATTGATAAGAAACGGAAAATTTTATGCGTAGACTAACATATTATGCTACGTTGTTCTTATTCAAAATTTTTATGTTCATGCCAGATACAAAGCAACAAAAAAAAATAAGGAATTTCGGAAGAAAAATTCAAACAAATGAATAAAACTCACGAGAAAGGGTGGAGGAGAACTGTAGACTTAGTCAATAAAAACTTTTTTAACCAATTCAAGTGAGAATTCATAAACGTACGGGAATATCGGAATACTGTAATCAGTTAAATGCAAGTGTATTGCGTACATATAAACAATTTCCGTTACTTAAGAAGAATTTTGCTTAAAGAGGAAACTTATTATTTAGCCAGAAAACATCTATTGTCAATGAAATGCAAGCCATTACCATTACCAATAATAATATTTAACAAAACGATGCCGGGTTCGAATGGAAAACTCGTTATAACTGTTGTATAACCAAGATGAACGATAATGACTTCAAGTGCTATAGACTTACACATGGTTGATTATCTATAAACTAAGTGAAGTATACTGACGTGTAAAGATAGCCACTTAGAAATAATCTTAGCCTTGGGTCTTTTCTCCCAACATTTTTTTTTCTTGATATTGATGTGGCAATATTTATCTCTATTGCCTATGATAATAAAAATACAATACACTTTGATAAAAGTAAGAGGTAAAAGTTTTTAGCACCATGAAACATAAGGAAATGTATTGAAAGAATACTTAACGTAAGATCGTGGGTGGGCTTGGTAAAGTTTGTGCTTGTCCGACATATTTCCGGAATATCCGGAAATCACGAGAATTTTTCCAACCAATCTATGCACAGCCTATACGTCCATCTATCCATCAATTGCTCTATCTATCCATCGGCTATGAATATTAGGTTGTTCTTGGCGATGGGATGTGTTGCGTTCTTGTAAACTGCTCCAAGACAAACAAAAACTAATCACTCCAAGGAAACACGTATGTAAATTATGTGCGGTATCGAGGAAGCCAAAATATTTCACACATTTACAGCGATGGGTAGGTATTTCTCTGTTTGTAACTATGATTTTTTTTTTCAATGTGCTCAATCACCCATGCGGTGTCCCCTATATGTGGAACATGATGATGGATAAAAAGAAAGGGAATAAGAAGAAGATAGGATGGCGGTCAGCTAATGAGTGTGTGCTCAAGCGGCTAGTATTGGGATAGTGATTGGATATCTATATACTATACCTATATATATTTTCCAGCGAAGAAATTTCGAAAAACTACTAACGTTTACCTACGCTCAAACACAGAAATTATTAATTAAACTTGGCGCATTGTTGAAATAAGGAAAATAACAACTGCAAGTGTTCTTCCGAGAAATATGTCGATCGAAAAACAGTTTCGCGCATTAGTTCAACCATACTAATAGTCAATATTTTAATGGCATTGTTTTATTTGCTGGCCAAAAAAGCGAGGGCTATCTGTTCCATGGTGTTTGCAGGCGAAGATATGTGTCAACTGGATAGCAGGCAAAACGAAATTTTGTTTTTCCTATTAATAGTAATAATGATACGGTCAAGAAAAACAGGCGGTGTGAATATGATAAATTATTTGTCATCGTCGTTTATATATACCAAGGTCGCTAACGCTATACTATGGACTTACAGCGACTTTCGTTGTAATCTCACTTTTTTGCTATTGTGCATATCAGTTGAAGCCTATCTATAAAGGTCCGGAGCATGTTACCTACTTTCGGACAATTCAAGCCTTTGAAGGTGAATCGGCGCAATATAATGGCAGTAACTTGGTATCAACTGGTTGGTGTGCTTCTACTCTGTATGGAATCCGAATTGCGAAAATTTTGCGCCTATTTCTGCTGAACTCTCCGCAGAATATAATTTTGATACCTTGAAACTTGAGAAATTTGATATCGGCCGTTTTCCGGAGATAGCAGAGAAGTATCGCATATCGGATAGTAGTTTGTCACGACAACTTCCCACCGTAATACTTTTCAAGAATGGCAAAGAAGTAGAACGTCATCCAAAAGTAGACGTCAAAGGAAAGTTATTAAAATTCTTTTTTTCGGCTGATAATGGTCGAGCTAGCTTTGATCTGAATAATATGTATAAACAGTGTGTGGAAGATAAACAGAAACAATCCAAAGGGCAACAAATTATGAATATTACCACTAATACTATAGCTGCCATAAAGAAAACGCAATAAATGTTTCAAGGCTGTACAGCATTCAATCGGAAATATTATCATAATTTATTTAATATTCGGCTTGGAAAAAATGATATCAATGTTACGTTCATTGCTTGTATGTTATTAAACGTTTGAGTGGCTTTTTAAGCGCGAATTTTGACAAAAGTGGTAGCGAGAATTCCTGTCTATTTTACATGCTATCACTTCTTGTGTATATACTTTGTTAAGAATTTTGTTGTCCTTCTTACGTCGCTTGTTATTCTACGTTTTCTTTGTTTTCTCCGTTGTTCTAAAAATAAAACCCTTGAGCGGGTTTTTAAATCAGTAGATTAGCAATTTTTAATAGTTGTAAAGTTGCATTTTCTTATCATTTTTAATAAATTATTTGCCATGGATTGTAGAAGATAAAAGTTATAAACGGATCATAATAGGGCCATAATAGTCAAGAAACCGTAGCCTACAATTAAAAGCATATACTTATCTATTATGAACGCAAGAACTCACTAGAATATTACGTAAAAAGAGCCGATCACCCAAATATAATCGTTACTTACAACATATAGGTATAAAAGTTGATACAAATGAGTGCATTAAGAAAATATTTTGCAAATTGTATTTGCCATTTTTAATTGACTTGTTGAACGCTCAAGATTCGTTATAATATGGCGTGTACGCCGAGGACGATTTGAATAATCTTGGCCGTTTCCATTATTTCGAGTAAAATAATGCAATAAAAGTTCGAACAGACTAAAATCGATTTTTTAGTGAACTTGTCTTAAAGTACATAAGTTTATGTATCTATATTTGTGCGTCAAATTGCGAAAATGATGCTCGAGTCGACCTCATTTAAAGTTAGGCTTTTGTTTTTGTTAAAGTTTGCTTTGTATGGAAACATACATTCATACGTAAACAAAGAACTGTCAAATTTAATCACCCTGTGTCTTTAGATGCAGCGTGCCCATGTGCTCAAATGAAATGGTTCGGTAAAATCAATGAAATCACACGCAGTTTAAACGCCATACCGTCGGACTGTTTCAGTTCTTGCAACTACGTTACTGATTAAATTCAATTTTATTAAAGGAAAATTAAAAGAAAATTAAAAATTGTAAAATATTATGAAGAAAATAGTTTTTTACATAGTTTTCACTAATTCTTTTCCTTCTTCTTTATCTCTTTAAGCAATGCTTTTTTATAGGTTCTAACAAATGCTATTAAAATTTACAGAAGTAAAAGTTAAAAATTTGTAACAAGGAAATAAATTGCTTAAATTGTGTGTACGTCGGGTTTTTATAAACTTTACTTGGTGACGGTTGTGGTAAAGCGAACAAATGCTAGATATAAAGTCAACAAATGCAATATAACGGAAATTATTAATTTCATACAAGTGTTTATATTTATACGCCAATCTCTCCATACGATATATTTTATATGAACAGATATTACTGCCTACACTTTAAACCGACATACACTAACAAATATCTGTATATGGGAAGGTAAATAAAAACACGTCAGTATATGGTAAAGTAGTATGCATACAGGCATACGCGCAAACATTATACAGATACCTCTACCATTAGAGGTATATTCGTACTCACACATATCCCTTACCCCTTACGTATGATTTTGCTTATACATCATAGGCAAACATTCATATTCGGCAACAAATCTGTTAAGACGAATTTCGATTTCTCATCATACGAAGAAATAGTATTTCAAAATCATATAATATTTATAAAGAGATAGCCTTTACAACTTTTCCAGACAAATTTTGGTCCGTGCATTATTATAGTCATTCGCGAAACAAATTGAAATTGTTTAGCCGCGTGCTTAAATCTCTCAGTGACAACGGTCGCATTTAGAGGCAAATCGATCAAGCTTGAGAGCACGATTCCCAAATATCTACTCACTCAAATTTTCTGACATTCAGTATCGCAATAATAGCCACACTTGTGGACGAACGGATGGATATCTTTTTTAGCAAGTATTACTAAAGATACGAAAAGATTAATAGACTCTTCTCTCTCAATAATATTATTCTCCAGTTTACCTGGTAGTAGTTTAGTTTTGTTAGGTAGAAACTTTTACTTATTTGTTAGCACAGCTATGGAAAATTTCAATATATTTTTGTTTGAATGTATGTATGCATGTATAAGTATTACACCTGTGCGATAGGGAGTATGTTTGGTTGTTTTCGTGATTCCAGAGTTTATTGATTTCTAGCTGAGTTTTTGGTATCCAAAAGCTACACACGTACATTCGCGTTTTTTGGTCTAAGGGAGGCTGCAAGCAAACACCCACAATTTAATTAGATTTAGTATCCGTTTTGTTGCTTCTCGTGATACTATTATTTTTGTTGTTGTTTTCGTTATTTTAGATTCTATAGCATGATAACATAGATGATGCCACTTGTCTTTCCTTTCCCGACTGTTTACGTATGTAGGAACGTATACGCTAAATATCTTGTTAAAATTTTATGCCTTGCCATTGCTTTCTAGGGTTTAACTGCGCATTTATAGTTGTATTTGAATTTAACGCGTTACTGTCTGTGCATATATTTCAAGTGTTAGGTGATGGGTCCAAAAAAATGTACTGCCTTGTTTTCTAATTAATTTTAAATTCGCGAGAGTAACCTAATCAGTAAACATGTTTATAGTATAAGCGTTAAGTAATAAACTAAATGATCATAAAAGCAGATGAAATCCAATAGCAAAGATACATAGAATAATAAATAATCGGGTGCAATGATAAAACTGACGATTTGCATATCTGTTGATAGAAAAAAATTGCATTTTCGCAAATTCACGCGGTTTGCATATCGAAACGATTACAAATGCGTCTCTTATATACATATGCGTTGTCGAAAACTAAAAAGTTTTTTATAGTGCCTTGTACTTGAGAGTACAGTAAAAGCTCCTTATTCGCGGCGGATACGTTCCATAAAAATGACGCGAATACAGAAACCGTGAATACAATATGGTAATTTATATGGGATTATAGGGGATACTTTCCTAGGTGACAAAATAAAAAAAATACATAAAAAAAATCAATTTAATTAAAGTTTTTGAACATTTTGATTAATTATCTTAAGGCTTAGGGAATGGTTTAAAGAATTTTGTAAGTTTCTCTTCCTTGGCAGCTTTTAAAAGCTCCTTCAATTCACACTGATACGCAGCAGTCGCATTAGCAATTTGCCTCTTAAAAGTAAGACTTTGTTCCATAGACGGATCAATGTTCGTAGAGAAATCGCCAAGCCCATTTGCCATTCTTAAACCGTCACTAAGATTTTTCAAATTAAATGTCACGTTTCCAGTGCTTCTTAAAGCCTCTTGTTCAATGGGCTGCGAGTTTAACATTTCCTCCAAGTCGGTTTCAGTCAAACCTTCATCTTACGATTCAAGTAATTCCTGAATGTCACTTGATTCTATCTGTTCGAACCCATCTCATCCTATTCAATTCGTGATTTCGGCTATGTTTGCAGTCAAAGTTTGAACTTGCACAAATTCTTCGTCACTTTCCGCAGTCAGAGCAGGTCATAGTTTTTCCCAGCATGCCTTCTATATGTGTGGCTTCAGTTCTTATAATGATTCTTTTATGTTTAGGATGCATTTTGCTATGTCAAATTTCTTCCTGCATTTCATAACCTTCATATCAGGAGTACAATCCATATTATCCAATATGATTTTGAAGGTTCGTCTAATGTAATAGCGCTTAAAGGCCTGGATTATTCCTTTGACCATAGGTTGAAGCAAAGCCGCCGTGTTGGGAGGAAAAAATGTCACTTTTATATTTGGATGCATAACTTCAAGTTCGCGGGGATGACTTGGTGCATTGTCCAAAACTAGAACTGCTTTAAAGTCTAAATTCTGGTTTTTAAATATGTTTCAACTTCAGAAATCGCGAATATGGAAATGGGGTCGTATTTTTTTCATCCGCAAATAGTGAAACCGCGGATAAAGTAAGCGCGAATAGGGAGCTTTTACTGTATAGTGCATTGCAGACAGAACATGCTTATAAAGAATGAAATTGATGGTAAGGTATAAAGTGGAGTATATAGGATATAAGACAGCCTACGAAGAAGGAGCAAGATTGCCCTAAGTGGGCACGCCCAGATACGCAAGGCATCAAAATATCGAACGACGATAACATGCTCAATTTAATTTTAATTTCGAATAAAGATTTACAATAAATTATAAAAAGTTTTTGTAGATTTTCTTAACGAAACTTTTCCTCACACCCGATATGTATATGTATGCTCAAAATATGTTATCTGTTTTGTGTGCGGTTTCGAGGGTTTTTGAGGTTGTTTGCCTCTTTCCTTTGTGTATTCACATTCAATGCTCACAAACTATTCGGTTTTTTCACAAATCAATAGCAAACACTCCTCAGAAAGTGCGCGTACGTATGGGCTAACAATAAAATCGTTTTGCGGTCTTTACTTCTCCTCCTGTTCTCGTTATTTCTTAGCGTTACCATTTGTGTGAGGCAACATATAATGAAAAAGTTAATTTCGATTTCGGATATAAAAATCTGTTCTAATTTATAACCAAAGATATCTACACATAGATTGCCTACAAAAATATATTTATATGAAAATATATTTATATGAGAAAAGGCAAAGACTTTGCAAAAACCTTTTCTTCAGTTTTCTTATACAATGTTATCGCTTGCAACTTTTCCTTTTTTTATTTTGTTAGTAAATTTTATCTCTCTGTAAGCCACTGGGATCCAACGAAAATTTCAAGCCAAATATAAAACGATTTGTATGCAAATTTATCAACAAGCTCATGGCCACGCTAACCGGTAAATGTGAAACGGTACTGTATGAAAGATAAACAAAATGAGTTCATATTTATATAGGTAAGTCTGATTAAACGGCCCTACCGCGCATACATAAAACCCACAGATAAATTTGAATCAAACATTCCCTTGACATATGCGTCTTCGAAGTCCCATTTGTAACAGATGGTGCCTACCGACTTTGACGTCTTACGTTGCCAAGCCCACATGGTAGCCATTTGAATTTTCGGATGCACTCGACTCCAAAAGCTTACATCAATACCCTGACGGGATATGGTTGTAGCCACAGAAAAATCGTGCAGTTTATACCTAAAAAATTCAAAATTATTTAAATACCTTGATTTACAACAACAAGTAACAAGCACCTTTACCTTGCCGCAAAAGCAGTATCAGTCATTATAGATGTAGGCTCCGTCCATTCCAATAACCATTCGCCACCCAAAGCCAGATGCTCCGAAACCGACCGTAAGAATGATATAGTCGAACGGCCGTTTTCGACGCTTACATCATATAAATCTAAAGTTAATGTGGACAGGCCTCCGCGATACTCAATAGTGCTTTGCGTTTGTAGAGGTGCCTCGTCGGCAGCTCTTTGCAAGTCGGCCTCAATGCGTAGACAACGAAACGGAAAGTAAACAATTCCCACGTTGGTAGACATAGTGCTCGGATTGATGTTCGCGTGTATTCTAGGAGTTTGCTATAAAAGTTTGCAACCGTACGTTTTCAAAAGTTCAAAAGATGATTTTTTCTAAAACCAGCAAAACCTACTAATATATTGTCGTGTATTCTTGACACATAAATGCCACCAAATCTAAAACCAGCCGGTTGATTGTGGCTTAATATCCAATTCGCTGTTATTATCTTATTAGGCGCCAAGCGATGTTTATAGTCCAAGACAAGGCCATCAAAAAATTCAGGCTTTAAACGACTGGCGAGATAATGGAGATGCTGAATGTTGCCCGGATTCGCGCCTTTGTTAGTACCTGGATATATTTGAAAACAGGGCGGAAATTCCGCATCAACTTTCGGAGGGCACCAATCGCACTTCATTTTTATATTAAAAAATATACAAAAATTCCTAAATATCTCTTTACGTCAATAAAATTTTTTTTTCTCGTTTTTTTTATTATGAGCAAAATGACAATTTTATAAAAAAAAACTAGAATAGTTTCTTATTTAAAATATCATCAGCCAGTAAAAGTTTAAAATCTTATTATTTTGCCGTAATTAACAAAATTAAGCAGAAAAATGTTCTTTAAATAAGTAGAAACAAATGCTTTTTAAACCGTTTGCTTAAGGTTGTATTTCATATGATTCACCATACATTCTATGAATGTCCATTTTATTGACTCCGCTGGAAATCACAAGTACGAGAACAATTATTTTCAAGCTATGCTCCTGCATGGCCGAGTATACGCAGAGCCAACAACTGAATGGTCGTGGATTCATATCTCAAAAGCGGTATAGTTTTCAATAAAGCCGATCGCCGTAGTGTTTCAAGACTTTATTCCTAGAATTTATTCTCTGGCGAAACAAACAATAATAATAATAATAATAAAATTGTTTTCAAATTTGATCGGATATCGTACATTACTGCAGAAAGCAGGACCGATCTCCGAACTGATGCATATATGGCAACACTTCCTACGTAATTGCACAAATTAGCAACACGTAAGCGTGCAGCGGTAGAATAAAGTTTTCTATCCGTTTTTCGAGATAGTTGAAAAGGGTTTGGGATAAAAACACTTTCTGCTTCAAGAATACAGTCTACAAAAATTAATCTAGTAAATAAGTAACTGATACTTTAAAAATAATACAAATGTGTCACATGATCTGCATAGGGAATGGCTTAACAAAGCGAGGACAATAGCATCTTTCTTAACATCCACAAACTTTCTCTCAAACCGTGACACTATTTCGGAATTTGGCTTAGTTTGATTTTTGTAATGGCTAACATTTGCTTACTTTCCCCGAAATGGTAAATAAATCCAGACGAGTACATAGGGGTTGAACTGTATGACAAAAAAGCCGCTAATCTATCTGAGAGGTAGAAATTGGTACTAGACCTAGCCAAACTTTTACATTAAGGACATGTACAACACAGGATTGTCCTTTAGCCTAACTGATGAAAAATCGGTTTACTGAGCAATATTTGTGACGCTAACTTAGACACTTCGTGCTAAAGAGAAAAAGAAAACGTAATGCTTATTCACAACGCTGCAATAAAGGGAAAGTGATCTCTGTCATGAAAGCGGTTCTCGATCGCCCGCATTTTATTCTTTGAGAGTAATCAAGTTGGGCTATTCTGTTCGTAGGCACCGTGTTTGCGTAGTTGGTCCTTCCGCTTAAGACGGTTTTCATGGCGTTTTTGTACGCTAAGATTATTGCTAGTATTATAATTACTCAGACAGATCAGTGAATGCTTCTGTGCGTTCAATCGAAGCGACTGCAACTTCGTTCGCTGCGTAATTTAGATCAAAATTATTTTGTTATATCCATATAATTATGAAAAGTTTTTTTTTCCCATAACGAAAGATAAGTTATTTTGACAAAACGTTTGCAACGCCGAGACGGCAACATCAAAGAGCCCACAAAGTACATAGATTCTTGATTAGTGTGAATTTTTAAGTTGATTTAGCCATGTCTGTCCGCCTGTGTGTCTATGTGGTGTGTGTTGTTAGCACTCTCCTGGTCGCAAAATGCAGATATTGGCATCAAATTGGGCACAAGCATCGGAAGTTTCTGCTGGCATGTTGGTATTGAAAATAGGCCAAATCGGTCAAAGGACACGCCCGCAGCACCACGTAAACTAAGAACACCTTTGTTTTTCTAAAGGCATGAAAAATTGGTTTTCTGCTCATAACTAAAGCAAATAAATGTGCAAAAATTTGACAGCATATTCTATAGGCGAAACTGTACACTTTGTGTTAAAAAAATGGAAAAAATTGGACACGCCTACCCAAAACTATAGTGTTTCAAAATTTAATTGTTTTGTTAATACATCTATAACGTGCAGAAACAAGCTTCAAATGGCCTATAAACTATACAAATTCTCGGCCGGTTTCAAATTTGGAATGCACCTAAACATGTCCGCCTATTCCATCTGTCCGTCTGTCTGCTTGTGTAGCTTTGTAGTATTTGTGGTAAACAATTTTTCGCTAGCGAAAATGAGGATATCGCCTGCAAATTTGCAAAAGAATTTGCAATTGACCTAAGCTTTTCAAAGGACACGCCTACAACACCCACATGCCTCTACGACAAACATTTTTTTTGGAAAATAGAAAAGATCATCTGCGCCCACTTCCTATTATAGAGTATGAAAACTTTGTTCTTTTACTTCTTTTGTTTTTTTAGGATAACGCTTAACCGCATTTAATATTGTTACTTGTTTTTTTTAACTCTGAAAGATTTAGGAAATAATTTCAATAAGCGTTTCGTAGCGATGTTTAGTTCGCGAAGCACGTACTTCTTGGCATAAGAACCTACAACAAAATGTCTTATGCAAAAAGAGTCAACTAAAGATTCTAAAGAAAACGATACTAATCCACATGCTCTCTTTTAACGTGTTGATCTGCATTTTTTCTTCTACTCTTGCCGGAGAACCCCAAAACTACCAAAATTGATTGTAAATTTTTTCCTTATTTTTTTTTCCTTTTTTTTTTTAATAGACGGCTGCAACACCTACCAATTGCAGTAGGGATTGTATTTGTGTTTATTTTAAACAAATCAAAATAATGTACACATATACTATCCAAGAGTGCAAGCACTCAGCTATAAATGTTGATAAAATGAAAAAAGAGTGGAAACGTGCTTTCTTCTTCTTTTTGAAGTACTTCACAGAAGAAGTAAATAAAAAAAAAGGATTATTGTATTGTATTACGTGTTATAATGAAAGTCCTTCTTGCTCTTAACACTTCTGGACCAAGTTGTTATTTTGGTTAGTGCTACTGTAACTGAAATTATTATTGTTGTTGCCGTTATTTATTATTATTATTATTATTGTTATACTTGTGTTGAAGGCGTCGACAATGGCAACGATAATGTTGAAGCCCACTTGACGTTTCCCGTTCAAGTGCTACAAAGCACTTCATACACAGCATCGGATCAATAAGTGAAAAAATCAAAAAGCCATAAAAACTTGACACAAACAAAACGTGCACAGTTTTTTTACAGACCATATGTAGACCAGGCTGTCGTTTTCACACAATCGCTTCATAATATAAGACTAAGATTGCAATATGTAGAGGTTGTAAGACTTTTATTAGGTCTCTTATAAAAAAAATCGTTATAAAATTTTGCAAAATAACTGGTCGTTAAGGTAAATAAAATGAATTTCAAGTTTTTGTTCTAAAATTGAGTTGCTCGTAGGGTATTAAAAGGAGCCTTTATGCCTTAAAATTTTCCTTTTTTCTTATGAGTGGCTATGTGTTAAACGAATTGAAAGGTTTACTTGCTTTTACAACAAATAAAGGAAAAACCCTTAAGCTGCTCAATAAGTAATCATATCTTACTTACTCATACATATATGAAATCGACAAAGTAACGAGCTTGAGTTTTTCAAAGCAAAAAAAAAGGACATAAAAAGAAAATAAATGGAGAGTGGAAAAATTACCTTCTTCCGCCTAGGAAATAGACAAAAAATACTACTATTTTATTGTAGAAGAAAGGACGCAAAGTTTGGGTTAACAAATGCACAAGTAGTTGTAACGGAAGATAAACGCTTTCTTTTATAGGATTTTTAATACGTTTTATATACTCCGTATTGTAACAATTTTTCCTACGATTACACATTATGTTTTGTTGTCTTTCTTTATAAATTCTTTACACTTGTCGTGAAATCCTACCATCTGGGCTTCAATTTCATGTGTACATTTACTTGGTCTTTAAGTCTTTTTAAAAACTATTTTTCTTCTTTTTCTATCATTAAAACTTCAGTGATCAGTTATTGATAAGCAGATACTTTACGGGAATGATGTAACTAAGCTGGTATATACACACGCCTATATCCAGCTTCCTTATATCGTATAATACATGTTTCTAATAAATGTTTGCTCAAGTAAAACCTTTAAGAAAGCTTAACCAAATCTCAAGGAGATTGACTAAAGGAACTACACTCAGAAGCAAAAAACGCGCACCCTCTACCTTTTTATTTCCAACATAAATATTATTTTAATTAAATTTAGGTTGCAAACATAACTTAAATTAAACTAAAGTACATACTGTCAGGGTTAAGTACGCACTGTGACCTCCTAAATCCTTACAGAAGTAATGAAACACCCAAATCTCTCGTTTCAGGGTGCGCTGTTTCTGGGATTTTGGCTAGGTATAAAACGTTAAGAATTCATAGAAATTATACCATTTGCATATGAACTCGCACTCTGAAAGGTTTTTTATCGAGTGCGAGATTATTCAGAACAAGAAAACTGCGTTTAAAGTGATTGCGCTAATTGAAGCTCAGCAGAACAAAAGACAAGTGGCACGGTAGTGGTGGCTGTACTCACCGAGGGGGCAGTGGCCGAAAACAACTATTTACTGGACGCAAGTACGATTTACTTGACATGACTACGAAATCGCCGGTTGCAGTTCAATGCAGTTCAGCTCGGGCAGCAGCTTCAACGAGTTAGAGCAGTGGAAGAAGACTAGCGGAAGGAGCGCACAGAACATCAACGTACCAGAAACAGACTCCAACCCGCCGATATGTACGCTTTAGTTCGCTCGAGGATATATGAATTGGCCTACGGATCAACGAAAGGTAGTACAGTTCTCTGACGAGTGCGGAATGTGTCTCCAAGATGACGACGGATTGAGAAGGGTTTACCCCAAAACCCATCGAGCTTTACGTGCTATACTGCATCTCCGGAAGTGTCTCATATAGTATATGATTCATATATGTTTTGGGAAGCCATGTCACTGGAAGCGAAAACCGAACTTGTGTTCATCACAGAGCTTAATACCGACCGAGGGACTTTTTCATGCATGGCGTGGCCTGGTCGAAGCCGAAATCTCAATCCCACTGCCCTTATGGAACGAGTTGAAAGAACGAGTAGAACGAACCAGAAGTACGACGCCAACGAGTCCTCGAGGCCTTCGAACTCCAATCAAGGAAAAATGGAACAGAATACCCCCGGATTTTATAACCAAACCTATTTATTCGATGAAAAAGCGAATGGAAGTTGTTATTCAGGCTATTTACCAACTTTTATTAATAATTGTTTTTTTTTATCGCCTGCTCCAAATCGCGGAAACTTTAACGAGTGATTTTGATTATTTATATCGGGTTATTATATGTTTATGTGTAATGATTTTGAAGATCGAAGCTAAGCATTATGCTAAGCAAAAGCTAACAGTGAGTACTTGTTTTTAATTTAAATTATATTTGTAACCTATATTTAATTTAATAAACATTTACTTTCAAAGTGAAATGTGGGGGTGTGGGATTTTTTTACCCTCAAGTATATTTGACCAGTACGTGGAAAGATACTTTGTATTAATTTTATTTACATCAGAATTATTCGTAAAAGTTTTGAAAAATTAGCTTTTGTGAAAAAAATCTTGAAATTTTAAAAACAATTGGTTATGTGTAATGCCATACTATAGTTAATTTTATCGCAGTAGGAAAGGAAAATCGGATAAAATTGTATTTATCTTACAATTTGAGATAAAGAAATCAATAAAGAGTTATTAGAAAAATAATAATTTATATCCTAGATTGTATACGGACTAGATTCTGTTGCGTTGGCAATCCACTTTTAGAGGATTTCCAAGCGAAAGTAAAATGACGAATTAGATAATGGTGCGACTTCCCAATGTCAACGTACAATTTTTAAGATTTAAGTAACATTATAAATTATACCACCGAAAGGTGCATAATATAGCTTAGTAAACGCTACTTAATCGTGACCGGTAATCAAGAATGGTGACCAGATACTTCAATGTGGGAACGCTCTGCCTAATAGTGCGAAACCCAACTGCCCAACTTCTCGTTGTATTCATCGAAGTTTGCTGCTTACGATGTAGATTAGTTTCAGTCGATGACTTTTTGCCAGCCCGTGCAGAGATTCTATTCTTCTGACAATGCCTGCATGCAGACGTTTTTCTAGATGTCCCCAAATGACTAGCCGTCAATTCGCACTGAATGTTTGTTCTGCGCGACAAGTAAAAAGCTTAAGATAAATTCATCTTTTATCATATCGTTCAAATCAGATTCAATTCATACAATGGAGTTTGGCAACTCTGCGCGTGTCTTGTAGTCGCGTTTTTATTCTGTCAACAAATATATCAATTTTTTTAGTTGTATTTCTTAACTTTTTGCTTTATTCGTGTTTAAATTTAAAAATTCTCTTAAAGAATAAAGTGTGAATGTATTGTATATGAATTTATTAACCATTTATGTGAAAAAATCATTTTGGTTTATTGCAAGCAACAATTGAGCTCTTGGTAAAAGTCTCTCTTTTTGCCTTTTAATCTGTGTTTACAGTTTCCGTTAGTTTTCGCTCTATATTTACAGTGGGCAGGGAAGTGAGAAATTTGCTTTAATTTTCCTGAAAATTTGTGCCGTGGAAAAATTATTATTATTTTTTTTTTTTTTTGTTTTTCTTTTTCGTTTTTTTTTTTTCTTTCTTAAGCTACTTTTTTTGTTTTCAATGGACATGGATTGTTTATTTACTCCATGTCGTGCGAAAACTGGCCCTGAATCTGAACGATTCATTTCTTGCTGGTTGTGTGATCGTTTTGGACATGCAAAGTGTGCTGGTATTACCGGCCGTGCTGCTGATGCAGTCCTTGACCCGTCTAAAGGTTTACGATGGTCATGTCCTGACTGTAGAAAGCGGGTTATTGATTTCTACAAGCTCTTCACGGAGACGAGAAATTGTTTCTCAGATTTGAGCAAAAATCTCGGCTCTTTGTGGGAGAAGTTTGAATTAATCAAGACTAGGTTTGATGAATGTCGGTATATTGCGCAGTCATCTTCCTCTCCAGCTAACATAGTCTCAACGCGTAGCGTAGCGTGTGGTTCGTCACCTCCTAAGTCCGTTTCGTTGGTGCAAGTTAGCGATTCCCTAAAGGCTACAAATAATGTTAGAGTTTCTGCTACGGCTGAGTCGGTTGGTAACATAGATGTTACAAATAGTCCGAGAAGTCCTTCTGGCTTGAGCTATGCTGAAGTGGCAAGGGTATCTCCTCCCATAGATGTCACTCAATCTTCTCAGGCGTCATTGCCCAAAACTAATAAGGGTAATAGTAAATCGTTCTCTCCTCCTCGCTGTTCGGGTGTAAATGCTGGTCGCCAAACTGAGCAAGCTGCTCGTGCAAGTGTGGTTACCCCCTCTATATTTTCCCCAACTCATAACTCCCCATCCGTTAACCCTGCTGCTCCCAGTACTGATGACATATGCTTGAAGGCAGTTCCTCCCAGAAAGGCCATATTTGTGTCAAGACTGGCACCAGATACATCTGTTGAAAACATAAGGGGTTATCTGGCTGCGAAAGCCCCTTCTGTCAATTTAAAGCGAGTTAGTATTTTCAAACTGGGTCCTTCTCAAGCTAGAGCTATCTCATCTTTTAAAATTCTAGTTCCGACCGAAAATATGGATTTGATTTTAAATAAAACTTTGTGGCCGGTTGGATCATTAATTAAGGAATTTATCCCTCGGGACCGACCCCGTAATGCGAATGCATTAGCTCTTTCCCCTTCAAAAAACTAAATACTTCTTCAGCCTCATTTTCTCTCATTTATCAAAATGTTAGGGGCCTAAACTCAAAAATTCGTTCTACCTTCCTAAATTCAGTGAGTACGGAGTTTTCCTGTCTGGTCTTCACTGAAACATGGCTGAAGCCAGTTCTACATTCGTCGGAACTTTTCCATAATTCGTTTCAAGTTTTCAGAAACGATCGTTTGTATCGCAATGGTGGTGGTGTTTTAATTGCTATTTCTACGGCACTCCCCACCTATTCGTTTGAATTTCCAACTACTCCCGATGTTGAATTTATCGCCATTCGAGTGAAATTTCCTAACAAACACTTATATGTGACCTGCTCCTATATTCCCCCAAATTCGGATATCTCTGTATATAAGAAACAGGCCGCCCTCATTTGTGAAGTGGCCAAGCAATCTAAATCTACCGATATAGTCCTTGCGTTGGGTGACTTCAACTTGCCTCAAGTCAATTGGTTTTATAGTGATAGTTCTGGCTGTTTGATTCCTTCCTCAACATCTGATAAAGCCGTTGTGTTCTTCAATGAATTATTTGATAATAATTTAGTTCAATACAATGGTACCCCTAATTGTACTGGGAGATTTCTTGATCTCTGCTTTGCAAATTTTCCTGAGGTTTGCGTTAATCGTTGTCTTCCGTTTAGTTTACCTGAGGATCCATATCATCCAGCATGGGGTGTTTCCTTTCATTACAAGTATGTTGGTTCGTTGAACCTCTATAACGTTCCAAATTCAAATTTTTCATATCAACGTTATGATTTCCATAAAATCAATGTTTCCATACTAAAATCTCATCTTTCTCATTTTGTGCTCGATTTCTCAGAGGGAAGCATTGATAGCTTACTGTCGTCGTTCTACAATGTATTAAATCAAGCTATTTCTGCATCCGTTCCGATCAAGCAGTCCCGTCCTCGAAGTAAGGATCCCCCGTGGTTTAATAAGACAATTAAATACTACAAGAATAGGAAAAACAAGTTGTTCAAAAAATTTTCGAAAAGTGGTTCTTCTTTCGACTATTTCGCTTACTCTGTTGCAAGGCATAAATTTAATTCCCTCAACCGCCAATACTACTGCAGATACCTTCAGTTTGTTAAATCCTCCTTGTTTGCTAACCCTAAATACTTTTTTAAGTTCGTTAATTCCAAAAGAAAAATCTCCATAAACCCGTCGTTTGTGTCTTTTAATGGCTCCGAGTCCTCGGATGATTTTGAATCCTCAAATCTCTTTGCGGAATACTTCCGACAGAACTTTTCAACTGCCAATTTTGATTTATCGGAAAATTATCCATATTCGATTTCTAATTCGGTTTCAATTCCTAACTTTGTTATATCGGAAAATGACGTTTTTGAAGGATTGAACTCTCTGAAATATAATTGTTCGCCTGGACCCGATGGCATCCCCTCATGTGTACTTATATCTTGTGCTGGCGAGCTTTGTGATGTTATCTCAAAGATTTTTAATAAGTCTTTGAATTTAGGTGTTTTCCCTTTGTGTTGGAAGACTTCTTTCCTTATTCCTATTCACAAAAGTGGTAGTAGGCAACTTGTAGAGAACTACAGAGGCATCGCCAAGTTGAGTGTCTTACCTAAACTGTTCGAGCGAATTGTGGCTCAGCATATAGCCTTTTCCATGAAATTGTATATTTCTCCTTTCCAGCATGGTTTTCGAAAGGGAAGATCTACGGTGACCAATCTGTTGGAGTTTACTTCTCATGTTTTCAAGGCTTTTTCAAGTGGTTCTCGCACTGATGTCATTTACACTGACTTTAGCAGGGCGTTTGATATGGTTAATCATAGACTTCTTAGATTTAAAATCCAGACCTCTGGCTTTCCTCTCTTCTTAGTTGAATGGTTAAGCTCTTATCTGTATGGTAGATCATTCGGGGTTTTGTTTAACCTCATTACCTCGGATGAATTTCCCGTGATGTCTGGCGTACCTCAAGGTAGCCACTTGGGACCTATTTTATTTAATCTTTACATCAATGATTTGCCCTCCGTGATTAAATTCAGTAAGATTTTAATGTATGCTGATGATGTGAAACTGTTTACTTCTTTTTCCGTAGAATCGCAATCACATCATCTTCAAAGTGATTTGAACAATTTGGTTGCATGGTGCTCCCTCAATCTTCTGAAGCTAAATCTAAATAAATGTAAGAAGCTTTCTTTCTTAAGAAGGAAGTCGTTTAGTACCCAATACTTCATTGATTCGCACAGGTTGGAAGACGTCGATTCGTTCATTGATTTAGGCGTTCTATTCGATTATAGGTTACGTTTCAATTTGCATATTGAGTCCTCGTTAAGCAAAGCTAGGTCCGCTCTTGGTTTTATAAAGAGGTGGTCCAAAGAGCTTGATGATCCTTATATTACTAAAAGGCTTTACACGTGTTTGGTTAGACCTATTCTTGAGTATGCCTCTGTTGTGTGGTCTCCTTCATATAGATGCTACGTTGGTTCAATTGAATCTATACAAAAGCAATTCTTGCTGTTTGCACTTAGGAATTTGGGTTGGGACCCGATTTCCCCTCTTCCACCCTATGAAAATAGGTTGCTTCTGTTATCCTTACCGTCACTCGAGAAACGTAGATTTGTTCTTGGGGTTTCCTTCCTAATCAAATTAATAAATGGTGCAATTGATTCGCCCGCATTACTTCGTGAGATTTGCTTTAATGTCCCTAACCGCTTCTCTAGGTACTTTATGTTGATAAAGCTTAGTCAATGCAAATATAACTTTGAACTGTTTAACCCGCTCAGAGTTGTTTGCAAGAACCTAAATGATGTCTATCATATATTCTCATTAACGGACTCTTTAAAGTCTATTAAAGCAATATTGCTCAACAAGCGCGATTTACCTATGTCGTACTTAAACTAGCTTTTAACCATAAAAAGTCGTTACGATTCGAAAATGAATTATTGTTAATTATTATCGGTTGGCAGGCTTATGCATGTTTGCGATGGCCATTTGCAATTTGGTCCTGTACCGGTTGTGGGTGTGGCTCTATGCCAGTTGTGTACATGCTTTTTTTGCTTTTTTTCCTTCTTATTTGTTTTATTATACTTATATTAAGTTTTAATATTAATTAATATAAGATTTACTACAAGAGTCAATTGAACTCGACAATTTGTTTTAGTTGAGTTTCACATATAAGTAGAATAAATGAAAAAATAAATATATAAAATTAAATTAAATATGTTGACTCTATTTACGCATATTTCCGTCTATCAGTCTAAAATCTGTCGATATATATTGTATAGAGAGAATAATGTTGAAAATTAATTGAATCGAATCAGTTTTACGAGCATTCCCTATAAAACAGAATGTATCTTTTTATTTAATCGCTTCCTTGCGCGACTATAACTTCTTCACTTTTTTATTTAAACTTTATTTCAAGCACGTTAACTTCAGATGTACTGGCACCAATCTTCACCATTGTAATCCTGGATGGAAGTAAGACAAAGAACCTTGTTTGGAGAAGACGCTATGTGAAAAAAATTTGCAAATTTATAAGCTTCTTGCCGGAAATCGATGAGCTCCTTCTGCTATAGAAATTCTTAGGAAAGAGAAAACTTCATATAGCAAAAGGTTCTTATTTTCAATATGTTATGAGGGAAATGGAAAGTAAATATATTAAATTTCGACAACGTCGGTTTAAGGAGGACCCATCCCATACAATATTATCCATACATGAGGTCGTTTTACATGGATGAAAAGTATAATTTTTCATAGTTTATCATGAAGACAAATGGAGAATTTTATTACGAACAATGATGATCGCTTATTGGTCGGTCTTGTCCAACTATTATTGCTTGCATTGCACGTCGCTTTTGCTACATAAAAATACTTTTAATTAATTGGTAGATATTTGAGCAACTTTTATTTCCCTGTTTTTTTTTAGATGCAGTCTTAACAAATGCGGTTTTTTCTTATTTGTTCGAAGTTTTTTTCAAATTATTTGAACAAATTCAATAAGTTTCTGCTTTTATTAAAAAAAAAAAAAAAACGAATGAAGAGAACGGAGAAAAAGAAGAGCAGAAGTTTCCTTAAAATATTTAAAAATTTTACAAAAGTAAATAATAAGCAAATGAAAACAAAAACTGTGTAAAATTATCCGCAAAATTTAAGTTTGTGCATCTTGGTAACGAGAAACAAAACTTTCTGAAAAGTTGCACAAAAAAAGTACAATATTGTAGAAAAGTTTTTGTATCCCATTAATTGATAACGATAGTTACAACAATTATTAGAGGGGAGGCAAAAGAAGAAAAATCTGAAAATTATCTTTACATGAGAATCAATAATTATTGAATATTATCCTAAGTTAAACACAAAAATTAACCATTTCGCTTACTTCCTTAGTTAACGCGTTTATCTGCATCTGCTTACCCTTAATTTTGAAGAAAAAGAGAAAAAAGTTTTTTAAGCAGTTTTTGTTTTATGAGCCATAATTTTCAAACAAATTAACTTTGTATGCTATGCAGTTAGGCTTACCTCTTCTTCCCACTGCCCTGCTTATTCTAGGTTCACCAGACGTTACTTCAGATTTAAGCAAACTTTAGCTTTGCGTTCCTTTTCTGTCTTTTCACTCCGTGCTTTTTTCATATTCATCGCCTTTGCTTAGTTTGTATCTAACACCTGTAAACAACTTTGTAGAAGATTTTACTAAATGGTCACGTTTCTCAGGTTAAACGCTACTGCACACGAAAAAGTAAGAGAAGAAAAAATGAATAAAAACTTTATCAGCACAGAGAGAAGTATTAACAGCAGCGATAATAACGGTTACAACTACAACACACGCAAGTTAACGTAAAAACCATAAAACATTTAAGTTAAGAAAGTTTACTTAGTTTAGTTTAAAGAATTTTCAACAAAACAAAATCTTAAAATTTTTATAAACTATTTCCTAAATGAAATGAATCTGCATTCTCCTTTAGTTCTTGCCACTCCAAGAATCTTGTAAATGTTTTTAAAAATATATAACCAAATATTGTTGTTTAATGTTTGAATGGGAAAATGTTCAAAATTCATGACAATGAATTTTTAAACTTTTAAAACAGTCGATGAATTTTATAATATAGACAAAACATGAACCAGTTGATAACAAGTTAGAACATTGTAGCGTGCCATGGCCCACATTTTTGCTTTCTTTTTTTTGCTTTCTTATACCTACCAGTCTATTCATTTTGTCAAAACGTTTGCAAAGCCCAGAAGGAAGCATCACAGACTCCACAAGGCATAGATTAAATCAAATTTTGTCTGTCTATCTTCAAATTTGGCAAAAACATTGGAACTTCATGCACGCAGATTGTTATTGAAAATGGGCCAAATCGGTCGAAAGATACGTCTACAGTGCTATGTAAAGTGGAAACACCTCTGTTTTTGAAAAGAAATAAAAAATTGATTTTTTGATCATTACTTATTAACTGCAACAAATAAATATACAAAAACAAAGTATGCATATTTTTGACCAGCGTAAAATTTGTAAGGTACCTAAACATGTCCGTCCATCCATCTGTCGGTCTGCCCAATTGTGTGCAGTGTCTGTGGTAAACATTCCACCGTTAGCGAAAATGAAGACATCGCCTACAAATTTGTTGAAGAATTTGGAAGTGACTTCAACCTTTAAATCAACCGCGCCCACTTCATGTTATAAAGCATGGCAATCTTTTTCTTTCACATTTTTTGTCATATTTAGGACAACACAAGAAAGATTCAGTCCGGACCGAATATAATTTTCTTACTTGTTAACATTATGTCTTGAAATTTCTCGCAGTCTGTTTAGATGTTTGAAATGCTTGACATACAATTATTAAATGTTGCAACTTAACGTTCATGTAAGTCATTTTATATTTTTTATAAAAAATTCGCATCGAAAAATATCTTTCATGATGCAAATAACGAAAATAATGTTAAGCAAGAAGGCTGATAATGCGATAAACCATCCTTCAGCTTGAACTATGTGCCGGGTAAGACGTAACGAGTAGTCATAAAATAAAATTCTTTGGGACGTGAAGAAGTTCTCACCAAAATGAGAAAATCTTGTGCAAGTCAAGTAATTGTCCTTCATATCATTGACGGAAACATCGAACGACCGCTACCAATCACAAGGTAGCCTCCAGCGGTCAAACAAGCTTTGAAACGAAATAATAAAAATCGTGTTATGAAAGAATTTAATACTTATTATAAGAGAGGAAAGGCAGTCTAATTAGATCTTTACTAAAGAAAGCGGCGGCCTTTTTTTATCTCATTACTTATCGACATGTAAGCATATCGCAACAGCATTACACACATCCTAGAGCCTATCGACTTGAATATTCCAGCTCTTCATTGCATGCCACACTGTGTAATCTCATGAATAGAACAAGCGCTGCTGATTCTTCTGATGCTGTATTATAACCACCAAAGGCACTTTTTTGGAATTTCTTTGACTAAACACTTGTAGTTAATGGAACAGTGGCCGGTTGACCCATTAGATGGCATATGACATAAACCATTTAATGACGGGGTGTGGAGAGGAAGTGCCACATAAATGCACACACTAATGATTTAGGATACCAAAATGTGAAATATTATTAAAAAGCAAGAAAATTGAATGTCGAGTTGTTTGAGCAGAATCCAATATATACAATATTTTTATGTAATATTTCCGCCAAACTTTCTCTTTTAATTAGATTCCAATCCTTCCATAAAACTGATTGTAAAATCTATAAACAACTCTCAATTTGCTCAACTATGAAAATGTTTGCACGCATTGCTCTTTACCAACGAAAGCAACATGCTTGTATGCTAAACAAGCCATGAGCATCTTTCACTTTAATATGGCCGGGAATACTAAATACGTGCAACCTCAACGCAGACATTTACTTTAAACCATAGGCATGTACATATACCTATGTGTATATGTGTTTATAAGTAAACTTAAGTATTTTAGCAAAAATATGTACTTGCCTACGTAAATACATATATAAATAACCGACAGCGGCATTGTTGCATATTAAAGTTTCATGTAAATATTACAGTAAACTGCTGTGAACGTAAACACAGAAGAAGTACTGACACAATAATAACAATAACAACAACAAGTATTTGACACAACACAAAATATCTAAATATGCAGAGTGTTTGTGACAAATTTATGTAAAATTATGTTGAAAGTCTATTTTTGGACATGAGGCTTAAGCCTTTTTGCCATCATATTGCCGCCATACGCCATTTAAGCTGCAAAATATGTTGCCGTGTAAAGTTTACATTTCCATTTCGCGGCAAAATATCAAATAATTCGCACAAACACACGTGAACACACATTCTATACCGAAAATAAGGCAAAGACACAAAGTTTCGAAACTTAAACAGCATTCATAAACATGCACGTATAAACGCACATACGCACAAACACACACAACGGAAAGTAAGGCCATAATCACACTTTTGTACGCACAAAGCAGATTTCATTATAACCGCCGCATTGTGTGCCGTATTTGTATGAGTTTGTGTGTGTGGTTTTATTTAAAGGCTTGTCAACAAAGTTTAGCATTCAAAAATAGGGAAAAGTAAGGGGAAAAAAACTTTTGAAATAGTTTTCCTCACAGAGGCCGCACAGCAAAAATGTGTCCTACAATACATTATTAGGAAATTACAGATATTGGATATGAAGAGTACAACATAAGCTTAAAAAGAAATTTTTAAAAACGAAATAATAATAGCTTGATGCGTGTTATGAGAATTGTAGCTTAAAAGCTTAGACGGGAACTGGACTTAGTCCGCAAAGGAAGCTAATTTGAAAATGTTAAGTTAATTAAAAAAAAAAAGCTTCGTAGTTCATTTTACTTCGTGTCCTGTCCATTGCCAGAGGCAAATAGCAAAGCAACATTAGAAACTGAAAAGTGGATATGCGTTTTGACGCGAGAGAAAAGACTTCTCTGTCCTTGAATTCTAGGGGGTCGAGTTAGTTCAACGTCTATGCTATCGTTATCGTTCCTATCGGTGAGCAAATTTGTTTTTAAAATACATTTCTTCGAAAGCGTTAAAAATTTGACAAATCACAGGTTTTTGTCAACCCGATGCCATCCATTCCTGAAAACACACATGATACGCAAAGGGACAATTCAAACTGTCAACTATATTCTACATAATATTTGACAAAAATAATATGCATTTCCTTCGATGAAGAGAACAAGAAGAAGAAATTAATTTATTATAAGAAATAGAATAATTAAATGATATAAAAGTCGAATAACAATAAATTTTACGTTTCCCAATTAGAAAAAAACTACGATTTTATTTATATTTAGCATAAAAGTTATTAAAATTTCCATTAAAATTAATAACCGAAATACCTTAAAAACTTAATTCAAATATAGGGAAACATATATAAAAAAAAAAAAAAAAAAAAAAAAAAAAAAACAACTTAAAAAGCTTATGTTTTTTCCAGTTGCTTCTACAGTAATCAACACAGGAAGTTGGCTTAAAATCCACTTAAGAAAAACAAAAATAGCTAAAATAAGAAAAAGAAATGAAAACATTTTTAAACTGCACTGGAGAATCAAAAAGAGTTGAGGGGAATAGAAAAGAAAAAAACAAAGAAGTTAGCCGGAAGCGGAAACCCGCAATTGCCGTTGGCTGTGTGTTTTATATAAAACAACTCACATCGAGTCGAACGAACGAAAAGAAAAACTATATAAACGCATATATAAATATATATATATATATATATATATAAAATAGAAACAATTAAAATGTTTTACAGTAATTGAGGTCATAATATGAACTTTACAAACATAAATTCATTTAAATTAAAGAAAATTACATAAATTTTCATTAAATTTCACATAAAACAACAACTAGAACAAGAAGAGCAATAACAATAAACTTACGTCTGTAGGTGTGCGAAGAGATGGCTTATGTGGAAAGTACGCTTGACTTAATCGAATTAAATAGTTTTACATTAACATTAATACAATTTACGTGTTGGGGCAACAAGTAACGTAACGGACCAACTGATCAAAGCTTGAATGAACACAGGAGTTGTGCTGGTTTGTTGTAACATTTTCCTCATTCATACACACAAGTACGTACATTATAAAGTTAAGCAAGCAAACAAGTAACTAACCAACCCATCACCAGCTCATCTTTTAAAATAAGCATACATTGAAAATATGTTTAGCCAATCTTTAAGAAAACTCTTAAGAAGATAGTTTTGAAGTCTTGAAGTGCCCGACGTTAAGATATTCATTTAAACTTTTAACCTAAACACATTAGATAGATGAGTTTAACACTCTCTTCAAAGGAGATATAAACAAGAAGAGGAATAATAAGATTCTTTATTGCATGCATTCACTGACACGATCGTGTTTCCTATATGCACTTGATTAAAGCAGGGAGTAAACTGAAAAAGTAATTATTTTCGTTAGTTTATGTGTAGCTTTTGTAAGACTATTCTATGTAGTCAGGACGTTGAAGATGAATTTAGTAGAAATGAAGAAACAAGTAACATATATGTATTAACTGAATCTCTAGAGAAACTCATGATATCTAAACGAAACATGGCCTTCGAAAAATACTTCAAGTATAAAACGTCTCAGACAGCCGTTGGTTGACGGGGTCAGTGCGCAATCATTCTGTTCTAGAAAAAGTTCAGTCTACATTTACAATTTAGACAATTGACATGAGATTCCGTCCGTCATTGGGTCCTTACCACCAAAGGAACGTGATTTTGAAGGTTTCGGTTAAGTAAAATAATGATCACTTTCAATTTATCTGTACTATCTTGCACACTGTACAATGTGTATGTTCGTTTATCGATGTTTGTAGCCATTTTTATATTCGTCATCGTTAGCCCAATCGAAAAAAAACGAGTGAATTGTAAATGCATTTTGATATAGTCAGCCCATATTGTTGACTGCTGTCACAGTTAAACACTATAATTATATTACGGTATGAGGCGCAAACGGTACATCTTGGTATATATTTCTTTGCTGACTTTTCAGGAAAAAACACTTATTTTATAGTATTTATTTAAAAAGTACCTAATTATTTATTTATTTGTATTATTATACTATTTACCTTGGAGAAATGGTATCTTCAACACGGTTCCTTATTGTCGAAGCTCGGGATGCAAAAATGTTGAATTTTTATTTTAAAAATGCGAACACTTATCTGTATAGAGTTTTTTCTATACCTATAGCATAATTGATTTCTTTTCGAAATTAAAAAAAACGAGACAAATGTAAATCGTTCTCCAGCATTAGTTGAATTGTTTCAATCGGTATGTAAATCAATTCTGGAAAGTCTCTGACATTTAAGAGACGAAACCTGTGTCAAGTGAATTCTTCCTAAAAAGTTACAGGTCAACGTCTTCTCTCTTGGTTTCTAACTCGGCCAACACACTAATAGATATAGTAGAAGCTAGTTCTTAGAGCAGCTAAAATTAATTATTGAGTGAAAAATTCGCGCCATATAAGTCTATGATTACAAATTTTAAATTTCCGAAATGTATGGGATCGGCATTTGCGGTTGATGAAATGTGGCATCTCTAGACCCACCTTTCATTAAACCAATCGATTCGAAATCATTATATGACTCGATATACGCTGTCTGTCCTTCTATCTATTTTGTTTTCACCCATTCAAAATACAAACCGAAAATATTTTTTTATTTTAAAAAGTCGGAATATAAATAACTGCATTAAACGAAGTAGTGTAGGACATTTAATGTTGGATCGCGTGCCACTATAGTGTGTTTGTCGGTTAGAGCTGCTCCTGAAAATTCAAATCTGGAAGATAGTTTCCTATATCGTGGAAAATTCAAGATGTAAATCTCGTAATTTTAACGCGAATCTGTTAAGAAGGCCGTTTTGCCCAATACGCCCGCGTCGTCTAAGGTTGGTTCTGATCAACCACATCACAAAGCTCCTCCTTCCGGCTTCGCCCAAAAATGCAGCTTAAGTTCTCCTAAGAACGGCTATGCTGAGACTGCTAAAATGGTTTCTAAGACTAACCCCAAATAATCCGCTTCTCGTTTAATCCAGCGGCGGCATTATGTGCTGTAACAGGCGATATCTGTGAATCCTTCATGTCTGTTCAACAAATCGAAAGATCGAAAACAGGACTTTAATATATATGAGACCACTGTTTAGCGCCGCATTGTGAAGATCGGAGACTGCAAAGATAGTTGTACGTGCCTTAGATCAGCTAGCTAGTCCGGGAGATATGGGGGGTTTCCAAATCTTGTCTCTTGGACGCCCGCCAAACGTTAAAGGAATAGCAGGTACTTAACCCTTACACCAGGATGAAATCTATATTATCTAACGGGCATATTTTCAGCCCGAGACTGTTCTCTATCCTACCCTACCTAATGGTCTCGTTCGGCCCATGATGTCTATGGAAAATCCCTAAGCTAATTTCCTCTCCTGAACAAAACAAAATACTATTAGTACAGTACATTTTATATTTTTCCTTGCTCCGACGTAAACATGTACATGTACATATATAAATTAGTTTGGGGAAAAAGAAATCCATTATTTTTTCGGTAGATGGCTGCACTGATAGATTTCTCGTAAAGTATCGATCAAACAATTTCAGATTTATGCTCGTTGGAAAGGTGACATTTCGCAGTAAAAAAAAATTCTTATGCTGTTTTTTGTTTGGTGCATTCAGTTGTGAGTTACAGCGTGTTAAAAATGGAAGTGAAGAGAAAATTCGGTACATTTTACAGTTTTTCTTTGACAAAGGCGAAAATGCAAGCCAGGCGGCTAAAATTGTGAATGGTGTTTATGGTTCCGATACTGTAACAGCCAATTATGTGCAATTTTGGTTTCGTAGATTCCGTTCAGGAATTTTTGATGTTAAAGATGCAACTCGTACAGGTAGGCCGGTCGTCGAAAATGTCGATAAAATCGGAGAAATGATCGAAGTTGACCGGCATGTTAGCAGTCGTAACATCGACCATAAAACAGTTTTAAACCATTTACACAAAGCTGGATTCAAAAAGAAGCTCGATGTTTGGGTGCCACACCAATTAACAGAAAAAAACATGATGGATCGAAATTCCATCTGCGAAGCCTTGGCCAAACGGAATGAGATAGACCCATTTCTTAAACGGATGGTGATTGGAGATGAGAAATGGATCACATACGATAACCCTGTGCGAAAACGATCATGGTTAAAGAGCGGTGAAGCACCTCAAACGGCCAGGAAGGTTTTGCTATACATTTGGTGGGACTGGAAGGTGATTATTTATTAAATTATAAAATTTTTTAAATTTTTTAAATTTTTAAAATTATTATTATTAAATGCATTCAAAGCAAGGAAATAAAGTCTAGGATCCTTTGTACCTATAGGGCACGCCGGTACAAACACAAAATAAACTAGGATTAGTATGCTTAATCGATGTATGCGAGTCAGATTCAATATCCCAAAAACCTCCCGTTTGTTGGCCAATTATTACCTGAACTACACATTTATAATGTGGTATTGACAGCCGTTCCTTAACAGTTACCTTGAGTATCGGCTGTATCAGGAACCCAATGCCCGGCACCGTCTATATCATGTAGTTTCCTTTGCAATGCCTCGTGAACGACTTCCCGTACAATTTTTTGCATACTTTTTGCTTTAAAAGCCCCATCCAATTCGTAAAGGTGGATTTTCATGGTTGTCTTAAGGTTGTCTTTTTCATCTGTCTCAACATCGCATACATTAACGCACGGTGAGAGAATTTAAGATGTTTTCTCACTAATTTTCCATTTCTAAAAATTTGTTTATGTTTCTTTTTATGTTTCATTTTTTTTAAGTAAACAACAACATAGAACATAAATAATTTTTTTTTGCATTCATACATTCATGGATATAAATGTTACATTTCTCAAAACATATATATTATAAAATATGGACAAGATTCTTCTATTTCGTATATATATTTCATATTGTATTCTATGCATTTCATATAAAAACCAAATTTCCTCTTAGTGCCTTGTGTTTTTATTCAGTCAATATTTTAATTTTTACATATATACATCTCTTACCGTGGCGTCCACGGTACTTTTGCACAGTGTCCAACTAACAATTAGGACAAACGAAAGTCAATTTCCGAATTACAAGCGCGTTTTTAACAGTTTTCATCAATTTCTTACCTTAGCATTATAAATACATTTTTCACAAAAACTAACAAATTATGCGTAACTTTGTCGCATTGTTTTTTACAATTTAATAATCTATCTTCCCCTTTTTATATTAATTTATATTTTATTATTATATTTAACAGTAATTTTCAAAAGTAATGGTCCTTTTTTTCTATATTCCCGATTAAATATTTGTTCTATCTAGTTAGTCACCACTCGCAGGTTAAATAACAATCCAGCCATTTTCTCCATGAACTTGGTTTCCGTTTCCGTTTTTTTTTTCTTTTAAACGTTGATTCTCTCTCCACGAGTGAAATTAGCAAACTCACCTATTATAGGCTTGTATCTAAAACAACTCTTACATGATATAAACACATGTTGCAGTAATTCTGATCGTTGAATGTCCATAAAAACCATCGTGCCCGCCAACGCAATAACGGTTCAAATATTGACACTGACCTGGTAGTTATTTTTTTTATTTAATTCCATATAACTTTTCAAATGTAAACTTAAAAGCTTGTAACGTCCACGCATCATTCCATAATTCATCTTCTTTTAAAATCATGGCTATCCTACAATGTTTAAAGACGATTCTCAGCAAATTTGTATGGTATTGAGTTACTTTTTTAAAAAAAATCATTGCGATCAAAAAGCAAATAAACTTCTCCTACTTTTTCATTTGTGCCTATACCATCTGTCATTAGGGGGCGAAAAAAGAAGAGTGCACTTTATAACAAATTGAAGCGTGAAGAATATATGTTGTGGAAGGTATTTACATTGTAACAGAGAACAACTGCTAGCTAACCCAAGGATATTTTATGTTTGTTAACTTTAAACGAAATTGAAATGCTTTCTCCCTGCGAAGTACTTCCGAATATTCAAATGTTTAGCAGATTACCAACCTTCTTCCAGAATAATGCTTTTACACTAGTCCATTGCATGTAAATTACCGGCATGCGATCGATTCGTTCAATGCATTTCCGTTTTCAATATTCACTGAGGAGGAAATATTTAAAACATTATCCTCTCTCAAGCATTGTATTTATCTTTGCTCTGACGGATGAGCCTCTGCGTTCAATGGACATCTGAAGACGAGGCATATTTCTTCTACCTGGAAGCCTAGTTTCATCATTTCGCTTTGTAAAAATAAACAAATGGCGACATTAGTGACTGCAGAGGGATAGCGATCTTCAGCGTTCTGCTTAAATTGTTCGAGCTGTTAGTTACTCACCCCTTGAGATGTTGTTTTCTCTGTAACTCAGCTCAGTTTCCCCAAAGTAAGGCCAACCTCTATAAATCCATTAGAATTGATCGGCAATCTTTTTGAAGCTTTCGCCAAATACAAGCAGTCGGATATTATACATCGAGATCTTTTTGAAAACTTTTCAACTTTTAAATATAGACGACTTCGTGTTCCCCCTGTACTTTGATGGTTTTGTTTTGAAATTATTTATTGAAGCGGACGTAAAGAATATTGTTTAATGCATTCAGTACGATTATGGTCATATCGAGTGCGCGCCATGGTAATGACTTCGGCCTCTGTCCTTTTACCTTATCAAAATCTTCCGTTTATTTGGCTCTGCCGGTTCTATCGTAAGCCTTCATCCTCATTTAAATAATTTACTAACGGTTTTTTGACCTCACTACAATGTCGTCCAGCTACCTTCTTGATAATTACAAACTTTAAAATGTAACTGGATTTAATGACTTGCAGAATATCCTTAAATCAAAATTGAGATTCAATTAAATAGTGAATCATTTATCAATAAAGTCAAGTCACGTCTTGACATTCTAAAGAGGTGATCCCTTCATTTTTTCTTACAGTTTAATGAATTCATTACACTTTGGATGTACTTTGATATAGTCTAACACAATTGGTTATAAACAATTAGTTATAAACTGGCATGTAGTTATATCGAATGTAAAGTAATTTTTGGTTTTTAGTTTTTAATAAAGGGCTCTTTAGTTTACATTGGTTATGGGCTGGATGAAACATTGTCAAAAAAAAAAAATATGAAAGTAGACCTTGTGAAATTTGTATAAGAAAAAAAAGAGAAAAATCCGCCTAGGGCAATTTCTTTAATGAATTTTAAAGAATTAAACGGCGAAAATTATGTCGTTCGGTCTGTTCACATGAAAAGTTTGCTGATTACTTTGCATTATTGGAACGCTATGCAACATTGCAAAGAAGACGAAAATACTGTTTGGAAATTAATTACTGGCAAAGCATTGGCAATTATTTTATCACATATTGTATGTTGCAAGATTCGAAAGCAACTAAATTTCTATGGGTAGAAGGTATTTACACCAAGACGTACATATGACATTGGACGATGTCCTACTAATCTATTAAACAATATGACACCATACGGAAAATGGGTTGGCAAAAAGTCCTCTGTATCTCATCTGAAAACGTTTGGATGTAAGGTTATTGCAATAGATAATAAACCAAATCGTTTCAAATTTAAACCAAAAGGTTGTATAATGCAATTTGTTGGGTACGTATTTATCGTTTATACGACAAAAACACCTAATCTATAGTTACATGTCGTAAAGTGAAATTATTTGAAGACTCTTTCGTAGATAATAGAGCCGATAGCCTGTGCTGCTAGTGCTCAATGTCTCTTTTTTTAGTCTAAGAATTCAATTCATTAGTCTAAAATTAAAATAATAATAATAATAATAGAAGAGAGAAAATCTTAAATCCAGATGATTGGTTCGTCATGGAAACAATTCATACCGGAACCCATCTTGCAAACGAAAATATGCAAAGAAGATATACAAAGAAGAAGACAATTTCAGAACTGCTGAAAGTGAAAATGAAAGCGAAGATAATGCCGCTAGAAGAAATACAACAGAAACAACAGAAAAGAAGGGGAAGACCAAAATTGCTAATGACAGGTAAACCTAGGAGACCAAGGATATGTAGATATAATGAGGGAAATTAAACGAACAGAGAGTCTAACCTGATATTATAAATGATCCGATCTGAGAGTAATTAAAGAAGCATTGAAAAGCAAAGATTCGAAAAAATGGAGAGATGCAATGCCGACGGGATTTGAATGAAAAGCTTGAAAATTGGTAGACCCTCCTAACGATAAAAATATCATTAGCTGTAAATGGACTTTTAAAGACATAAAGCAGACGGAGCGAATGACAAGCTTGTAGTCAAGCTCGAAGCGCAAGGATGTTTTCAAAATCCTTATGTAAAGTTTAGTGAAACTTATGCCCCTGTTGTTAGACACTTCGCCATAAGAATGCTTTTAGCTTAAATTGTAACTTACGCCACAAATCTAAATCACCTGGATGTCGTGTCGGCTTATTGAAATGGAAATTTTAAAGAAAAAGTGTATATGTACAACCGAAAGTGTGTGTGGATCCAAGCAGTCCAAAAAAGTTTGCAGATTGCAAACATCATTGTATGGGTTGAAGCAAGCCGGAAAAGTATGGTACGGAAAAATAAATGAAACTTTAAATCAAATGGGTTTTTTCCAATGCAAAACAGATCATTGCGAATATATTAAAGTAGTAAAAGAAGAAATCAATAGTGTGACTATATATGTAGACGACATACTGATTTCATGTTCCAGTCAGAGAACAATCCAGTTCTTCATATGAGAATTAAACGGGTAGGAAACGAAACTATTGATCGCAGTCCCATTAACTACTATCTTGAAATGGACATCGAGTGTGAACGAGAAACCGGGAAAATCAACTTACCTCATATATGAAATATATGAACAGATTGTTGGAACCAATAACCAAACCGAACCGATAACCAAAATTGCAAAATAGTTGCATCTCCCCTCTGCCGATACTGTGCTGATAAAATGCAATAAAGAAAATTGCATGGGCCAAAATATCAAAGAATGTCAATCGCTGGTAGAAGGTTTAACGTATTTGGCTACAATTTGAAGACTGCATATAGCTCATACATTATCCCTGCTAAGTCAATTCTGTTCCCACCCAGACAAGGACCATTTCATACGTTGTAAATGGGAACATATTTTGTTATACTGATGCGGACTGGGCACCAAATGTAAGCGATCGTTAGACAGGTAGTGGTTTTGTCATTTTCCTCGCAAGCGATCCTATAGGTTGGAAATCAAAAAAGCAAACTGTTGTTGCCCTAAGTACGAGGCGATACGGAAGCTGAACATACTGCAATATGTCAAGATGCAAATGATATTATATTCTTACGAAGTTTATTGGCAAGAATCGGTTACGACAAGTTAATAGAAAGACCAGCTGAGTCACGATGTCACAACCAGGGAGCGCAATGATTAGTAAATAGCCAACTTACGCTAAAGAGGAGTAAACATATAGACATATGCTACAACTATGTAAAAGGTAAAATTGGTTCAGAAGAAATTTTTGTAACCTATGCTCCTGTAATGAATGAAAATACAGTAGATTTGTTAAACAAATGCTTATGTAAGCAAAAACACAAAAATTTTTTTAAAGAGTTCAAATTATAAAGAAGGCAAATTTTTAGGAACATTTTCGTTGCTTGTAATAGCACCTTCAATCTACTTTAATATACTCTGACACAGTAGGTTTGTTATAAACTGTCACGTGGTTATATCGAATGTAAAGTAATTTTTTTATTTAGTTTTTAATGGGGACTCACTTATTCAGATTACAATTACTTTTTTATTGAGGTTTCCTCTTGTTCTAATTACATTTGCTCTGGTTATCATTCCATTCATTTTGTTATACTGAATCGCGTGCTATATTTTTTGTTTGTTGCACATTATCTGTAACTTTAAAAGCTATTTAATTACTGAGGTCTTAAGCGTATCATTTCCTGTCTGTAGTGTTTGTTATTACCTTACTTTCTTACTCGTATTTTGCATATTATAGAGTTCCAACATGTTGTCCACCGGCTGAAAAATTCTTTTTGTTATTGCATAAATGAATAAATATTTGAATAAATAAAAAAAGCAAGTATGTTATGATTACCTAGATTTGAAGTGAAATGTAACATGTGCGATTTTATCTTCAACAAATTCGAGGAGTAATATCTGAACCTGGAGATATGGTTTTATGGTTCTAGAAACGCACAGTAAAAAATGGATCGTATTTGGTGTCTGTGAAGGATGTATATTTTTTAAATTAAAAATTCCTTTCCCGATTTTTTGACAATAGTTGCATTTGCGTTTACGTATAACTTTAAAAACGAAAATTTTATATTGTAAATTCACTTTTGATGGTGATTAAGTATTTCGTGTTACAGACTTGCATAAGTATAACAGGTCTCTCCTTTTGTTTATTGCTTGAAAACTATTGACTTTCAATTGATGTTTTGCATTTTCATGTTTTCTAAGAAAAATTTCCTGACTAGACATTCTTTTGAAATTTGGAAAACAGAAGAAGAACTCTACTTTCTTTTTCTTTCGTTTTGCTAACAGAACACGATTGTTTTTTCATAATTCCCACTTGAATTGATGAACAAATGCAACATAAAACCCCAGACATGCTTGTCTACAATGAAAAGACTTGAACTCCTTTGCCTATGCTTTTGGTTTGAATTAAATTGAAGAGAAATACAATTTCAAAATAATTTCGGTTTTACTATAAATTTGAGCTGCAAAGTTAGTATTAAAGACAACGAAAAAGAGAGAATATGAAACCAAAACCTTACTTGAGGCCATATATACGCCAAACTATTTGTTTTAACTTTTCAAGTCAACTGCTTTCAGCATTAAAAAGCAAGAAAGTACCCTAACGTAAATGAAGCAGATGTAAAAGAGGAAGAGAAAAAAAGGAGAAAGCAAGAGATGAGAAAATGAAATGCAAACATTACGTGAAATCTCTAAGGAAAAGTCAATTTCGGACACAGACACATGGATCAGAAATTTCAAGGCAACCACATCCGCAACTCAACTTAACATGAATAGAAGCAAAAGCAAATTCATATAAAATTTATATAAACTTCTCTACTACAAACGCATACATATTTATTGTAAAAGACAAGACAAGTTAGACAAGAGCCAGCGTCAGCAGAAGAACGTCACAGAGACAAATATAATGTGGGACACTATACCATAAGCAAACTTTATAGATTTCTAATCCCTATAGATTTGCTTGTACTAGACACTCGCACATGCATGCATTTATCAAACACTCAGACAATTGGATAAATGAAAATCCTTGAATACATATGCGGATTTATGCATAACCATAATCACAAACTCTACGACCGCATAACCGGTTTAACCGGTTATACTGTTATCATTGAAAGCAAACATCTGAAAAGACTCAAAAGCAGATAATGTTTTTCATTAGTTTTCTAAAACCCAAAAAACATATTATGTACATACAAAGTAGATATTTCATCTAACCTAATTTTAAAAAACAAAAAAATTGTAAATATTCGTTTTCACGCAATTTATTGAAAATTATTATTGGAAATTAGTTCATGGAATGAAGCCAAACGCAAATACTTTAAATTGCAATCAGTATACTTGTCCGTAAAATAGTCGCCTTAAAAAAAGCGTTCACTGTTATTTAAGGAACAATGAGGAAATTACTTAAAAGAAAAATTGCAATTAGGCAATTCTTCCTAGGTCAAGAAATATGACATTAAGCGGCTTCGCAAAACACTGACCCAAAAGCATCGAATCTCATGATTTAGACGACTGTAGTCTAAAATTAATGGCGTGACCACATTTACTCCTCATAAACTAAATTTATGACCCCCAAGTGTCCTTCTTGCATGTAAATATAAAAATCCGTCACAATGCTATAAGTTTCCTATAATTTTTTCGCAAATTAAAATGGCAAACATCTACATATAAATTAAACAGAAACGATTTAACTAAATTTTTATGCAGTTACATTCTAACTAGAGATGCGTTTCTTCTCTTCACTGACCTTATTTTGCAATTCTGGAAATGTTTTAATAAATAATGCGCTGGTTCATAATCGGTGCGCTATATAAAAGCAATGCGTTCAAAAAGCAAGTTAATAAATAAATTAATAAACAATTTTTGCATTCAGCTGACTTATGCCCCATATTTTCTTAAGCATTTGTTGCGCCAGAAGGTTAAAAAGAAAATCAATGAAAAACTATACAATTTAATTAAAGAAAAACGAAAGAAAAGTAGTAAGGTCTTCCTGCAACTAGAGAAAGCGAGCAATTGACATTGCTTTATAAATCCCGAAAAGAGCGAGAATAATATAAATTATAAAATTCGTTACCTTTACACACACGCACATTCAATGCATTCTAAAATATAAATTGATTGCACCATAAGATCCTGGAATTTAACAGCGAAGGTACTATTTGAAAAGGTCGTTTGAAAGGTACTTACCCATCGTAAGCGTGGTCTTTTTATTTTTTTTATCGAGATAATAATTATTAAAAACTAGTACAAAGTATAAGAAGAGAATTAAAGAGAGAGAAACGACGAATAATAAGAAGAATAATATTCACGTATAAATAAATAGGGGAGAAAGAGAAAAAGGAACAAAAAGAAAATTATATCGGGTGGGGGTCGAATCATTGGGTGGGCACGGTTGGTTTTCTCTATTTTTAGAATAAGCGTGGAGATTTACATGGTGTATGCATTGTACTTTACGAGTACCAAGCAAAAAACACGAGATGTTTGAAGCTTTTGTTATATAGATGTCTAGGCATTGTAGGGGTGTTATTTGAAAACTTAGGACCATTTTCAAATGCTTTTGCAAGTTTGGACGCAATATCTTCATTTTTGCGAACGGGAGAACGTCTACCATAGATGGACATATGGACCGATGTTCTTAGTTGCATTCTGAATTTAAAACTAGCCAAGAATTTTATACCTTATGGGGTTAAAAAACCTTGCTCTTGTGCGTTATAAAATTTTGAATAAAAATTAATTTACGACACTATAAAATTAAGTAGGCGTGGCCTGTTTTTCCGTTGTAGAAGTATCGCGGTATTGTCTATGGAATATACGGTCATATTTTTGTAAATTCATCTGCTGTAATTTATGAAAAATTACCAAAAAACCAATTTTCTCTTTCCTCATTTTTGACCGATCGAAAAAGAAAAATCAGTACCATTTTATTTGAAATCGATAACGAACATTGTAAAAATTATTTATTATTATTATTTTATTATTTTGTATGCTTTAAATAGAATGTTGCGTCCCATAGGCATGTAGCCAAGCGGGTGCATTAAACAAACCCCGCTGTGTCATCAATTTAACTTAAGAAAGTTCTAAAAAAATTGTCTAAGCATCTCAACAACAATTGTGTTGTAATAAATTGATCAGTTTTTCTGCGCGAAATCAATTCGAGATTGCGGCTCTTAATTTCGTGCTCGCGCAGTAGTCGATGAAGGTTTTATTTTCGTTCGCAAACTAAAGGCTGCGCTTCCAATTTTCTTTAGTTAGTTTGTTTTTTTTTGTTTTTCATAATTTTTTAGAAAGTACTTTAACACCATGGCTTTAAAAACGATTTTTACAACGTTGTCTTTTGGCGAAATGGCCGAATGCTCTACTAACACTAATGCTAATTTTAGGCAACAGAGAAACAATTCTTTCTATGATTTTATGCGCCAAGAAACAAAAACAAAAAGGCAGAACACGAAATGAAAAAATAAAAATTATTCTCAATTTAAATCTCTCTCCAACAAATTTCTGTAACAAACAAAATAATGCAGCAAACTTCCGTCTTTTTTTAACGCAGTCATACATATGGACCTACACAAAATTATTTTTTTTTTTTTTAGTTAACTTTCCACTGACAGTAAATCGTAATTTCTGTTAAGCCTTGAAAATGTAGCCATTGTTCAGTTTGTTCAACCCGTAGCACACAAAAACTCTAAACTACGAGTTCCTTTTGTTAGCTCAAATAGTATTAGTGGCGCATTGCTAGCATACATGCATGGAAAGAAGTAGCAGCAAGTGAAGTACAAAAAGGAAGAAAGGGAGAAGCTTAGAATTCAAATTTTCACACTTATTTTATATTTTATACGTTTAGGTTTTTTAGTGCAATTTTATTTAAAAAAAAGGATAAAAACAATTCTAAAAACGAAAACTTTTTTAGAGATAGTTATGTACAAAGTTTGTATTAACACTGAACGAGAGAGTAGTTGAAATCCATGCACAGAGTGAGACTTGGACCCTTTGAAGAAGGAAATATTTTATTGTGTTCGCCCAATGAATGGAAAACACATAAGAAAGTTATATTCGGTTGGAGTCGATTTTCGCGTATCCACTACCATTAAATCTTTAGTGCCCTTTGCTTTTGTTTATTGTCATTTATTTATTTGTTTTATGTCCATTTTTCTTCTTTTTGTATCTCTTAGATATAAATTTTATGGTAAGTGCCAAATCCTCCATACCCATCACTATTCTTTTCGTATTCTACCCCCATGTTCTTTTATTTAATACCCAAATCGCTGGTACTGTTAAGAAAAAAATAGTCCCCCAGGTCGCAGTATCTATCATATTTATTTTAGAAATAATTCATTTTAAGGCAGATAATATATTTTCATTTCATTTTCATTTCATTTCAACCTCAAAAAAGCGAAAAAAAGGTAATTTAATTGTTTGTAACTTTTTGTAGGCATGGCCAATTTTTCCCATTTGCTTTCCCATGTCAGCTTACTATCATTTATAATTAGCGAGTAATGACCAGAAACCCATAAATCTTTGCTCAGAGAAACGGAGTTGCGTTCACTTTACGCTTCACTGCGGGCGTGTGCTTCGACAAATTTAAGCCATTTTCAATGCCAGCGTGCGCGGAAAAGCTGCCAATCTTTCTACCAAATTTAAAGTCGATATATTCATTTTTGCGACAAGAAAAGTGTTTACAACATACCCCACGCAAACTCACAGATACATCGTCGGAAAGACATGACTTAGCAATTAAGAATTTCATGCTGATCAAAACTATACACACTTTATAGGGTCTCTGAAGCCTCCTTTTGACTATTGCAAACATTATGATAAAAGGAGTATACCTCTCATCCTTCAGTGATTTAAAAACAATTAAAATTGTCTATGTTATTGTAGTTAAGTTGAAATGAAGGAACTCCGAAGCAAATCTTACTTCTTCTGATTCCTCCCTTGGCCAGGTCCTATTATATGTCGCCGTAATGAAAGCCTATGCAGAAGTCGTATAAGGCTCTCAAAATTAATGTTTGTGGGCGTTTTCGCATTTCATCTTAAGCTTTAGTTTGCAAATTAATGTGTTTGGAAATCATCATTGTCTTGGCATCTGAAGGTTCCCCACATGTCAGTTTTCTTAAGTCGCTTCGTCACTCAGTTGGTGAAATTCTCAATGTTGATGCCAATTGTTAATCCTGAATCTTGTCTTAAGTTAAGTTGCGAGTCCTCTGATGATATTGAAGCATCAAATACCTTTGCTGAATACTTCCAATGAAACCTTCCAAGTGCTGATTCCGATTTCAGTGTTAACTATGCGCATCTGATAACTACCTCATTTCCATTTCCTAACTTGGTGATTTCTGAAAACGACGTTTTACATGGTTCGAAGTTTCTAAAATGTAATTGTTCGCTTGGGCGTGCCGGCAGAGTAGTGTTGGAAGAGTAGTTTTCTTATTCCGCTTCACAAATGTCGAAATAGACATCACGTTGAGAGCTATAGAGGCACCACCGAATTGAATGTGTTGCCTAAATTTTTTGAGCGAATTGTCATTCAGTATTTAGCTTTTGCTATCAAACCTTATATTTCTACACTCCCGCATGGCTTTCAGAAAAGAAGATCCATTGTTATGGATCTCTTAAAGTTTACTTGCCGTTTATGCTGATTTTAGTAAAGCGTGTGACTTAGGTAACCATAACTTATTGATCTACAAATTTCAAGCCTCTGGCTTCTCTTTCCACTTACTGAAATTGATAAGTTCTTATCTGCTTAACGGGTAACATTCAGCGTTCCGTTTGTCTTCATCAGCTCCTATGAATTTTCGACGCCGTCTGGCGTCCTTCAAGCTAGCCCCTTAGGACTCCTTTTATTTAATCTGTAAATCCTGCTAGATCTTAATGTATGCTCGTGATGTTAAATTTTTCTCTTCCTTCTTCCTTCGTTGGAATCACAGTCGTAAATTGACTTAAGTAATTTGGTTACGTGGTGCTCTTTAAATTTTATGAAAATAAATTTAAAAAAATGCAAGAAGCTTTCTTTCTCAAGGAAGAAGTCATTCAATGCGGAGTATTTCATTGATTCACATATGTTACAAAACGTAGATTCGTTCATTGATTTTGAGGCTCTATTCGATCAAACATTACATTTTCATTTGCACATTGAGCTCTCTTTAAATAAGGCTGGGGCCTCGCTGGGTTTTTTTAAAGGGTGATCCAAAGTGCTTTGCATGTGCTTAGTTATATAAATACTCGAGTTATGTTATGTGGCCTCCTTTCTACAGGTGTGATGTAGATTCAATTGAATCTGTTCAAAAGCATTTCTTGGTGTTTGCCCTGAGGAATTTGGTTGAGACCGACTTGCTTCTCTGCCTCCTTATAAAAATAGATTGCTTCTGTTATTCTTACCATGACTTGGGAAACGCAGATTTATTCTTGATGCTCCTTTCTTAATTAAGTTAATAAATTGTACAATCGATTTGCCCATATTACTTGGTGAATGTCTCTAATGGCTTCTCCAGGTGCTTTATTTTCACTAAGCTTAGTCAACGTAAATATAATTATGAGCGGTTTAAAGTTGTTTGTAGAAACCTAAATGATGTCTATCACTTAATCTCAATATCTGGCTCTTTAAAGTCTATCCAAACAACTATGCTTAATAAACGCGATTTGCCAAGTCGTGTTAAATCAACTCACAATCGTAAGTCCCCCTATGATTCCAATATTAACTGTTGTTGTTTAGTGTTATCATTTACCAAGCTTTTGCATGTTTGCAATGGCTTACGGGTTCACTTGCAATTTGGATCTGTACTGGCTTTGTACTAGCTGTGTAATGCTTTTTTTCTGTTTCTCTTTTTTACTTTTTTCTTTATTTTTTCTTTCTCCTTATATACTTTATACTAATTTCGAATAATAATTAGTATAAGATTTACTTCTAAGAGTTAGTTGAATTCGGCTGTTCATTTATTTTAGTTGAGTTTCATGTGTAAGTAAATAAACAAATAAAAAAAATAAAAAACTTCCAAAACCCCATAAAGTGTATAAATTCTCGGGCAATTCCTAAATTGGAATGCATCTAAGCATATCGAACGGTTAATTTGTCCGTCTGTCCTTCTACACAGTCGTGTATTATTCCCCCGTTCACTAAAATCGAGATATCGGCTAAAAAAGGACCCAAAGTTTTCAAAGAATACGCCTACAACACGCACAAATGCATGTTTAACAAACACTGGGAACACTTTTGCTTTTCATGTTTTTTGTTGTTACACATAAGGCACACCACATACGTCATATAAATTTCTACTTTTGTTTAGAAAATAGATAAGATTAGCCGCGCCCAACATAACAAAGTGTAAAAATTTCTTTCCTCTTTTTTTAAGATCACAGTGATTGGTATAACAAATTCAGTCACAACCGAACATAATTTTTTTACTTGTCCCAATTTAGGGATGATTCGACATTTCGACCAACACTTAACAAAGCCTAGCACAGACCTTCATATATGGACAATTGAGTATGTATACTGAAACAAAGTTTGGTATCACACTTATATCAAGAAACGAAGCTCTGTTCTCTAATTTATGTAAGTCAATGAAATACTCCGATGTGAATGAGTTCCTTTTTGAAAATGGTTACGAAATTGAACGAGCGTCATGTAACAAAATTTTTATAACCAAATTAGAAAACACTGCAATAAGACTCCGTATTTAAAGAGGAGCACATTTTCCATTGCTTGCGTATATCGATGTACGAGTTGACTTGATCAGGGACGGATTAATGCATTAAACAAATAAAATTGACCCAAAATGTTACGCCTGAGGAACAGGTGAAGTCAGAATAGAAGAAAAAAAGCGCTTCAAAAGGTCTATTGAAAAGGGATAAGCCTATCCATGTCACTAGATATGAAAGGAAATCAAAGAATGGCTGTTTAAAATTTAATAACCTGCAGCTAATCCGACCAGAAGACCTTCATTAAATGAGAATATACAAAATTCGTCATCCGTATAAACCAATGCAAACAATCTTAAATACATAGTACATTAATTCTAAAAAAAAAAGAAAAAAAACGTATACGTTCCGAATTTAATTTCACTATCTACGATTTTCGCCGAAAGACGCACTTGTTTAAGAATTAATTTCTGAAAAGAAATTAAATCATTCTGTCTAACCACGCCATCCCAGTATGAATTTAAAAAATTAAATACTGATTTTCTTGTGCTTTATCAGAACGATCGTAATCTGAACACAAAGCTGAGGTATGCTCTGCTAAGTACTAACGGGATTAGCTACGATGATGTAATATTTCCTGAAACCTAGCTGAAGCCAGAGATAAATGGTTATAAATTGCTCTGTTTAGATTATCAACGAGCGACTTCTCAATTTAGTATTCCTAAATGACACTAATGTTTATGTATGCCGTGAAAAATCGTTTTACTTAATAATATCAATACCATGTTGTTATGCGTTGCACCGCATGTGACAAGCGCTGCAGTTGTCTGGGATCTTGATTGTGATAACATTGACGCGTCTAAATCTTTTATCTAAATCTTCCACGCAATATTTCCGTCTGTTCCGATTTCATTTACTTCAACATCCGTGAACTGTTCTGTGTGGTTTAACAAACCGCTGAGGTTAATTTGAAACAGTGGAAGATAATTGTTCAAAATGTTTAATGTAGATCGCTCTGTATTTAAGGCTAGAGAGTGACCAACGCTTGTTACTTTAATTGTATATGTTTTACAGGGTTTAAATCGTGAACACGAAACGTAACGTCGCAGACTTTCCCGCGTTACGCTATATAGAGATAAAGAAGCCCGAATATGTTGATTGTCTAAAATTCCTCCGTATCTAACTAATTTTTTCACTCAATTTCTATCTCCGAAATTTACAATGGCTTTTTGAGCGCATTCGACAGGGTAGATATTGCTAATATATTGGTCTTTAAGTAGCAGTGTACTAGGTATGCAGTTATTATGATTTCATGGCCGTTCCCAAAATGTGATCTTTATCGCTTGTCTTTGACGTATTATTTTTGTTTTATCTTGTGTTGCTCAAGATAGCCAACTTGGGCCTATTCTTTTTACTCAATTTGCAAAGAATCTTCCTAGTTCTGGTCAATATCCCAAACTTCTAATACTGACCGATGATGTAAAAATTCTTTTTTCTTTTGATGCTCTATCTATATGCATTATCTTCAGTGCGACTTGAATAATTTACGCACTTACTCAGTAATTAACGGTATATCTTTAAATTTAGAAAATTGTAAGTAACTGTCGTTGCTGTCTGCTTCGTTTTCAATCACTAGATTTGTGAAGACTTCGAAGTCACCCTCAACTCTAAAGTTAGGTTTAACATTAATATTGTGACTTCTATGAATAAAGGTCTCTCCTAGGTATCGTTTAAAGAATGCCTATGTACTTCTACGGTTAGCCCAATACGAAAATATTCAGTTGCAGTGTGGTTACCAAATTACAGATCGTACGCAGATCTTATTGAGTCGAACCAACGTTAATTTTTACTTTTTTCTTTACGAAATTGGATTGGGATCCTTCGGTGTCAATGGCCTCGTACAAAGCCGCTTTGAAGTTTATTGATTGAATACTGCTTTAGGGAAGACGTGAAATATTGGGCTTAGTATTTATGGTCAAATTAATTAAGGGCGATATTTCTTGCTCGTCGTTGGTAGAATAAGTATCTTTTAATGTTCCTTCTAGGCTCTCGGGACTCTCATACTAATTATCTTCTGTATAAGCCATTTCGAGACTTGCGCACAGTGATAAATGGGATTCTTAGACTCTTCTTTCAATCCCTACGATGCGATAAAAAAACATTGTATGTTATAAACTTTAAGAAAAACTAAAGAAATTTTTTTACATTAGATGCATTGTTGTTGTTCTGTTTTTAAGCAATGCATCAGTTTTTAGGCTTAATTTAGCACATGTTCTTCCATAACTAAGTAATTTTGTTCATTAATTTTGTAGTTCTAATTATAGCATTAGCTCTCACGAATATATTGTGGCTTGCAGTGTTTAAATAAATAAATAAACACAACAGTACTGTAGGCTTGTCCTTTGATCAATTTTTCCTTCCTACGTACAAGAACTTGCAATGTTCTTGAGCGATTTGGAAATTGTCTTCGTTTTAATACTTATAAAGACATATGCGCAGACGGTCAGACGGAAATGCGTAGATCGATTCGGCATTTAACGTTGATCAAAAATATGTATGTGTTATATATATACTGACTATTTTTTCTGGGTGTTGCAGAAGTTTTGACAAAATAAAAAAATATCATTTCAGGGTGCACCGCTGTAGTTTGATTCAAAGCAAACAAAATTTATGTGAATGCGCATCAGTCAAGCAAACCAAAATGAATCAGATCTATGGGAAGGCCCTACGTATAAATTTACGTCAATTTGAAGCTTTTTACTATTATTTTATAAGACTAACGTAAATAAATGTATGTATTAAATACACTTTTGTAAATATATTTTTAAGATAACCTAGAAAAGTATTCCATGCAATCTATACCCTATAACCTATAAACTATCCACCCGCAACAACAACAAAAAGAACAGATAATATGGTAGCTTTTTTTCTTATATTTAAGCTTTGAAGTCTGGCACGTATGCCGCAGGCTTTTTTCACAAAACCCTTGTACACCTGCATAGGATTTTATAACGAACTTTGTTCGCATATGAGACACTTTTAATAGTTGCGTCAATTTGTTACGTGATAGCAGGACCAGTTGTTTGAACAATATGCTCTCCTTTGTTAAGTGTGTGCGCGTTTGGTTATCTATGTTTAGGTGTGTATGCATGTTTGAGTTTACCTAGTTTTGGGTGCTAATACATTTAAGTTGGCGTGTCACACACCTTTAAGCCAACGAGAAGCAGTATTGCAGTAAAAATTGCCAGTACGTGTTTGCTGGCGAATGTTTGTCTGCCCCAGTTATTTCCAAGCTTTTACAATTCGATCTCAGCTGTTGTGCAATTCTAGCTAGAAAGTATTTAAAAATTGAAATTTTTTCAAAAATATTCAAAAAAAATATTTTCGAAGACAATATGTAGAAAATTTAGCAAAACAGTTCTATAGAAAGCTCCATTAAAAAATGTCATTACAAGTTTGATTAAAATATTATTTGTAAAAGATTATGCCAAGTTTCATTAAAACTGAAAAATAAAACTGATAAAAAAAATACAAGTTTTCACGTCTCCCGAAAATGGATGAGTAACCTGCTTTTTCAAATGCCAGTTGTTTAATACTCGTTTCTTTAGAGAGTAAATTGTTTCAATAATTGAGTATATATATGTTTTGGAGCGGTTGCCACTGTCTGACATTTACAATACTGAACAAAAGACCAAAAATCGATTCCGTGGCAATGCAGACTAAATGGAATACAGAGAGCCAAGGAAATCTAAATTGCAATGGCTAGTAAATGAATACAATGTTGATTGGAGCTTTTATGACAGATAGAGCAAAGCTCTTCCGAAATTCTGTTGTTGTCGCTAAGCATGCCCATGAATTTAAGTTCGTCTTGTCCCAAATACCGTCTGGGGCATGTATACCTATTCAATGCCAAATTCTGCGCCCTTGGAAGGCTTTTAGTTCTAAAATCTCAAATAGGAAACTGAAAATTGTAGGTACTAACAAGCAAAAAACTGCAACTGCAGTTCAATGGAAAAAAGGTATCGAACGTAGCACCAGTTAAAACTTAAGCGATAAAAAAAAGTCATAATCAGTCATAGCAACTATTGATAATGATAAAAATTTAGTTCAGGAATTATTTCAATTGGCTATAGCTGATCAATGCACATATAATGAAATTTTTTTATTCTATATCCTAATAAGTTTTTGTGTAGTTACCTTCACTGGAATTACCTTTTCACTCATGTAGAACGACCCTCCTCTTCTTCTACGTTCACGGCGTGCATTTTCAAGCTTCTGGATCTGCATGTATACATACGGCTGTTTAAGAATCTCTGCTTTCCAAAAGAAAAACGTATAAAGCGTTTATCATTTGGTTCAATTGCTAAAAGTTAATTTCATTTACTTTTTGTGTTAGGTAAACAATGGTTCTGTAGTAATTTAATTGAGGACACGCAAAGCCAACTAATTTTATTAGGGAGCAAGAAAAAAAAAAAGGGTAAAATTTAGAAGCCATTCATTGTGATAATGAATAACATAATAAAATTAACAAATGAACGATTTCTTGTTTATTTAGAAAAGACATGGTGAGAACGTATTAAAAAGAGTATGCGATAAATCAGACAATACAGATAAAAACTAAGCCGAAATAAATCGATAACAAAATGTCAAGGAAAAAATGATTTTAGGCTTGAAAATTACTGTTGCCTTAATAAAGATTAACTCCGTCTCAAAAGCAATATTTCTGCCTTTTTTGATCATATATATATTATATGTTAGAACAAATATCGAATTTAGTATTTTGTTATGATTTTACTTTAATATTTTTTTCCATCCATATTCGTTCAGTCACTCTCTGTCTATATATGCAATTTTTAATTTTACAAACCATTTGCGGTTTGTTTAATATTAATTAAAAATCTATTTGATGCAGAATTTGAAACAGTCAAACCCATAGTAAAAACATTTAAACATATACTGGCAATCGAGATTTTAGAGGAGTACAACCGACCGACCAACGTATAAATGAATATATGAATGAATGAAAGAACCAAATGATAGGACGACGTAGTACAGAAGCCATATGAAGAGGCTGGCACACGACGTACTGCATTATCATGCGCTACAGTAAAGACAGCGTGAAATATAATCTTGTATGTATATGGACAAATATTTATACATATGTAAGCATATGGCTATATATAAATATATATACGGGTATGAATGGCAAACATGATGATGGCATTTTGCATGCATGTACATGATGTCGTCAATATTGTTGTTCGGGCTTGTTTTGCTTGCTGGTAATGTCGTGATGGTTAACACTTTTGATAGTCACACCAACCAAAATGCAAAGTAGTATATAGGATGCAGTGCAGTGCAAAGTACAAATAGCTAAAGTCAAATGATTAATTTTTCTTTTTTTGCTGCGCAGATTTTTTTTCCTTTTTTTCAGTATTTTTAGTAATTTTTCATAGTATCTAGTCAAGATTCGTAGAAATGAAAAATCCAAAACTGAAGTCTGGAAGCCCAACAATCTAAGATGTAGCCTGAACCTTAATTTGAATTCTTCTAGACTCAGATAAACTTAAATATGTTTCAAATTTCAATATAAGAAAAATACATTGCATTTAGACTTTACTGAATTTACAATATCATGCAACATATAGAGGAGCATTTTTGGTAATTTTGAACCTACCCACCAATCTAGGTAATAAGGTGAAGTTGACCGTTACATGAAAGTAAAATGGAAGAAATTGTAAGATTTTAAGATAAACACTTGGACAGATGCCTTTAAAGTTTAAGACGGGCACCTGCGCTAAACTTCTTAAGGTCAAGATTCGTTCCACACGGAATGAAACAGCTTAAGACGGCTCACCACCCTCGGGATTTTTATGTGACCACATCCAAAGGAAAACTTCTTTTAGCACTTTAAGCAATTATGCTTTTGTCCAGACATTTCGTGCAATCATAATCCATCACTATAGTTACACACATACTTCCAATGTCTACGGAGAACTGTCGCTACAACCCAGCACTATGTTCTAAATCGAGCTTCTACTTTTTATGTGTCTAATACAGAGGGCAACTAACATAATGTTCGCAAAAAGGAGTACAGAGAATCGGACGCTTATGATTAAAAGGAACTGTGCTTCAAGTTATCGAATTCTGGAACTTAATCTGATATAGATGAGAGAAAAGTTTTTAAAGAAAGTTTTACTATAAATGAATTGTGAAGAGACTGGACAATGGGACCTGCTGTAGGAGCAATATATAAATTGTTCAAATTTGAAATGCAAGTCGCCTTTGATGGGTGGAAGGATTCACAAATATCTTTAATACCCGTTCTTGATATGTGCACACACTGACTTTTATTGAAGGATTTTGATTTAAATTTTACATTAACGGAAAAGGTTGCCTCTTTTTCCCGTTACTTCTGGTAAAGTTTTCTGCACTAGTGCAAGTGTACATGTCAGTTATATAAATGTCTACGTATGTACATAAGTGAATATACTTACCCTTTTGAATAAATGTTCGAGGCGCACATACGCGCTTACTTATATCTAGTATGCAATTGACAGGGTGAAACTGCGCAGTTGACAGTTTAATTATTTTTATTTTTTTTTATTTTTTGTCAAATAATTTCTGTGGTTAACTTGGCTGTGCATGAAATTCTATTGAACTGCCTTCGGTTATATGAACAAACTATCATTGAAATGGTGCCAAATGCATGCAAAGGACGGAAAATGCTATTTAAAATTAATGTTTGCGATTTCTGTGCTAAAAAAGCTTTTCTTATCCTATACATGTGCTTGCGTGCATGTAATTGTATTTGTAAATACGCTATTTAAACTTTTACTGTACAATTAGCATTATCGCTAAAAAATATTTATTATGTTAATTATATTGCGATTGGCATTGTTGTTGTTCTATGGCTACTTGTTTATTGATCAATAAGATTTCCTTGATGGGAATACAACAACTCGGACAACTAACTCATTTCATTCTTTACTGTATCTGGTTCCTCTTATGCAAAACGTTTTTTGATTGTTACGCCAATAAAAATGAACGCAACGACCCGCAAAAACGCTTGCAATTTTAACACACAAAACTATTCATGGCAAATCGGTTTTAAACCACTGCAAGTCGAGATTTTCTCTTTTACATGTTTAACACATATAACACAAGCACACATATAAAAGTTATGTACATATAAGCATGTCATGCTTGCTTGCCTGCATTTTTAGGTTTACTGATGTGTATCGTTTCGTTCTTATCTCATTTGTACTTTAGAGCTCTCACCATTTTCAAATACTTGATTTCTCTCTTTTTATACTTTCACACTAATCGATTTTTCATATACACTCAAATACTTTCCTTTCTTTCCTTTGCTGGACTTTGATCCAATCTCGACATGTGGTAGATATCTTCTTTTCTTCTTTTCGTCTTCATTTTTATATCAAACCAATATTAAAAACACATCTTGCAAGAAAAACTTTAATCTCTTCTAGTAAAAATATAAAATCCTCCTTGTAATGAAAACAATAGTCGGTCACCTCAGATTCCCTTATAGGCCTACACTTCAAGTTCATAATAAGCAATTATATTTGCTAAAAAAACAAAAACGTGCACAAATAGTTAGATCACATTTAACCTACAAGCGTTATGTGCTTTTGGTTACAAGCCCTTTATCGCAAAGCTTTAAATTGATATTGTGATGACATATTACTGCCTGAATTCCTCTTTTGCTTTTTATTTGACTATTTACGCATGATATTCCGCTACAATAATATAAAAATCGAAAAAAGTACACTGTTAAAAGTTAGCCCTAACCAACACATTAGGACTTAATTTTTCTAGTGTATCAAAAATATTCAAAGAACAAAAGATCAGAATCCATATGTAAATAAGCAACCAAGAGAAAATGATAAGAAGAAAACATACATGCAATTCTATTACAGAGGCACATTCGCAGTCGATATGGTTCCGTGCTGGGATAAGCAACTAAACCATTGCAAATATGGAAAACCTTGGCAAATGTTAAAAGTTAATTTCGATAGGACATAGGCAAGCCAAGCATATTAGGGAACTTTCATTTAATGGCAATTGCATAGGCAGGTACAGCGATTAAATTATGGATATCGTTTAGATCGTTTTGTAAAGAACAAAAAAGTTTCTAGAAAAGCGGTTAGGAACATTAAAACTTATCTTACCGAATAAAGCCGGCCGGGCAATTGTACCCTTTATTAACTTAGTTAAGACATCTACGATAAATCTACGTATATCTAGCGAAGGTAAGGCTAAAAGTACTAATTTATGTGCATAAGCCTGTAATGAAAGTAACGGATTCCATCTTGAAGTAGTAAAAACAAAAAGAAAAAGCCATGGCTGAAGTGACTCTGCGAAACCAATATAAGAAGCGAACCACACGATCAACACATATTCAAGTATGAGCATCACTGAGTTCACGTATAGCTTTTTTGTAAGGTATTGGACATCGAACTCTCTCGATCACCGTCTATCCGAAATCCTGGCGCTCACCTAACTTTATTTATGCAGAACTCAATGAGCAGATTAAAACGTGGTCCTTAGTCGAATAAAATCCATAAATCAATAAATGGACTCATTTTTAAAATGCTCATGAGTGACAACTTCTTGATTTTTTTTAAGATTAACGTCGTAAAATTGAAGGACTACCATGCAACCAAATTATCAGACCACATCAAACAGAAGTGCAGAGGATTGCGATATAAAAACATAGGTAGAGAATAGTTTAATGTAGTGCATTAAGATATGGATTGAGTTAATCACCGATGGAAGATGTGCGGGAGAAATAACAAAGCTCTTAAGAGGCTACCTTGGGGGTAGCTTGAATCCACGGAAAATCCATCAGAAGTGATGGGATTGAAAAGTTTTCTGAATGATCTGTTAAGAACTTATCCATTCATTTTATTATCTATCAACGAAAACCGGAGAAGTGAAGTTTAAACATGTGTTACATATGATTTACACGCACAAAGGCGTATTACGTTTGACGCAACCACTCTCGCTCGCACACTTTATTTGCCTGTCACTAAGCTAATCGATCAATGTAAGATATTTATGGTTAAATCTTATCAACACTTTTTATAAAGCTGCTATTTTCCTAGTATGAGAAGCCTTCCGTATTATCCATCACCGAATCAAAATAAAAGGAAGTAGAGAAAACATAAAAATGCAATTAATTTTCAATACAAATGGACGGAAAATGCTACTTAGTAATACGCTTACACGTAATATAACAAGTGAGGTAGAATTTGGTGAAGAATAATTGGTAGAAAGAGGCAAAAAGCGCTTAAAACTACTCAGGCGAGCAACACTGTCACCCAAATCTTTTTTTTCTTAATTGAATCGATACTTCATTGTCACGAACCGAAAATAATAGTGAAGTCAAATAGTAAATGAAACGCAAATTTCATGCCGCAGGATTGAAATTAATTTAAAGAAACTTAATAGCTATTGAGACGTTTAACGCTGACCTGTTTCGTTAAATGTTGCGAAACCCGCTCCACATGTTTATCTTGTGGGACTTGTTCGTTTTATTCAATGGATATGCGCTCGTCATTCGCGCTACTTATTTGAATGAAACCGAGAGCGCATGCACGCTTAGCGCCAGTATTGAAAATACTGGCTTCGGCACTGCGCTACTGGAAGCCCAGACATTGTGACTCTGCCTTATATAATAGTTAGCTTAAATTTTTATGTTTTCGTCTAAATTATGGTTTATAATAGCAACAACCTTAATTATTGTTAACAACTGGTACTTTTTACAGTGCGTATATACACAATTTTGTTTTCAAAAGAGGTGCATTAAAACTTTTTAAGCCATGCATTCAACAAGCAAAGATTACTTTTTCCAATTATTAGCGTTGAAATCTAGAAACACGGCGCTTTTCTTTTCTTTCCTCGTTTTAAAAAAAAAAAAAAAGTGCTATGCAAACTGCTTATTCTAGGAAATGTTTTCATTACTCAAACACAAATCAATACAACGAAACAAAAAAACACTCCAACATGTTTGTTACTAGTAGAAATTGAAGAATTTAATAAATCGAATATAAATCTATGCCTTCTGCATGTCTTTACAGATTGTCCTTTTATGTTTTCGATCCTTTCCACATTTCAATTTAATATTTACACACAATGTTTGTGTTTCCAATAATTTTCGCAAATATTTGTAACAAGAATTCGGAATATTCCTAGTTCAAATATTTGACAAGAAAAATATTGAAAATATTAAGAAAAAGGGGGGGGAAAAAAAGCAAATATTTTAATAAATTACAAAAGCTTACAAGCACACAGTGAATGCTCCTGGCTGCAACGCATAATGTTTACAAAACCATAACTCAACTTCTAATTCCATCAACTATTAATATCGTGTTGCGATCTTTTCGAACTTCAACTAATACCAGTAAATCCATAAAAGTCCAACTCGGTTTGATTATTGCCCTGCACTGGGGTGTCAGTTTACTTTCTAAAATTATTTACCTTTAAACTTTCAAAAAAATAACCTAAACCGAGGAAAATCATTTTTCTATATGCATTGCCATTTTTGTTTTCAGAAAAAAGCAAATAGCACAACATTCATACCTAGTGTGAAACATCGATAGCCAGCCATCACCTAAGTTATTCCGCAGCAATGTTTACAATAATTGCGAGCAAATTGGTTGACTGATCAGGAAGGTTTTTCTGAACGTTCATAATTTGGCAACTTTTTACAGCTCCTTGTTATCCCCTGATATCCCACTTTGTAGTCATACAAAGGATAAAAGGACGAATTCGCAAACTTGTCGGAAGAAAGTTGCATCAATGAATAGAAAGATTAGGATGCAAACTAAGTGTCAAGTGACTCGTGTCAAACACGACATTGAATCCAGGAATTCTTCCCCTTCGAAAATAACAATCTCGGTGATAGTCGCTGATTTCAGACGAATTTGTATGGACACCGATGATGCTGAGAGCAATGAAAGCGCGGAAAGGGTGATCGCACCAGAAAACATCAAAGGAAATTTTCTTTTGATGATCGAAAATTGAAATTGGAATAGATAGCCGACATTCTATACAAATCAAAATATAGTGTAGTCAATATTTTGCATGAAAATATGAGCATACGAAATATATTTTCCGAATGCTTATCGTGTTTACTCACGGTGAACTGAAAAGGCCAAACTCAATGACCACTATGGCAAAATAGCACGAAAAGAACTTTGAATCTCTATCTCAGCTATCTCAGCCACCGTATTCTGCAGGTTTCTTCAGCAAATGGATTAAATGACGAAGCCATTGGCGAAGTGGAAGCATCTTTTAAGACTCTTCGCATAATACGATATTTTAGAGAACCGTCTGGCTTGAAATGACAAAAAAATGTTGTTTTCTATTTAGTCCCGAGAAGTACCATTTATTATATTGTTCAAACATGTACTTTACAATCGCATCGGCGCATATTTGAATGCTCACATGTAGATAGTGTAACTTTCAAAGATAAATAAACATTCATCAGATGCAGATTACAAATATAATAACTTTCGGGAAGTGTATATTGAGGTGGCAAAGCAAACAAATTGGGGGCACTCGTTAATCATAATAATATATCATAAAACTCTTGCACATAGTTCTTGCACACTATTGAAGCTATCGTTCGAATGTGGCCGTTGTTTCTTTCAGATGTAGTCTTTGCGATAAAGTTCACCTTTTCAACTGGTTTTTAAATACATTGGCCGTTTTTAGAGCAGCTTATTAGATGAACCGTCAGGGCACGGCAGCTTTTAAATATCCATTAAAAGTTCTTCGAAAAAGAACGTTTTTTTTGTCTTCTTGTAAATATATATTTGATTGACTAAAACGATAAATGTAAATTGTCAAAAATAGATGAAGTCGGTAAAATACCCAAATAAATTCTAAAAACCCTAAAAGTACTCTAAAAGTGTTTTAATGCGCCCTTAAACGTAGTCAACTATTAACAGCATTCTCCTGCGGGCCTATTGTTACAACCCTTTACTTTATGCATATTTATGTACGCATTTCAAACTACCTATAAAATGAAAGAATCTTATTTTATGTATAAAGTCACAACATGATTGAGAATATCTTCCTCTTTCTTTTTTATTAATAAAAATTTTCTATATGATTGAATCTTTGTCAACGTAACCGCAATGCATGTTTTGCATGTTCATACATATGTACAAGAAATCTTTTATATATGCATGCATGCAATGTACGAGTAAATGAATTTATGTACATACGCATATATAGACAATTTTTTTAAATTCATATTTTATAAAAATCTAATGGTTTGTAAAGTTGATGATAAGCATACCAGTACGACACCAAGCTGAATAGCGCAGCAACATAGGGCGGACTGTAGAATAATGTACACGGGTAGTACTAACGCGGCTATATAGCCGCGTATAACAATTTATTTATCTGTTTACTTTTTGTTTTTTTTTTAATGGTTAAGTTATAAATAAAAAGGTATGTGAGGCTAAACATTAGTGCGTGTGAAAGTTGACATATTTATTACAATTGTACAGATAAATTTTTTTTCAACTTACATTCTCCTAAAAATTAAGGTTATCTTTAAAATTAAAGCATTATTTTATATTCGGCATCAAATGATGATTTATTTCCTTTAAATAAAAAATAATAATAGTAGTTTTTCTTTATTTTTATGCTCCGGCAACATATTGATAGTTGCTTATAGCACAGCTAGAATTTTTTGGGATTTTTTGGTTTTTTGGTAGTTTTGTTAAGCTCAATCATTTTTCACATGACTTTCTAACGGATTTACGGCCATTAGTTATGAATTATGGTATAGTAGCTAAACTCCAATTTTACGCTTATAATATGAATAAACTCTAAAAGGCCAGTAGAGCGGGTTCACTATTATGTTAAGCTTACAAAATATTATTTATTAGTTTATTTATGTATTTTCTTAATACACAAAACTTTGAGACCCACATGGTGTGTTTTAAATTTTTCAACACATATGTGCATACAACCGCCTTAGAACTATTATTACTTTATACGTTCTACCCGCTTATCCAGCTTATGAATGGGTCATCATTATATACACACTTGGCTATGCGCACACTATTTCTATATAAGTAAATATTGAAAATGCAAGAAACAAACGCGATGCTAACTAAATTCTGAGATATTTACAATGTCTAGACTGCAGCAAACATAAATCATATTTAAAGCTTTAACTGCCTCACTGATGCATTGATTCTTTTTTTTTTTTTTTGGTGCCCTTTTCAATTTGTTAAGTGAATTCGTTTTTTATTTCTTGTTTTTACTTTTATTTTGCTTTTTTTTTTCTCATTTATTTGGAATTTTACACATTTACACTATACTGCACTAATTAAAATTGTGCAACAGCAAAAAAGGAAGCAAAGCAGGAACAAAAAAGAATTTCAACAAACCTATTCAAATGCCAATAATTCAATTTTAGTTATAATAAAAAGAGAAAAGTACTTCCGTTCCGTTTACATGTAATCGTTTTATGGGTGCTTGTTTTGTATTTTAGGTTGAAATTTCACAATTTCAATTTTGTAATCGTCTACCGAAAGGTTAATTGAAACCGAGAAAGCTTGTGATGTACAAATTTGCGCGCTGAGAAACTAAATTGTAGCTCCGTATGCCAAAGGAGTGTAGTTCTTCGAGAGAGATCGCTTTCGATTATATTCTTTAAAAAAGTTTGGAGCTTTTACTAAGGCCTTCCGATAACGGTCAAGTCAAGCGCGTATGTGCTCATGAAAATCTCTACTGATATTATTATTTATAATGTTTAGTGCAGAACTTTTTTGTTAGCCCGATCATTGACTTGCTAAACTTCACATCGCCTATAAAGGTCCATAGTTTAAAGAGTTTAAAGCTATAAAAACGTGCTCTTTGTATTTCACACAAAGAACGCAGTAACTTGATTATTTCTCGTAAAAATTTTTTTTGATTACACCGTCGTTCATGGAAATTCTTTCGTTGTCAAAGAAATGAATTCGTCGGGATGGTTTGATCAGTCTAATTTCATAGGTTCGATTGCATATCCTGTTTGACGAACGAATGTTTATTTGGACAAGGGCGAACATTTTACTTAGATTGCTCTTCCTTGCAATGTTGGGCAGTTTGAGCTGAAGGAACTCAAGCAATGTCGCATGATCCTACCGATCTTAAGTTGACGGCTCACGCAAGGTCACAAGAATTTCTCACCACTCTGATGTCTTTGTCGTATTTGTGGAAGACTATAGGCTGCACAGTAATGCAAATATATTCCAAAAAAATATATTATTATTATAAATAAATTTTCGCTAGTGAATGAAATTGTTGATAGTTTACGTTATTGCAGCATTTATTGTTAACAAATTGTAGAATTAAAGGAAAGTAGAACAAATGTTCAAACATAAAATTAATACGGATCGTAGTAAACAAATCGCAAATATGACATCTTGGGAATTTAAGGCATGTAATTTGCACTGATGATCGTACTCGGCTGAGCACTCGGACATGACATTGATTTTGTGACAGAGTTGCGTTCCTCATAAATATTGTTCCTGAAGTGAAAATTATTTCGTAACGTCGCAAATATATCCAAATCGGGTATTTTGTCTGTTTGCTAGTTAATGTCATCAGTTGATATTTGCGCTATAAGCAAAAGGGCTAAGCAGAATAAGCCACACGTAGGTATCAAAAACGTCGATTAAAGCTGAGCACAGGTTTTCCTCTCACTTTACTCATGTAATACCATGAAATCGGTGCTTTATCAAAGAGAAAAAAAAATTTATCTACCGATGTAAATAATATTATTTTTATTTATTTCAATTGCTTTATAGTGTGGAACTGAAAAGATTTTTTTCATATTCCCCTTCATGCCATATGTGTAGAAATTACATAGAAATATTTTAAAGTTTAAATGCTTTTTTGCAAGCAATTTAATTAAACCTGTCTGCCTGTTATACATGCTTTTTTCATTGCTTCAATTATTTGAAAAAAAGTTTAAAACTTTTTGTACTGAGTTAATTTCTTAACATATCATAAAAATTGCAAATTTGTAGAGGTTAGGCTTTTCAACCCTCTTCACTATTTTACGAAAACTGCCATTTTTCTTTTTTTAAATATTGGCGTACGTCAGCAGATAGTTATTGGCCAATTTTAACCCAACGTATTTGTTCGTCGGTAACCTTTTAAGATTAAGTTAATGAATGTGCCTTCAGGTGCACGAGAATGCTAATAACTCGTATCCCAATTAATAGACGCTCCGGTGGACAAACAAATGAAAAAGTCTAAAGATTATTGTAAGACGATCAAATAGATGTTTACGGAATTGGAGCACATATCAGGCTTCTCATTCAATTTTATTGGTTTCGAGATTTTACATATGCTGACACGACCGGAAATTAGTTATTTTAAAAAAGCGAACAGAGAAATACCTGTTCAGGAATCTACCGCATATTATCTTTCTCTAGAATTGTTATTGCCACTACATACAAAAACTTGACATCGGTTTTCATTGACCACAAATTAGCGCTTAATAATATTTTAAAATAAAAACAGTAAGAGAATCTAAGCAAAATTATTCACTTCGTATTTTAACTACTAAACAAAAAAATCAGCAATCGGGTGCACGCTGATCTTACTTTCCTTGTGAAACTAATGATGGAGGTTTCTACTTTGTTATGTATGCCTTTGTTTGAGGATTTTCCAAAAGCAAATTTCACAGATGAATGCTTAAAGATGAATTCAAAACGATTTGCTCCTACATCTCCCTTTTAGAATATAAAAATGTTTATCACAATAAAACCACTCGTCACAAGAATAAAAATAGGACAAGGGGATGCAACAGAGTAAATTTTAAAGAAATATCAGTGAAAGAAAGTGAAGATTGAATGTGTGAGAAGTTCTTACAACATTTCGCTACATAGCTTTATTTAATAGTCGCGCAAAACAAAAGCTCCAAATGCATATATCAATAACTCAACGACCTCGCGTAGGGTGAGAACAAGTATAGCAGAAAAACAGCAACAATGACTATTACCACCTTATATTGGAGAGAAATATTGGAGAAAAAAAAACTACTTAGGAACAAAAATATAGCAAAAAAAACCTTAGAGCGAAAAAAGAGGTGAATGTAGAATAAAGGAAAAACCTAAGCAATTAGATTTCCATAATTTTCTCTTTATCCCTTTAAAGTGAAATAGGAAAAAAAACTTCCCATTTAGTATATTGAAAGCATCATCATGCATGAGTTTGATGTTATTGTAGGGGAAACTGACTACAAATGGAAAAACACTATAAAAAAGGAATAAGAAGACGAAAGTGCAAAATATAAACTCCATTACTTTGCAGAGCCATGTAATGGTATTTTACCTAAAAGACTTGGGAATTCCTACAACGACTGTTTAAGTATTAACGGTATGCAGGGTTTGCTATCCTCTTTGCAATGTTGCAAGAATATCTGATGGACTGTCCACAACGTTTCAACTTCTATTGGGGGAATTATATACGCTTAAGCCGAACTTAATTGATTACGGTTTTCTGTACATCCCTCTACTTCCAAATTAAAAAAATTTCAAATGCTTTAAGGTTAAAACGCATATTTGAAGCTTTACTCATAAGTTCTAGGAGCAATTGTCCGCATCAAGTTTTAATATAAACGCAGTAGGCATAAACATACATTTCGAACAGTAAAATCGCTAAAGTTTGTGCATTATTTTTTAACGAGAATGATTTAACACTTATGGCACATGCCCAATCGAAATTTAATGCAAAAATTTATAACTGGCTAGTAATCAATCAAAAAGTGGAAAATCTGTGCTAAATGTACCGATAGTACGACTTAATTCTGTCATGGTTTTTTTCTTTGGAATTATTAATTTTATACCTACCTATCAAAGAGAGGTTGGATGTATATTATTTTGCTCTGAACATTTGCAACATCCAGAAGAAAGCTGAAAAACGCCTACGAAATGTATGTACATTCTTGATCAGTATTAAATTCCGAATTTTTCTATGCATTTCTATTCAGCAGTCCGAAACAAATTGGTTAAGGAACACCCATGCATTATAATATGAAAATATTAGAGTTTTCAAAAGCCAAAAATGAGGTTTTTTGTTCAGCGGTCATAAATTGCAATCAAGATGACGATAAAAATTTCCGGATACATTCTATAGTTGATCCTACAGTGCCCAAACAAAAATAAAAAATACCTGCAGCGCCCGACCAATCTCATAGAATAGTAAAATTGTTTTTTTTTTGTCTCTTTTTTTGCAGTTTTTCCAAAATAAAGGTGACTGGTATAAAAGATTCGGCCAAAACTGGAAATAATTTTCTTACTTATTTTTTTTTTTGTTGTAAGGATAGAAAATATATTCATAGTTTAGAAACACATACCCGAACACACATATTCTAATAAGCAAATATAAAAGCTGTTTTCATGTTCAATATAATAGATTGAGAATTTTTTTTCCTTTACATATTTTCTTTTTACTGATCAACTTTACGGTATTGAATCGTTTGGGTGCTCATGCAACTTCCATTTGAAACTATTATTATATAGTGCGGTAGACAGTTTATAATCGAAAGGTAAAGTAACTAAAAGAAAATTGGTATGATTTCGGAGCTAGAATTGAAAGTGTTGAACAGTCAGAGTTATTGCGTTCAGTTGTACATCCACATATGCTAACTGTTGGCCTTGTGTCAATAGCGTTTTAGCACATAAATGAAGAGGTTATTGTGTTATTGTATATAAAAGTGCAAAGGAAAAAATCTCTGTTAAAGAATTTAGAAGTGTGGTCGTGTGTTTACAAACACAGGAATACACACCCATACACGCATATATATATGTATATATATACATATACGAGCATTTTATGCTTTAATTTATGAAAGGTGGAAAGGAGAGGTGAAGAAAGATAGAACACAAACGTAAACGAACCTAAAATTGGAAAAATTGTTTTGCAGGGAAAGTTTCTGTTTCAGATTTTTCCTTTTCGTTCTTTGATATTTCAACGTAAAATTTCTCTTGCCTTTTTTTTTTTTGGTTTTTCTTTTTTCTCTTCTATCTTCTCCTGTTCGGTTGTCATAAAAGTGTTGTGAATTTTATGTCATGGTAACTGTTTTTAGACTCTAATCTTCAAATAATGGAAAAACTTTTTCCGTGGAAAACTTTAACAAAAATTGACTTTTTTTATCTGGTTTTTCATTTTTTATTTTTGGTCTTCTTTTGTTTGTTGTTTCTTTTTTGGTTGTTACACTTTCGGATGGATGTAAACTGAGTTCGCCTTACATTCGCCTTAACATTCAAAATTATGCTTAACAGATATAATGCGTATTTGTTCTTAAATAAAATAAGATTCTATTGCTGCCTGTCAACACATAGCTGGTAAAATTAAGGGAAGAAGCGTTTCATAATACCCTACTTTTCGGCCCGCCGGCAAGGTTTATAATATAGAATAATATTTAATTTTTTTATCATTTATCTAACATATTTGGAATATAAATGGAATTCTATTGTAGCGGTATACTAGGTTTTCTTTTGGAAGCAAGCGAGGAAAGCCATCAGTATGTGTATTTTTACTGAATTGTTTTTACCTATAAATGTGCTGCCCTTAGCCATCTATTATTGAAGTAAACTCTGTTAAACCTCTAGTATGTATTTATAGCATGCAAAACAGGGAGTAAGATTCATCTGATTTAATTCCTTTCTATTAATCTCAAAAAAAAAAGAAAGTGAAAATATCAACTGTGACCGACGACCATTTCTACACCTAAAACAGTCCCCCGTAGTCAGCACATGCCATTGTAGTTCATATTCATGATCAACTTAAAAAAAAGGGACAAGTGAAAAACGATAATGCCCCAGTAAACACTATGAGAAAATGGCAAAGAAGATGACTTCTAAGCGTTTAGCAAAGGTTAAGCCAATGTCGACGGGCGAATTCGACTCTGAATGCGAAAGTAATAATTCAAGAAAATGAGAACCTGAAAATTCAAAGGGATAAGATGTTCAAGGATCAGTAGATACCATCTCAACCTATGAGATGCTTTTTCATTTTTTATCTACATATTCCTTTAGAATGATACGTACACAAGATCGCCCTTAAAGCGTATGCAGCTTATGTGGCTTTTTTATGTATATACGTGTGCATTCATTGAGTTTCGCAGAAGTTTCATCATGTTCATCTGTATAAAACTTCCTTCCCGTGCGGTTCGAGAGGGCATACTAAGAATGGCACCACATAAAGGAACAAAGCGAAAGTGTATATTATCATCGCTTGTGTGTATTAGGATGACCACATCTATTTTAACACGTTGGCCAACTAGAAAAATGAAAAGAAAACGAGCAACATTCAATGATTAAGTTGGCTTCGAATTTTTTGTTTTACTTTTTTTAATTTCAATTTGCTGCATGTTTTCTTATTTGAAAATATTACGTGTGAAAAAGAGTTATTGGCTGGTTAAATGGTTTCCCGGTTGACTGGTCAGTAAAGTTTAGCTTTTAGTCGGATTTCGTCTACATTTTTTCTTCTCCCATTCGCCTTCATCGTCATTATCCACACCGCCACCGCCACCGCCACCGCCATCGGTCCTATCTAGCAATTAAGATAAGGTTAATTGGCATTTTTATTGGGAATTGATTTGTCATGATTGATTTTATTTCTTTTATGGTTCTCTTTTTTTGCAATTTTGGGAAAATTTCTTTGTTAAAAAAATTCTTTAAAGAAAAATATTTTCAGGTAATTACTTGCAATCAAAGACTCGTTTTCACCATAGAAATGTAATTTCAATAAAAATTTAATTAAAAATCTAGTGTTACATAGCGTAAGAGTGTCCTCGTTTCATTTATTTAGCAACAATTGTTTTAATGAAATTTTCTATACATACTTATACAGATATTTAATTGAATGAAATTTGTTACGTTATTTTTTTTTTTTTTTGTTCTTTTTTTATTTTTCGATCTTTATTTTGCGTTTCAAAATTTAATTTAAATCTCTGCATTACTATATAACCGCACATAGACAATAATTATTGGACTTTTGTGCTCATACGAGAAACCTTCATTAGATACTTAACGCGCACACACACCGCAGTGCACTGACATATTAAAGTCGTCCAAGCCCATCAGTGATTTGACTGTCTTCGCGACCTCTGGCCCGACGCTGATGGATCGGCAGACAAATTTTAGCGTGAAACACAACGAGAATTAAACAAAAAATGAAAATTGCCCACTGCGTTTTGAAAGGTTGGGTGCCTGGCGCTTGTTTTGGCGATATTTCTAAGAAAAATTCGCTAAATTTTAATCTTTCCCTTTTGCTTAATAATAGTGGGCCTTTAACTAACCACGGCAATGCTAATGCTTTGAATCACACTTTAATAAGCATTTGTTTCATTTTTCTTTTGTTTTTTTCCTCTTGCTAACTAATTTTATTACATTATGTATTGCAATAATTTCCACTGTTGGATAATTGCTGAGAACAGCAAAAATATTGAAATTCATTCAATTGAAAATATTTAATAATCTGTTAAGGCTTGTCAGCAATGTATTAGAGCTTTTTTATTAAAAATATTAATATTGTTATTAAATTTCATATAATTCTAACACAATCATGTTTTGAAAAAAGCAGAAATATATTTAATAAATAATATTTTCTTTGCCATCATGCTGACAGTTTGACAATTTGAAATAATATTTGTATTTTTCCATTATATGATGGTCGACCACAACAAAAACTTCATGAGACTACCTGACGTATATGCTTTGCATAGTGTCTCCATTTACTGCAAACATTATATCCTGTGTTGCGCTAATGGCTTTAACCACAACCAAAATTAAAACCCTTCTCGCTGATATACGTGCGTCAAATTTTGTTTAAATCAAAGACACTCGGACTGGCATTATTATTATTGCCCTATTTTGCTATATTGCACAGAGTAGACTCTTGATGCCCTACGAATTTTCATACTCACAATAATACGGTATGTTCGTAATACTTGCAAACACGCTTCGGATACGTATGAGATTATAATCAGTTTTATAACGTCCGTCTGCATCTATTAAAGACTACCCCATCTCATCTCAAGTAATAGATAGACCATCCATCCTTAATTCGCTTTTTGCATATCAGATTTGAAAACGGCAGTATTTCGGTTGAGACATGGCAAGTAGAGGTCAGCGACGAAGAGTGACATTTTCAAATGATTTTCAAGTATATAAATGCAATCTGCCCAATATCAGTGCGTTGATCTAAATTTTGTATCGTTGTTGTACAGATATATTTTTAAATCAAAATGGGTCATTCACGACAAAACCATTATGAAGCTCTCAATTTCTTCATTAAGCAACGGGCTGGAAAAATTATTAACGTCATCAGCGTGAGATTCTCACTCGTTTTAATTGCATATGTCCAATTTTACGTGTTCTAAGCTCTACCACAATTGGGAAAGGCAAAGTTAAAGCTTTGCACTTCTGTATAAATCGTTGGCTCATTTCTACAGATCACATCGAAAATTGAAAAAAACGCGTCGTTAACATGTCCACAACAGCCAGCATAAGAACAGCTTTAATTTATTTTTATTACAACAATTATGCCATAAAGTAGAGAGCAAACTGCAACATGCATGTGGAAATGATTTATACATTCAAATTGAAAGTGATGTGGCAAACGATCTTCTATTGAAAACGGATGCATCGTCCACTTAGGTGCTCATGGCTCCTGATGGGTGTCTGAAATTCGCTTTAAAGCTAATAGCGCTTTCAATCGTTTTTCACTTAAATGGTTATATACATGCAGGTATATAAGCATTATGCATGTCTGCATTAATTTCCTTTTATGAATACATGGGTCAGGCATTTGCGCGATTTCAAACGTAGCGTTTGTCTGTGACGTTTCAGCAAAAGGGTAATTGAGTGTATTTAAGCAAATAAATTAGTGTCAGTTTGTATTGAAATCTATTCACAAATATATTAGATACAAATTTAATCATTTGTTGATTGAGAATTTTACGAAATTAAAAAAAAGAAACATGCACAACTTTAAACAAATAGAAAAACATAAGTTAACTAAGAAACAGTTGTTAAGAGGAAATTTTAAAGTTTGAAGGCACTCAGCATGGAAGGGTTAACATTAAAGTCTCATAGAACGTCAAAATGAAACTAATATTGTGCAAATGCTTTTAGTTTTCTGTAACTTCCAACAGAAACCGAACACATTAAAAAAATATGAATTGCAAACATTTTGTTTTTTTATTTATTCAGATGCTCACAAATAGTTATCAGCGGACACAAAAGATAACTTTGAACAAAAAAAGAAAGTGTTCTGACCCTGGTAGTGTGTGCAGCAGCCTGTCAAGTAAATTGCTTCATAGACCCTGGTGAATCTACCAGGCATACTAAATAAGATTCTCTGAATTGTAAACGGGGAAGATATTGTAGCTTGAATCAAGTTAACAATAAGGACAACTCCCAGTATCCCATGTCTATTTTGTGATGTGGGAAGGTCAATGAGCCGTAGCGCACAAGATAAAAGCTTCGTTCTACCGATTCGATTAGGCCAATGTGATATCTATAATTTGGTAGGCAGTGTACTTATGAGCATTCGAACATTGCTCGAACAAGAGCAGTGTATAACCCTTTGGTAACATAAGGGTCATAGAATTTCTTTGACCAGTTCTTAATAAACGCTCTATAGGCGGATGTTTCAATATGTAAATCTATTAATAAAATAATTAATTTTTCCCTTCTACACCAGGTGTTCGCTCCAAGAAATTTATTATTAAATAACTGAATGTTCAATTTAGTTCTTGAATTCGTTCTCTTTATTTCTCTTCAGCATTTGGTGGCGTTTTGGGATACAATCTTAAACTATAAGAAAGGAGATTTGAAGTAAGTAATTACGCACCAACTCTGTCGAAGCAAAAAGACAAGAAGCGAGCAGGAAAGAAAACCAGAAGCGCAAGTGTGTAGTATGCGGCGGTCTAATCTGCACTTACACATATAAATATCTTCGAAGCTGTCAAATTTACTGTATTAACACATTATTATGTTTATTATGCCATCTTGCACTTGACTGTCTCTAAACAACTGAGGAGTTATTTGTGGTCGCGCACGACTTTTATAGCTGTCGGCTCACCAAACTTGCTATGGCAATGTGAGATTAACTAATGCGATGATACCTGCCTTAGAAAATGACTTAGTCGTGAAAATCCTAATTAGTGTGTTTGTCAGTGTTATGCTGCGAGACTGTTATACCATAGTGAGAATGGAGTTTAATGTTGAGAATGTCTCTACACGTTTGTACTTTGCTGTTGTCAAGAGGATTTACATGTTTTGAATAAAGAATTGTGAAGAGAGCCATCTTAGTTCAACAATCTTGGTTTAGTGAGATCAATGTAAATATAAACAGAGTAAGTATAAACAGAGACAACGAAAGACGAAAATATTCCAACATTTTGTTCAACGCTGAGATTAGAAGATTATTACGGATTGTTGTGTTTGTATTATGAATGCCAATAATAACGCTCTTAATTAGCAGGCATTTGACAGCTTGCACTTTCATGCTCGTTGTTTATATGGACACAGATTCCATTAATAGTTTCCCGATACGATGTCGCATTCTCTCAACAGTTTGCAAAGAAGAAGTATATACAGCTCTACGTTTTTAAGTGAGTGTGTATTATAGGGTATATAAAAGTACGCATGTACCCAAAAATTCCATCAGCATATACGTATGCACCATATACAACTAAGTTACTTGCCATTGTTTATTTGTTAAGAACTAAAAAATGCTATATCCCATGTTCGTGAAATGCTTTGACCAATTTCAATAAATTTTTCATATCATCAGATACGAAAAAATATTTTATTATTAAAATTATTATTATGCAGCTTATTTTATTTACCTTTTTTTAATCTAAGTATTTTATTTATATGTTTGTTAATTTTATTTGCTTACATACATATATATACTTATTTTATCCAATTTTCCTTATCGCCCATGACTAATTCTACGCGGCGCCTAAATATAACACATAAATATGTGATATTATTATTATAAAATATTAAAAACTGTTAAACTGTTTTTTAATCAAAAATATCGAATTTATGTACAATTACTCTCAACGTTAAGTCCAATAAATGGCGTCTGTGCTAGCTGCAGTCACCATCCGGGGTAAACCAATCGTTCGTTTTATGTTTCTAACACCTATTGTTTATTTTCACAATATTTTGCTGCGTACATTTGACTATAGTAAAAATTAAAATAATTAAAAAATTTTTCCAAAAAATTTATTGGAAATATAAATAACATTTGACGAATTAAATGTTCTAAAATTAAACAAAAAAGTTGGTAGGGAGTTTTCCCGCCAAAAAAAAACTGAAAAGAAACTAAAATTACTGGAAGCCATCCCGCAGACTTGTCACACATATTGCAATAACACCTGCAAATATCTTTGCTGTTCGCGACGATTTGTTTAGGACTGTAGTGGTTCTTGAAATTGGTAGTTCTGTGGCGATTGCGGTAGTTGTAGATGCTGTATTTGTGAATATTGATGTTTTCATTGCGAATTCCGGCGGTCTTGTAATTGCTTTTGCAGTTGATACTCTCTTTTCTGCTGATTTCATTGCTTTGGCTTTTCTTGACATCGCAAGACCTACATATGTTATTGTGGATACTGATCTGGTGGCTGCAGGTTTCATCGAAGGATTTGTTGCTTCTGGGGATTGTGGCGCGTGTTTTATTATCGTCGCCCCTTTCTTCCGTTTTTATTGTTGCTAAATCTTTGCACTTGACTGCTGTTGTACGCATAAGCTTTGTTTTTGTGGTGCGAATGGCTTTGGGTATGGTGGTTTCTGGCTAGTATTATTTGGCTTCTGAATTATTACTTTGGTATTTATTACGACGACTTCATTTTTATTCCTGCATTTTGTCTGCGTGATAACTCGTAAGCAGTTTCACCATCCATGCTTGAGCGTTGGATTAATTTTCCAATGGTATCGAGAACTGAGCTTCGTGGGGGTACTGGTAATATATCCATCGATTAGGACATGGAATGCTTTGTAATGGTGCTTTGGCGATACCCAGTATAAGGTCCATTACATCATCCGGGACTATTAACCGCAACTCAAAATTCTACTTTCCCACGCTTGTATTAGTGATAAATACACTATTACTGATACGTGATGTGCCGTCTGCCATTCGAATGGTTTTCACGTGGAGTGCCATACGAAGTCTTGGAAACCTGCCCTGATAATACTTCATGCTGCCCCGATGTCGATAACTCCTTTGATTAGTAGATCATCTATGATCACTGTGGCTACAAGACTGGAGTCTTTTGTTCGCAGTAGTGATGATTCAGGTCGTTGATATTGGTGATTGTCGTCGAAGAAAGTAAAGAGGTCACTGCTTACATGCTGGCGTTGTTGTTGCGACGTCAACAATCTTTCTTTAGTATGCCTCATTGACCGCTCTCCCAGCAGAACAGTCTCCCCGGATTTGTCTAATTTTGGGCGCAGTGGCCAGGCTGAGTGCATCAATGGCAAACTGCTTGTGGTTTGGATTGGTTTGTCTGCGACTGTTGTTCCGCGGCAAAGGGTGCGTTGTTAGGCTGGCCGTTTTATAACGACCTGCTTGCGAAATCATTGCGCCTAATCTAGTATGTTCACGTTGTCCGAGTAACAGCTGGTATACCTGCCTGTTGTTGCGATATATTTGGTCATTTTTTTGCCGTAGTGTACAACGGGTGCCTTGCATTAGATATTGGATTCTCAACGCATAAGGACCATGTATATGTTATATGTATACGTATATATGAGCGATTGACGTATCTTATCATACAATCGCTCCAATGACGGGGATGTAAAAAACGCTTCAGGAATTGCTTTCAAGCGTGAAAGCGTACACAAGATCTAATGAAAAAATCTCTTAAAGCGTAAAAGTGATCCGTAAGAGAAACAAAAATTTACTTTGTCTCAATTTATTGATAGAACTGATATTTTGCTTTATTTTCCTTTTGAGTATACATATAATTACCATTCGGCACTGAAAATTGGCCCCCCTTCTTTTTTTACGTCTTACAGGAAATTAATGCGCCATTCGGCCCAGATTCAATTCCCCCTCTTCCTGTATTATGAAGACGTTGATTTTAAATATTCATTAATTTTTGTATGGTAGTGTCATGTTGATAATAAAAGGACGGTTTAGTTTATTTCGAGATGCGGCATCCTTTTTGACTGTTGCTGCTAAAAAAATATCAATCCCGTACTTGTTCGGTTTTGGTGGTATTGTGAAAATGACACTGTTCCACGATAAGAAACTGACTGTCCGTCAGTCGCCAAAGCTGGTCCAAGAATGTGATGCTTCATTGAATTTTTGTTGATTATTTGAAAAATTTGGAAATAAACTCATTATCTTTTCTGCGGGCTGGTGGTGTAAGTTTCCAAATTCATATCTCCTCATGCGCGTCCTAAATACATAATATTGAAGAAATAAAACGGCACATAACAGTAGTTCGGTATTTTATATGCCCAACGAAATCGAGCAGTGTATTGTGAGATTGTAAGGCTCTTCGTAGTAACATTCGTTACAAAAGCGAATACAACTAATTTTGGCGTCATCACTAACTGCAAGTTTACAAGCATTTTCCGCTTTTTTATCTGCTAATTGTTAATTCAAAGTTCAGCTCAATTAAAGGCTCACGTCTCAGCGTTTTTCTTTGGACCAAAAAGTGAGATTTTATCAGAATATCGCGCAATTTGCTACTTGTACGCCGTCATCCGATGAACAGATTCTAGGACAATTCTAAATTAATTGGTATAATAAAAGGTGGGTTTATATCAAGCCCCCGCGTACATTCGCACTTACTGTACATTCTCTAGCTACATATAATGTAGGTTACCAGCATAAAAGAAAAACATTTCGTAAACTTAGGGGTATTAGGAGTAAACGTGCGCGTTTTATTTCTATCACCTAGCACAGCGGTACTTTCGCCCCACATTGTACAGAATTCTCAATGCATAGTACTTGCATTTATCCTACCCGCCACCGAACAATAAGGGTGTACTCATTTTGCCATAACTTTTGCTGCACGCCAAGGGAAGATCTGAGACGCTAGAAAGTGTTTATTATTCTTGACCGCGGTCAAATTATGAATCGATCTAACTATATTTATATGGTGTTTCGTTGACAGTCTTCTGGACGCAAATGTTTATATATAGACTTAAAATTTGGCCTTGGAAGATCTTACGCGCATATTCGCGAAAAAAGCCCGCTATGAACCAAAAGCACCTCTGTTTATCTAAACAAAAATTCCTGGCCGTTTGAGGTGCTTCATCGCTCTTTGACCACGATCGTTTTCGCACAGGGTTATCGTATGTGATCCATTTCTCATCTCCAGTCACCATCCGTTTAAGAAATGGGTCTATCTCATTCCGTTTGGCCAAGGCTTCGCAGATGGAAATTCGATCCATCATGTTTTTTTCTGTTAATTGGTGTGACACCCAAACATCGAGCTTCTTTTTGAATCCAGCTTTGTGTAAATGGTTTAAAACTGTTTTATGGTCGATTTTTAGCTCCTGGGCGATGTTACGACTGCTAACATGCCGGTCAACTTCGATCATTTCTCCGATTTTATCGACATTTTCGCCGACCGGACTACCTGTACGAGGTGCATCTTTAACATCAAAAATTCCTGAACGGAATCTACGAAACCAAAATTGCACATAATTGGCTGTTACAGTATCGGAACCATAAACACCATTCACAATTTTAGCCGCCTGGCTTGCATTTTCGCCTTTGTCAAAGAAAAACTGTAAAGTGTACCGAATTTTCTCTTCACTTCCATTTTTAACACGCTGTAACTCACAACTGAATGCACCAAACAAAAGACAGCAAAACAATTTTTTTTACTGCGAAATGTCACCTTTCCAACGAGCATATATCTGAAATTGTTTGATCGATACTTTACGAGAAATCTATCAGTGCAGCCATCTACCGAAAAAATAATGGAATTCTTTTTCCCCAAACTAATATTTATATTTGGTTTATTTTGGTGGACTATCACTTCAGTCAAGACCTTAGCTCCTTTGGTTTTGCGATCGTAATTAAAGGCTCACTTTTTTTACGTGCGCACGCTTGCTAATGTTGTTTAATGTCAATACTATTTTTACTTGTTTGGTTTTTTTCGTACCTTAGCGAAGACACAATCCTTGAAAATGTGCCTACCTTGATGGGCTCTCTCGAGTCCTAAAAATCTTAGGCAGATTATTTTATTATTTGCTTCTATATAAATACCTATAGGCTTTAAGTTGGAAAATGGATTGTAGTTATTAACTGTAAACTACAAACTGAATTAAATAAAAATATTTGTTCGAATCGAACTTATTAAGTTTGGTGGTTAGTAACAATCCCTCTTTCACTACTTAAACATGAATAAACGTGATTTACATGTAAACATATATGAGGGATTTATAAAAAAAGCTTTGATAAAAATCAAATTTTTTTTTTTTTCCTGTTTACATCAATTTATAAATTTAATTACCTTTAAAAACGATAAATTCATTTTAATTCATTTAAACGTGTAATTGAATTAATCAATGATTTTAAATGTGTGGACAACAAAACCATTGTTCCATAATAATTTTTACCGTAGTGTAGCTAGATTTTTTTTGAGGTAAATTCAAAAATTGCTCACCACTCACTGACTCTCGTATATTTATTTTTAAATCTTCTTTTGTTTTATTGACTGCGCTACTCATGATAATTCCATTGAAAAGGCAAAATGAGAGAAATCAAATATAAAAATACACCCACATAATTAATAACAGCAATGTATTCATGTAAGTTTATAATTAATAACACACGCAAATAACCCGTAGATATTTTTTGTTGCTTTTGAATAAAAAAGGCGCCGCATACAAACAATTATTTTTCATAGAAAACATTTCAATCAAAATGAAACCAATAAATAGCAATTACTTAAAATGCTTGCAACAGTTCTTGTTCACATATGGATAAATGCACCTATATATGGATAAATACAAATAAGTATAATAAGTATTTATACAGATATAAAATGCCATCAACGCTGCAAACATACATGAATGCATATATATAGCATGTACGTAAAAAGGGTGTACCATCTATTTCTGCTTTTTTTTATTAATCCATATTAAGCATTTTTTTACGGGCACGAATAGGTAGGTAAAAATAAAAAAACGGCAAAATCTCTTGTGCCTTAAAATATTGCTTTTAACCCTGCTGCAATTGGCTGAATTGATCTGGTCTTTGAACATGTTTTTTAATAAATTTTATCCGATCATCTTACTTGCTAAAAAGAAATTTATGTTCTGGGGAGCTACGTAACTGTCAGAGTCATTTTATTAAAACCAAAGCTCATTCCGATCCAACTCATTGTATTTCCCAAAAGCGGTGTAGGATTAACACAATATACCTCCAGAAGCAATTGACTGAGATTTAGTTTATTTTAGTTAACTCCAATTAAGCTTCAATTTCGTTTCGGCTTCACGTTAATTACGGCTTTAATTTGATTTCACCGTAATTTCACTTGAATGCAACTTCATCTGACTTTAATTTAACTTTAACTTCAATGCTATTTCATTTAAACTTCAGTTCAAGTTCACTTCTCTGTGACTCCATTTTAGTTTCGTTTTAACTTCACTTTTACTTCACTTCAGGTATCGTCAGCTTTTGCAAACTACGCCTTTGGAAAATAAAGCAAATTACACAATTCATTTTGAATTCTGGATGTATTGGCTGTGAATTGTGTACAGATTTCTAGTTCTTCTTGAACGTGGGCAAAGCGCAACTATAATAAATATGCTCGCTCCAATAACTATCAATAAGAGACACTCGGGACCGTTAAGCAATCGATTTTGAAACCTGTGATCGTACAGAGTTCGAGTTCGAGTTTTATATACGCGCAGATAGATATCGACGCGGAATTAACCCCATACCACATCCATTAGGACTAGGCGCGCTTAACTTTTCGAGGACGGTTCGTATTGGCTACATGTATGGTCCACGACCTGTGAACCGTGAATTGTTAAAAAATCATGCGAGTTATGGTGCATGCATTTCAAGGAAAAACACCAAATTGTAATTTACGTTTTCGAAAGAAATATTGCTGATTAAAAAGCCAAGCACCAAATGGCCCACCCTCTGTGCATACGTGCAGTTGTAAATGTTTTATTGAATACACTGATACACAAAGGAAGGATATTAACTGACGTAGAGAACATCCAAGTGTATGCAGAGGCATTCTACTAAGCTGGCTAAAAAATAGCAAGCCTACTAGAGCCGGCTAATTATTTCAAAATATTATTGGTGTTAAATATGAATTGAACGAATAACATGAACGATTAAAAATTTTGATATCCTGAAGATTCAATATTTTTTATACACCACCATTTATTGAAATAGTGTGCGTATGAGAAGAACACATACATCTCGAACTGACATGCCAGGCTCATATCATGTCATTTACCATTGCACATAATATCAGCTACCATCATTTATTTCTTTCTGCTTTTTTCATTCATTTCTCCAATGAGGTATCGGGAAATACTAGTTTTTTCATTGCGTTTGTCAAACGCAGGAAGAGGCATCAAAGATACCACAAATTTGCAAATGTACCACTTTTTTTCTGCTTTAATTTCATACGTCTTGGGACGATTATTCATTTCGCTCTTTTGCAAGATTTCATTCAGTTTAACACGGATTCAGATTTTAAAGCAATTAATTTTATGTATTTTTTTTTCTTTAAACAATGGAATTGGCGTACAAGAGCAATAGCTAGCTATATTGTTGTTAAAATTCTGACCGCTTTATTTATGTCTGTCCGTTTTTAATACATTTCTGTTTCACATCAAGTCACTCCCATGGGAAAACTTCGCAAAGCATATCAAAACATAACACATTTAATACGTTTAGTTTATAACCAAATGTCTAGTTGAATTTCGCTTTTCCCTTCCGTTTGTAAACACGCCTAAAAAATTGTCGCGATCGCCTGATTGACACAGTTCGTTAATCGCTTTCATACATTTGCGCAAAATGGTAGGTACCCAATATTCGCCGTAAAACATACACAACTATTTTGCTTATTTTCTTTGTGCAAAAAGGTTTTTGTACTTTTACATCTACTCATACAGACAAGCACCAGACCGTTTGTGGTGGATATTTTGGTATTCCACAGAAATGTCATTTACCAAATGCATGCAAATTTCAAGTTGAGTTTTAATGAAGTCTTCTAAAAAAAAACTAAAGTCTGTTGAACCTTTAATTGCACTTTGATTAAAGATGTCCTTCTCAATTGAATACTATTATATTCATATGCGTGAAAAACAAAAAAATTTGGGAAGTTTCGACAAAGATTTTGGAATCTAAAAATTTTTTTACTCAAATTTCCTACGACAGAAAACAGGAATTGTGCTTGAATTGACGTAAATGCGACAACATGGTAGCCATAGAAAGCAGACTGTACATGCGTTGATTTAAGCAAACTAATCGTCGAGCTCTCTAGACATTTAGTAAAGCCAAGCAAAGACCCGGCTTGATTTGCAGATAGCTCATGGTGTAGTTTAAAACGAAGTTTTTAGTCAAGCAATACCCTTAAATAAACAAATGAATTCATCCAGATTTTCACATTTCAGACGAATGAACATATCGCTCGTCCCATCACCAAATACTAGACTTTACGAAAAATTCATCAGTTGTTATGGACTCTAAATGATCAATTATGAACATAAAAGCCTATCTTCTTCAATAAATATGAAGGAAAACCCAGGGCCTGGAATTTAAAGACCAATTAGACTAAGTCAAAAGCCTTACTGAAATCTGTGTATGTGGCATACAATAGAGAATATTCGAAAGTATGGTGAGTGCGGACTAACATGTTCGTCGCAGTTTATCTTTCTTTTAAGAATCCATTCTAATACAGAGAAGTAGAAGACTTGATAGCAGAAGTCAATTATTTAGTAACAATTCATTCAACCTACTTAGATAAGACACTCTGTGTCTGTGCAAAATTTATGATTTGATGTGGGCAATCACCTAATGCATCGGCAGCAGCAAGATATTCGCGGTCACTATATACCCAGAGGAGTCACAGCTATTAAACGACATCCCTGATGGATATGTTGCGATTCTTCTTTTAGAGTTGCCCTAATTGTAAAGTTGTTTAGGATTAGCAAAAAAATGAGCATTTTAACATTTCAAGATATGTGTGATAACTTTGTGGGTTGATGAGATTAAATCTGTACCTACAGTACATTAAATAGTCATGCACAGGGAGCGCCCTTTTTCATGTACATTTTAAAAAGCTCGTGTTTCTTATTTCTATAGTACTTAGCAATTTTGTTAAATTATGGCACACGCATTTAACAAGGATTAATTAATTACACTATAAAATGCAGAAATTTGGGGTTTCACGTTTCAGCAACAAATTCAAGAGAAATACCTGAAAGACGAGATTTAAGCAATGAAATATTGGCTTTCTTAACACATTGACGCTTACTTTAAAATCGGCGAGTTCTTGCAAAAACTTTCTTTGTACTATAATACTAAGACTGCTATAGACGTCCTGTGTATCTGCAAGCACACGTAATGGACTTCTATAAACGTCATTTACGTCAATAGCTTAAAATGATATTGAGCATTTCAGCCAGCGAGATTTAACTTGTTGGAGAGGCTTAACAAGTCATCATGCTTGCATTGCAAGAATAGACAAATTGTTAGATGATATGGATCCTCAAGTACACTTAAAGGCAGACAGCGATTTGCTGTTATTTGGAAAAAATTAACAAAGGTAAGATCTAAGAGTATCCAATTACAGTTGGTCACATAATTACGTTGAAAGAGATCCTTTGTAATCATACATTTTATCATTAAAATTAAAAATGCAACGGCTTTTTCAGATGTTGAAGTAGGGACCATACAGCACTAGACACCAAGTGATTTGCATTAAACTAAAATCTCCCAATGCTATGACCATACTAGTAGGTTTTGAAGCCTCAGCAACTTAACAGATGACAGATGCATATTTAAAATAGGTCGAAACACCTGCAATTGGAAGAGTGTTGGAAAAATTTAATTATAAATGTTTATTGCGAATTTTTCTACGGATGGTAATAAATTCAAGGTCAGGGTGAATTGGGAATCGAAACAAGTAGTAGAATAAAACATTTGATATGGCGGCTAAAGCGCCCTCACCAGTACGATTTGGACGAACTTTTCTGAAACGTGTTGGGAGAGGGAGGTCTTGATTCTATTGTAAACATTTTAAAAATGCTAACACGACCTAAACAAACGGACTTGTAGCACAAGATAGTTTTAAATGTCTTTATAAGAGATGCCCGGCGACAAATGTTACTTTTCGAGTCGGTGCAGCTCGTAGCAACGTAGCCCTTTTGAAGAGTCTGCTACTGCGTCCGCAACTCTGTCGCTTCGAGTACCCGTAACGGTCGGATAACCAACAAGTTAAGTAACGATCAGCCATGATTTATACGAACATCTCATTTTAGCAGAATGTCAAAGGAAACCAAAGAAAATACGATAAAAATAAAAACAAAAAATTTGCTTGTCATTACTAAAAACAAAGAATGCGCAGACAAATAATTAAAGGTATGTGAAAAGCCAGTCTATGCAAACATAAACAGCATCATACAAGAACAAACACAAATTGAGAAAATAGTTAAGTAAGAAATGTTATTATAAAACCCAGCGAGCACAACGGATAAAATAACCAATATAAAAGTCTGCAATTATGATCAAGAAATATATTTATTATTCAGTTCACTCAAAATTCTTCTCCAAAATGCCATCGCCACGCTGACAAGATCTTACAGCATGGTTTCCAGATGAGAACAATTCGACTTTTTCAGACGATTTTTCATTCTGCGAAAAGATGTTAATGGTACTTGTGAGCGTTCACCCCACTAGTAATAATGTCTAAGTTATCATGTTCCATCATCCGCATAGCAATACGCTGTAGTCAAACATTAATTTCACGTCCACTTATAGAGCAGTCAGTTGCATGCACAACTAAAATCACCTATGCAAGCAATCTTTTCATTAGGTAAGTTGACCGCAGGACTTACGGAGAAACACACATATACATCCACGCACAAAAAGTTCACTAACCAAAATCTCATATAGTAATCAACTTAACTTCCGTATGGCCAAACGTGTTAGAATTTCACAGAAAAACCAAAGGTTTGCCAAAAAAGTTATGCCCACGATGAACATGCATGAACTTAAAGCTATAACTCGGTGATGAACTACACATTACATGCTAGGTAGGCAAAAATGTCAGCAGGTTTTTAATGTGAACACCAAGTTATGTAATGAATGCTAGGCCAACAACTGCTTGTGATGTAGGCACAGTACATTTGTTTACTTTGTCAAAAGTGATGACAGCATTAAAGTGTTTTTATGCACACGTCATATCATACGCACCGAACTCTATTCACTAATTGTTGAGTGACATGGTATGCAAGTGGCTCTATAAGAATTAATTTCAAACAAAGTGTTTAATTAGAGAAAAAATTAGAAAAAAAAATGTGAAAACGACAACAGAGAAAAAATATTGGTTTTCTAGAGTTATTAATTACTATTATTAATGATTTAGGTGGAGAAATCAATTCTAAGACTTAAGTCTTAAAGTACTAGCATCTAAGGCTACCGGTTTTTGAAAGCTCCACCGCAGTTGAGATTTGAGCCCACGACCGTTGAATTGTTAGTCGAGACCTTCTGCCTGCTTCACCTCTAAAGCGGATATACGGAGTTAAAAATCATCTTTGTTATTTTAACTCTTGGACTAGATTAGGCAGAAGAGCAAGACAAGAAAACAAGGAAACAATATAGTACAGCTTAAAGTGAGCTACAATCAAGTTATTGTACCACATCGGTATACTAACTTTCTGCGCACGTATTCAACACCCAACGTGACCTTTCATTGCACCCATCGACACACCCTTGTTACTAAATCGACGCAAAGTTTTCTGTCTGTGTTTCTAATGCCCGCGAATGTATTTCTTGTTCAACTTGCAATTTGCAATTTCAGGAAATTTTGATAAAAAAAAAGGCTCCAATTTTTGCTAAAGTTTTAATTGTGGATTATAGCAGGCAAGCGGTGTAGCATATTTAATGGTTGAGTTAAGAGTTCAGACAAACTTAATTAATTAAATCCTTTTTTATAATACATTCTGGCTATAAAATGCCTAAAATGTACTTTGCAAAACTGCTAGGCACATATTGGTTTGTTTTGTAACCATATATTAAATCTAATATATCTCTTCGTGATAGCTATAAGGTCCAAACACAAGTTATTTGGAGAATTGCCTTTACGTATTGTACCAACTGCCAACTACCACTAATTCAAATACCGTTAAACATGCATAAAATCCAATTAAGTAAATCATTTCAAATCAGTGGCGAACTTTTCAATAAAAAGTGAATAAAAAAATGGCAATAACAGAAACATCAATGACATTGCCCGTATGCGTTGAAAATCTGGAAGATGTGATCTCCATTGTTGCTGTTGAACTTAGTTTCTCTTAACAAATTTTCCCTTTCCATGCTCAGTTGCGCACATATAGTAAAACCGAAATGCACAACTTTCGGCAACAGCCGTCACTTAAACGCGGTTTTTGAGACTTTCTTGTTCGATGTCTTACAAAAAACTAAGAAGTAGATAAAAAAAAAGTGAAATTTGTTATAACAAACGGGGAATGTGGAAAAAGTTTTCGCTTTCCTAGCTGTTTTTCTAGGAAAAGTTATAGCCGTTGCATGTGTCGTCGCCTCAACCACAGCCAAAACTGTTCATGAGGTTTGTTAACACTGAAAATCTACGACAAGTCTCTTTCTTATTTGTTTTTTATTCATACAGTCGTACCAACTGCTACTGCTGCTGCTGTCGCGTTCTCCTCCATGGTTAAACTTTCTTCGTTTCGCCTTTCAAGTTTCCTTCACAGTACAAACGGAAGTCAAGTGCACTTTCGTTGTTTCTACTTGCAAACTGAATTGGAAAATATATTGAATAACAACCTTAGCAACAACAACAACAATAACTAAATTGAAGATTTATAAAATGTGTGCCAGACTAGAAAACTTAAATTGTAATCCTCTAGTTTAGAAATGTTTATGTGTTCGCGAAAGTGCGTGTGCGCATTTTATCGCTAAAGCCATGTGACGCGAAATTTTGCAATTGATATTTATTTCACGAAAATTTCGAAAAAAAAAATTATACTAATTCATAAAAAGCAATTACGATAATAAAAAAATTAATTTAAATTTTTTAATAATGTGTGGTCTGGCCAAACGTTAGGAAAGCACGTTGGCTCGTCTTGCCATCTACACGATTTCGTTCAATTTACCACGGTTTGTGTCAAATTGTAATTTTAATTTAACCGGTTTAGCATAATTATATCGTGCAGAGTATATTAATTAGGTGCGGAAATAATCATACGAAAGAGGTTAAAATAGATCCGTCTGCTGCCAATGCAATTTTCGAATTGTTTCGGCGAAGTTTCGTACGCTCAGGTGTTCAGGCCAAGGCCCAACCATGATAATCCACATTTTTCGACGACATTCATCTTCGCTAAAAATATAAAACAAACTAACTCTTTAAATACCATGACAAAACCAAAAAAGCTAGTTCTTGCTACTAAATCTCATGCAAAATTACAGAGCAGATACTGAAAGAATGCACTGTGCAATTTGTGTTATAATAATTTTCAGAAACATTACAAGACTACAGATTTTTGATATGCCGTGAAAAATGCTGAAACCTCTCAGAAAAAGTCAACTCAATTACTATGTGTAGGCTCTATCACCGGCTAATTCGTCTCAAACATGCTCTCTTAATGTACGTAAGACACTAAATTAAGTTAAAAGAAGTAAGAAGATTAGTGTCGGGCAAGGCCAACCGTTAAATATCCTACATAATGTTGTCTTACACATTTCTTATTTTTATTCTAGAACAAAAAGATTATGTCTTGTTTCTATATAAAAGCATATTTTTCAAGTAAATATTTATGGGAAAGCCTGCCGAAACGCAATCTAATGTAGTACAAATTTAATCCTTACATAGGGCAGGACCCAAAAATAAGCGTAGATGGTCCAAATTTGGTAGAGTTAATTTTTGTATGAAATTACTATTATGAGCAGAAAAGTCTGCTCTACAAAGGGTCAATTTTCGTAAAAATGCTTATTAAGGTAGGATCTAAAAAATAAGCCGAAATTTGGTACATTTTTTTTTCTGTTAAATTACTATTAGTTTTCTTCATGGAGAACTGAAAATTATACCTTTTTGTTCGTGTGAACTTTAGGTTTCGTTATATGAGGGTGTTCAAAAATTGACCCAGCCAGTCCAAAATTTCCATACCAATTCAGAATGCCCCAATACTACCACCTACCCAGTTTTGTTGACAAATTTTAAAAATTGCAATTCTTTTCCACTTTGCGCTCGTCCTTGAGTCAAAACACGTTGCTGTACCAAATTTCATCGAAATATCTCAAAAATTTAAAATTGTAGCTTGGACACAAATTCACATGGAGAGACATCAGACGGACAATCGAACAAACAGGTGTATATCAATTCAGATTATGATTCTGAATCGGTCGGTATAAAAAAAGGTGGGTTGATCTTAAACCCTGCACAACAAGTCGTGAAGGGTATTAAAATTTGAACGAATGTCTTCAAGTGCAGAGTTTTAACACGTTTTAAAAAGGCGCTATAACCTATCAGAAAACCCTAATGTCATTACTGGATCTCATCCTGGATATGTTCTATCACAGCCAAACTAAAGAGAAAAAGAAGGAAAAAATAAAGAGAATGAAAAAGCAGGCAATCAAGCGCACGCACCTGCGTTTGACGTTAAATAACAGTCCTACGGTTCGTTTGTATTGTTCACCTGTCCGTTTCTCTGTGTTCATGTATTTGTTGGTCTGTTAACTCTTCGTGCCTGACACACATTCTACTTAACGAAATTCCGTTATTATATGGAACACTGCTCTCTTGTGAAGCGCAGAAAAAAACCCGACCGACCGAAACCCCCCACAAGTGCGTAAAGAGTCATCATTTAGAAACTGATATTGACAAATAATTTGTATATTTATTATACAGAAACTCTATTAAAGTTAATTACTTGAAAGGAAAAATAGCGCATAGGCCTGATATATTTTCGGACAAACTGCTATTTAAAATAAACGCTAATGCGCCTGGTGCAACACCTCAAGGATGGTACGGAAAATTGCATAAAATGAAATAAAAAATTGATATTGATTAATATTATTACAATCAAAGCAACTCAAAAACATACAAATAAATTCTTAAACAAGTGCATGGACGTCCTACTACACCCGCGTACAGAGCGGTAAATTTTAAACAAATTTCTTTTTCATCGAGGTTTCACTTGACCAATACCAACATGAAGAAAAAAATGGAACAGCATCGATAACTCAATTGTCGGTGGGTTACGGTCATCCATGTGTGATTCCTCCAAATTCTACCCTAGAAAGAGTGAATTTAACTTTCATTCTATAAAATTCTTATCGGCCGGTCCGAACTTTGTCGTCTTTCTTCACTAGATGCCCCTTTTTTTTACATTGACTTTCCCATTTATCCACAAATGTACAATATTTTGATATGAGTTGCAAGTCAATCCTAATTTTGTATTATATAAATAAAACAGTTAAAGAGGAAAAAGGCTTATATAAATTTATTCTTGTTTTTAATGAATTTAAATTTTGTTACTTTTCCCTCCACCATATATTCATCGGAAAGTTGTTTTCAATATGTTGCGAAACCTCTCCCATGATAAAATACCTGTAACATAAAAATTGAACTCTCAACATTGCTAAAAACCAATCAACAGTGTTTGTCTGAAAATGACCAAAATACATATTGTTATGAAATTCGCTTTTTACAAGCTACAGTCCGTATCACTAGATCGTAGATATTTTGATCAAGAGAAATACACTTCAAAGTTCTTTTTCTTTACAATTATATTTCTTTTAATGTAGGATTATTTACAAATTATTTTTGGCATTACTTTCGACTGCTTAACTCAAATACTCTTTTTCTAATGTTTTGTCTTTCACAAATATTCTATTTATATACATTTTTGTCATCCTTTTACTAGCACCTAATTTTATGACTTGACATTTAATTCGTTAACCTGCTTTTGTTGGTAACCGTTTTCATCGGCATGCAGCTGCATGAGGCGCCTAGCGAATGTAAATTTGGTTGTAGAAAATTACTAGATTTGGGATTTCCGTAACAATATATTTTTTAATAAAAATAAACAAAAACTCAGAAAAATTCTCCCTCAAAACTTTAATTTAATTAATAGCTTGACCGAAACATTATGATAGCTTTCTTATTTTTCTCGAGTGTGAGAATGTCTAGGCCGAAATGAGAAAGAGGAATAAAAAAAGGTAAAGCTCAGATCATAGTAAATAGACGACTTGACGATCGCTATTGTGTCTTAATCTAAAATTAAATAGAAATAAGTAAATAAGTTATAAATAGCAATGAGTAAAGATAAATGCATACTTACCATTGGAATAAAGCGAGTATTGCGAGGAGGCGCGGTGGACTTGACTCGTGGAGGCATTAACGCGCGGAGAAGTTGACGGACTTGACCTTAGAAATACGTTATGTTAATGTCCCTGCGCTCTCGGAAATTTACTCCGAACAGCAGTAAACTCAACGCGAAACCAAGTAAATTTGTTCGGTGCAGCTGCACGACCCCGCACGAGTCCGGAGAAAGTCAAGCCATGCCACTATGGTCGCCTGCACGCGCTTACCTATATTCTGCTCGACCATGTGTTGCTTCATGGCCGCGTAGAAAACCTCGTACGCCTTCTTAAATGCTGCAAGGACGTCTTGCGTTGGAAGGGCCGGCTTGAGATATTTCGAGGTCCAGGCCAAGCTATCCCGCTTACCTCTCGCAACCCTTCGACCTAAGACTCCAGCAGCTAGTCCATGAGTGCTTCGAAATTCTTGATTGTTAGGCGGGTGTGCATTGCTACGTAGTCCGCCGCCAAATTATTTAATAAATAGTCATGGAGGTCTTCCAGGTCAGCCCGGAGCTCCACCCATCGCTGTTGATGGAGCCGCGGTGGTAGACGTTCGCGGACTTCGTCAGCATTGTGGTCAGGACGCACGTCCTTTGCGCTTTGCCGTCGTGGTCTTGAATCTCCTCGTTGCCGGTTGCTGCTTGTAATGTAGCGTCCTGCATATCGTTCACCGACTGTAGCGCAGTGGATATCCCCCACGGCATGCTGTATTGCGGCATGCAGCCCCTCTTTTCCCGGTAAGAACAGCTGGGCGCTCTCATTTGCGCCAGCATTGCTAATATATTAGTAACGTAAATTTCGCTGGGCTTCCTAAATTTATGAAGGTATGCCTCTAATAGGTGGGTATCCTCGTATAATAGCCTCAAGAGGTGTATGCTGCCGCCTCCTGTTGCACACGCCGTTTACAAACTTATCAAGACATACACGTTGAGCAAGGACAAAAATATTATGTGTATAAAATCAAAGCAACATCCATTAGCAACATTGTTGCAACATTATTGGAACATTTCGCATTTAACGTCTTAGGTACACAGAGAGGGCATGTTTGGAGTGAGCTTAGCGGTGATAGACTCTCGACATAGTAACGAAATTCTGACAGGTTTTAAGGTGTTTTTAAAACACACCAAAAACCTGCACTTGAAAAAATGCGTTCAAATTTTTTATACGTACTTTGTATTGTACATTTTTGTATATTATATATGCACTATATGATAAATAGTACCAACAAATATTATTTTTTAATTTCTTATAACATTGCTGTATGATTTCGTGCTGTATTTATGCTTGTACTTTCTCTTTTTGTTTATTTTTTCTTATCATTTTGTTATTTTTTGGACATCGTTCAATTCTCTTAGCAGGGCGCGAACCACGTGTGAAGGTAGCCGCTTTTTAGTGAAGACAAAAATGTGGGCTATATACATAACTTCACGCTAGTGAAATTTTACAATTTTTTTGGTTTTGTTTGTGCATCTTTTAGGAAAAAAATGAAAATCATTAAAGATCTCTCCGTAGAGTGAATGTAATTTTCTTACCTATTTGACCAAATATTTTCATATTTTCATCTATTATTTCTACCTTTTTGAATTCACCAGTAAAGAAAACAATCGAACTCTTTATAAAAATATTTGTTGGAATTAAAACAAGTAAGATAGTTATATTCGCCGGGGGTCGAATCTCGCATACCCACCATCATGTTTTTCGCATTCTACTCTCCAAGTTCTTTTATTTAATACCCGTATCGCTAATATTATTAAGAAAACAGTAATCGCGGTATATACCCAAGTTCACGCATTTTTACACATATAATATATGTTCATCTGAAGAATGTACAAAACAGTTTACACATTCTGTCTTGTTTACTTTTTAATTAATACGCATAAAACCTCAAAGAAGTGAAAAAATAAAATTTTAATAACTTGCAACTATGTGTGGGCATTGCGAATTTTTTTCATTTTGCATTTTTCATTTTGCATATTATTATTATTATTAATTTCGCCAGAGAAATAAATTCTAAGACTAAACTCTTAAAAGCACTAGCATCTAAAGGTATCGGTTTTTTATTAAAAACTCTACCGCACTTGAGATTCGAACCCACGACCATTAACTTGCTAGTCGAGATTCCTCGCCTTCGGCTACTCAGGCGGACAGTTGCACATTCATAGTACAACTTTCTGTTAAGTAAAAGTGAAAATTTTTAGCCCTCTATCTTTTGTAACTTGTGATTAAAGAACACAACACCACAAAGTTTTGCGTAGAAAAACAGAGTAGCGTTTAGCTTAGGCTTCATTGAACGTTTCTGCTGCGACCAATTTTGCCCGTGTTCAATACCAACTGACGTGTAGAAGATTCCAACGTTTTTATCAAATTTTAAGTCGATATTTTAATTTTTGCGACCAGGAGAATGTCAATAACGCAGGCCACACAGACAGACACACATGAATTTCATGCTGACGCGGAATGTATATATTTTACAGAGTCTCTGAATCATCCTTCTAATAATAAGGTAAGTAAATAAGCATAAAACCTCAAAAAAGGGAAGAAAACAAAGTTTAATTACTTATAACTTTGTGTGGGCACGGCGGATGGTTTTCATTTTTGCACGTAAGAAGTGGAGTGCTTCGTAAAGTAAATGTAGAAAATTTCAGCCTTCTAACTTTTATAATTTCCAACTAATTAGTAAAAATCTCGAAAATAAAAAAAAAAACGGAGTTGCGTTCAGCTTTCTCTCCACTGCACGCTTCCGCTCTGTCCGCTTTGGCCCATTTCCAATACCAACCTGTGTGCAAAAACTTCCAATGTTTGTATTAAGTTTGAAGTCGATATCTTCATTTTTGCGATCAGGAGAGTACCAAGGGCCCACACCACACAGACGGACAGACATGGCTAACTCAATTCAGAATTTCACGCTGATCAAGAATATTTATACTTTATAGGGTCCCTGATGCTTCCTTTAGGGTGTTACATGCATTACGGGAAAGAGCCAAATGAGTATACCCCAAACTAACAGTGGTGGGTATAAAAAGAATAAATTAATGCAGCATAAGAATGAACGGGAGTATTTTTAAAGTATGGTGCGCATCGTAACTTGTTTATTTGAATTTTAAAAATAAAAACATTTCATATATGATGTGGCATGCATTGCAGAGAATCGATAAGTGCTTAATGCACTTTAAAGACAATAATTCAATTAAACTACTATCTTATCTTACGTGAAGCACTCATTAGACTTACAATAAATAATTAACAAATGTGTCAAAAATCTTTTTATCTGCAGTTCAACGCCACAAATGTGTGCAAAAATATTTCTTACTCTTCGTCTCTATCTCTTTAATGTTTACGAACGCGTGTAAGGACATTAGTTAGTTTTTTGATGTAATATGAACTAAATCCACACATAAACACAAACATACACACGAACACCCAAATACACACGCGCTTTTATACATAGAAAAGTAACAGTTTATGTACTAATTAAAATTTTATCGTGGCATCTTGTTTGTTTTTGTTGACGCTAAACCGAAAATACATACATGAGTGCGGTCGAAACGAAAAAAAAGATCCAAAAAAGCCGTGCATCCAAAGCAACAATCGCATGTATGCTCGTGCATTTTATATTTACTGTTAGGGCTGAACTTTCAATGCCATTGCAAACATACACGCCCCGAGAATATGGCAGACAATATTGTAATGTGCCAACGTAACTACAACGATAAAAATGAAAAAAAAAAACAAGGACAACGATAATAATAACAACAACAACAATAGTACTGCATTTGCAACACGTTTTTCATATTTTAACGTATATTTGCACATATAGTAGACTAAGAAAAACTTTTCTACATACATATAGCATATGGGTGGACATGCATGTATTTGGGTAATCGGTACCATTACACATACACAAACATTTATAGTTCTCAGTTATATTCATTTTTGCAAATGCATATACGTGATGCGTGACCGTATTATACGTTTACGTGTGTATGCATTTATATTTATTTACAGACATACATTACATATATACACAAAGGTATATAAGTATATGTGCATAAATGGACGTACGTACAAATGTATTTATATATATACATATATGTGTATCTGCATATAATGCGTTCTTCAAAAATTTCCAGGATTTAGTAAGAAAAAACTTTTCTCTTATTTTTTTGGAAAATCCGTCTTTATTCGTGAACACCGTCTGCTTCAGAAATAATACATTGGATCCAACGGTTATTTAAGAGAACGTTCGCCGTATATTTCGTTTTCATACAAAACATTTGCAACGCTCAGCAGCAAGCTTTGGATATTCGATGCAGTATATATATTTTTGCTTAATACTGAAGTCTGAATCGATGTATGCAAATGTAATGTCTGGCTATGTAATGTCTACGCTAACCGTTATCCTGTCCCCTAAAATGAAGGTATTGGCTCAAATTTGGCAAATAGTTTAGAAGCTCTTGCGCAAAGGTTTATCATGAAAATAAGTAAAATCGGCCAAAATAACACGCCTACAGTACAACATAAAAAGCAAAAGTTAAGTATTTCGCTCGTTGCTTATAAATCACCACAAATCAAAGCTAAAAATTTTGACCTACATTGCATTACCAATCTTAAGAGTATCTGTTCAGAAATACCACCTACCCTTCTTATTATAGGATATCGGCTTCACTTTTTCCGATCTCAAGGGTACACTCACCAACTTTCGATGATGACAGATATGTCTACGGCCGAATACAATTTTCTTACTTTAATAGAACTATTCGTCAAAAACTTCAATGTGTGCTTCAGTTTACACAAGGGCCTCATCGTTTGGTCTAAATCTCATTCTTTGGAGCATCCTTTTGACATTTCCTAATAGATAGTACTCGCTGCGAGGTCGGTCTGAAGAGGACGATGGTTGGAGTTGCAATTCCAATCTAAATGCATGCAACTTCCATTTCAACCATCAACTTGTGACTTGTATGTATTTTTGTTGCACTGTGAGTAAAGAGAAAAGCTCTTGTGGGAAATGGCATTTCCATGTACCGAGAAATATGGAGTTCACCGTGCGCCATAGGAGGCGGTATGAAGCGCTGTTTATAATCAGCAAGTCACAGAAAAATTCTTCATTTTAACCAAAAAGGGTTGTCAATACAAAAAGAAGAAAAGTGCTCTTATCCGCGATCAAGTCACTTTTTCATGAACACAAGGAATTCAAATGTTTTCTTTCTTTTAAAAATAAAAGATGATGGAAATGGCATGATATTTTGAAAGACGTATTTTGAGGGTTGGCTCTTTCTGGAATTAATAAGGACTGCTCGCTAGAGACGAAGTCGACATATTTCAATCCCGGAAGTTATCGATCGACATGTTATAGTAAATATTATTTTTACAAAAAGCATTTTTTGGCAAATATAAATAAACATGCACGATGACACGCACAGTCATGTAGCTATGTTCTACACGCACGCACACTTGCATAATGTTTGGATAACATACATTTATGAAAATTTGAATAGTAGTTTTATAAATTGCTATTTACGGAAATATGTACAGTACAACGGCATAGCAATGGAAATAGTACCCGTCAAATTTTTACAGGTGCGTTTCACAAAAAAAAACCGTACAAAAAAGACCGTATATAGTTACAATGGGCTGTTTAATGCTGTGTTATAAAATAAATCGCTATTCTTATAAAGACGATTTTTGCCTAATTTTTCTTATAAGCAAAGCAAAAAAATTTTACTGCGGTGTGAGTGGTATAATTAATAATTTTCGACGCCCAATTATCGAATACTGTAAATGAATACTTTTGTAGCTTAAAGTTTATTATTGATTATTATTCCGTGTTAACCCAGGGACAAAAGCAACCTTACTGTAAGTTTGAAAACACCTGCTTGTGTGCATTTGCTTGAATATGACAAACAAACATTTTTTCTGCGATAAGTGCTTATGCAGGGTAATCCCATCCTTCGCTCTCTTTTGTCCCCCTCGCCTCTCTCACTCACTCTCTTATCATCTGCCTTTGTCTTTTATTCTAAGTGCGACTAAATGCATATAAAATGTGTTTGTAAGCTTAAGCGTACATATACAAAATGAATTAATCTCAAGCGTACACTTGATGCGATATACAGAGGATTCTGCCTTCCAGTTCAGTCAATGCGTCTGGTTATATACACATGCAATTACACCCTCAGTTATTAAATTTGTTAGTTTGAACTTATGTGTTTTTAATGTTTGTACAACAGTACCAATATCAACATCCAGCATACCAACAGATAGTTTCTAAGTGTAGTGCTATGTATGCATATTTTTGAAACTTCGTACCTATACAATAACAACGACCTTCGTATGGAGTTTATTTGAACACCCGCATGTGAATTTTATTGAAATTGAAGGAATAATTAAACCATAAATTTGTTTTAATGTTAATGTTGCTTTTATTTATTTTTGCATACGAAAAAAAAGAACAAAAAAAACTTTCTATTAAACTGTAAACGTTTAGTTTAGCAAAAGCAAAAGCTACGTTTATACACATTTAATGAATGTCCATGACTTGATATGCTTTAGCTTTACATACCATATTTGAAAATTCTGTAGGATATAAAATGCTTTGCATACTGAAAATGTAAGCTAAAACAAAAATAAAATTAAAAACAAATTTTCAATTTTTGCAGAAAAAACACAACAACGACGACAACATTTTGCATATTAGAAACCGAATTTTAAACACTCCTCATGTAAATATGAATGTCGGGTGGCGTTTACTAATGTTCCTTGCGACCACTTTAATGAAAGATAAAATCCTCTACGTCAAAGCTGTATGTATTGATGCATTATCTTTTTATATAAATTATTAAAAAATGTGTATATAAATTTAGATTTTGATCTAAATTTGTACTGTGCCTGTCTTTCCCACATTGGCAGATTCCCACGATTTTTATTTCTATTGATTTTCATCTAAATATAATCATCGGCGAGCCTTTCGTAATCTTGATCACCTTGATGTGTTGATTGCAACAATTGGTCCGTGAACTTTCTCTATATCAAGATTTATTTTGAATCCTTATTAACAAACAAAAATTTAAAAATTGATTAAAACTATGCTTTAACAGACGGTGATGTCTATTGTGAACATGTTTTTAGGTGAAGTTGAAACATTTTTAAAGATACTAAAGCCAACGTTGTCTATGAATGCACAATTGCACTGAATATCTTTTAGCCTTTCTTAATAACAGCCTCTGTAGTAGCTTAATGGGTTCATTACTGTATAAATATATTTTATAAATTCTTAATAAGGAACCATATTAACTTCTTATCTTTCTACATTTTTTCTTTTTTCAAATTTTATTTCAAATTATTATCCGATATTATCAATTGAGGTCATTTTAATATACAAAGAATATTATCATTATTAGCTGGCATGTATTTTGGCCATTTTTCCATTTAAAAGAGGACTTTATTGGAAAAAATTGGTACAATCAAAATATTTTCCATCATTTTTCAAGACCTTTTCATCTTTCTGGCAAGGTGACGATACCGTGTCAAAAGAACGATATAGGTTTGACTGCGATCCTATCATCGACTCATTTGCGCACTTCCTGAACACAGAGCGAATTAGAAAGCGTTATATCTGGTGGGCATGCTTAATGCGACGGAACTTCCCATTCGATATGCAACGCTGTATCTTTGAAAGTACGTGCAACCTGGGACCGAGCGTTATCATGTTGTTAGCCGTTACTGCTTCTCCTTTTTGCACTGATGCATCGTTCAATTTGTTAAAATGGCTTCGGTAAATGCACGCAATAATAATGTCATTTGGTTTTAGCTGGCCATAACACACTGCACCTCGCTGATCTCACAATTGCGCAGCGAAGCTTTATGGCCATGAATATTCCGCTTTGGATGTCGATGTGGACGGCTCCGCTAGACGAACCCATAGCTTTTCACGCTTGGAATTATCCTAATAGATCCACTCTTCATCGCCAATCGTAATACGCCATAGAAAACTCCTCTCTGTTTGCCTTGCAAGCAACGAGAGCAAGTACAAGTAATAAATGTCGAAAAGGCAATTTTGAGCATTCCATGATTAGCGTGCGTATATACGAATGGCTCAATTTAAAGTTTTGTAGTTTTTTCCATATTGCTACGTTTTGCAAACGAGATGAAAAATTTAATTTACTTTCATCTTAAGGTAATGAATACAAAAGAAAACGAAAATTGTTTCTCTTTAACTTTTAACGTCTCTTACTGATTATTTACGGAGTGACGGTGTGAGTTTTTGGGAGGGCTTAAAGCAGACCACCCATAGCGTTGCTTTCAAAGGAAATTATAATAAAAACTCATAAACCGCAACAAATTTAACTATTATTTTCTATGGTATCTATCTCTTCCACATTTCTGTTCTTTTTCCGTATTTTATATATTTCGCATTTCATTTTCGTTATGCTAGCGCAGGATGCTTAGGTATCAACTAAAAGCTTTTTATGGTAAGATATAATTTACTAAGGTATATTGATAATATTTTTTCGTCCACAAATTTCCTCTTTCTTGTTTTATATGTATTACCATAAAACATTTATAAGCCTCTTGCTTAGGAGTGTCAATCCATAAATATGACTTAAGTGCCTTTACTAAAGCTTTACTGGGTATAATGTAACTAAAGTTGCTTACATTAACCGTCACCTTTAATAGGCGACAGCACTTTCAAAATGAACTTTAAGTATAAACATACTAGGCCTTGAACGCATTTTCCGCAAGTGCCATATAATACTGACAAGTGAAAGAATAACAATGTCTCAAATTTTTCAATGCTTGTAAATTTCCTCATAGGACTTTACTATGATATTACGATTAAATTGATTTTATTCGCAAAAGGAGCTTCGAAAAGTTTTATTTCCCATGTCTAAAATATTTTATTTATTTATCCTATTAATACTTTTAAATCCGCCTGAGTAGCCGAAGGGGAGGAATCTCGACTAGCAAGTCAATGGTCGTGGGTTCGAATCTCAAGTGCGGTAGAGTTTTTAATAAAAAGCCGATAGCCTTAGATGCTAGTGCTTTTAAGAGTTTAGTCTTAGAATTTATTTCTCTGGCGAAATTAATAATAATAATAATAATACTTTTAAATAAAATTTACGTTCTTATAAAAAAAATGAACAAGTAAGAAATTCATATTCGGCAAGAGCCACTATTGATATTGGTTTATCAAAGCCAACTTTATCACGGGCTAAGGTTTTTTTTCGTACATTTCTGCAAGTCATTATTAGTAAGTCAATATTAGAGAGTTTTACAAGTTTTAAGTCATTGGTTAGAGAAAAGGAAAATGTCAAAAAAGGTTGAAAAATGAAAATTTGATTATCTATAAGTTATAATCACTAAATGTGGTCCTTACCCACTTGTTATATTTTTGCACATGAATTGTAAGTAAGGAAATTTGGAAAATTTAAACTTTCTATCGTTCATAATCTCTGAGCAACGAGCAAAAACCTTGACGCTTTCCTCTGGATGTGCTTGTCGATCGATTTTTGGCATTTTCAATATCGATCGATGTGCAAGCCTTTCAATCTTTCTGCTAAATTTAAAGCCGATATCTTAATTTTTGGGACCAGAAGAATGCCAACAAAACACAGACACAGGCAGATGTGGATAAATCGAATTAAGTTTCAAGAATCTATACATTTTACAGAGTCTCTTCCTTTTTTAGTCTACACCCACTCTTTGTTGTAAATGTAACAGGCAAGAAAACCATTTTCGGCTGTGAATAAATATTTTATACCAACCACCTTTATTCTTACAAACGCTAAAGAAAAAACGAAGAAAACAAATTTTCATATTCCATAACATTGCGTGGGCGTGGCTGATTTTTACCAATTTTGTAGAATGTGCGTGAAGCTTTTTTACGTTGCGTATCTTACGTGTGTTTATTAATAATGAGCATCGAAAACAAAAAACAGAGGTGATCTCAGGTTATATCGTACTGCAGACGTGGCTTTGACTCGAAAAAGGGAACTTTTACAAAGGACATTACGAAGGCGCGCATGATTAGTCGGACAAGATTAACTCGATTCAGAACGTCATGCTTAGCGAGAATATATATACTTTGTGGAGGCTTCTGGTCGTTGCAAACCTTTTAACAAAATGAATTTAGATATTCTTTCCGGTGCTGGATAGAAAAGAGTAAATAAATCATTCTTATGTGAGAAAAATCTTGGGCCTGCTATTTTCTTGATTTTAAGTATATACATTCTCTTCGTTTAGTACACTCGGGAATCCACGCTTATAATGCCAGAAGACATAGATATACAAATACATATAGACATTGAATCCTAAAGAGATCTCCATCTGCTGTTGAAATTACAAACCATGAATATTCTTAGTACATGTCTAACGGACGATATTGTATATGGTACCATACGGTAATCATTTGTCACGGCCGCACAAAATTTGAAGACATGGATATTCCTGGTTAACTAATTGCTCAAAATATGGAAAGCTTGAAAGTTAAAAAGCAAAGATCACTAGATCACCTAGGTTATTGTAACTTTTTTCCTATTGAAGTTTGAAAATGGTCCTGACCGCGCTGCAATAATTTGCAACTTCAATTGTTCAATTGTTGTTCAATGTTCATTACAAAAATAGTTCTTAATCACTAAGTGGCAGGCCACCATATTTTAAAGGAAAAAAAGTTGTAATTATATAGCAAAGCTGATGGTTGTGTAAGATTCGCTTCGAGGTTTGACCAGATTCACACTTCTTCTCACTATATGAAAAGCATTTTTATATTTACTCAAAACCGAGGCCTTTTTCTAGATATGCATATAATATGTGGGAAAGTTTTAATATAAAAGTAATACAAAACGATTCAATTTCGCTAGAAGCCATTATTTGTTATGGCTGTTTAGGTGCGAGTTCATTGCGGCCAGTGAAAAATGTGAATTTTAACATGAATCATGATTTATGCAAAAATGAAAACTGTTGCTGAAATGATAAGCTCAAAGCAGTTATAAACAATTCAAGAAAAGCGCGATAGAAAAGATAAAGTACTATAAATTTATCTTCTCTCCGTCCGTTTTTATTGTCGGAGTAGGTTTATTTTTTATACTGTAAGATGGGGGTATAAACATTTTGCTTTTTTTTCCAAATATATATAAAATCCAAAAGAAAGCTTCGGAGACCCTATAAAGTATATGTATTCTTGGTCAGCATGAAATTCTGGGTAGATTTAGACGTGTCCGTTCGTCTGTGTATCTTTGTGTCCGCGTGGTGTGTGTTGTTGTCATTCTCCTCGTCGCAAAAGTGAAGATGTCGACTTCAAATTTGATAGAAACATGAGAAGTTTCTGCACACAAGTTGGTATTGAAAATGGGCCAAATTGGTCAAAGCAGAAACACAGAATGGAGCGTAAACTAAACGCAAGCAAGTTTTTTTAACAAAAATTTTTGAATTTTTGCTCGTTACTCGTAAATTATTAAAGCTAGCGCACTGCAATTTTCCACGTTTGCTTTACGAGACACCTTACACTCTAGGTTCAACAATGGAACCAATCGGCCATGTCCACACAAAGTTACGACTAATTAAATTTTATTTTTTTCACTTTTTGCGGTTTTATATTTATCTGTCATAAAGCAAACAAGACTCCTCAAATGAAAATGTATTAATGAAAATGGGAAAACTTTGAAATTAACCTGGTAGACACTGGGAATAATTTTTTCTCAATAAAGTAGACGTATGGAAAATTTTTTCTCTAAGAACGGGATAATAGACCAGCTACGCTGACCACCAAAGCTAAACCAAAATATTCCAAAAATTTCTATTTTTCTATACTTGGAATAATTTATCGACATGAGTAACAGAGTGGAGAAGAAACGTAAGTACGAAGTCATTGTTTGCATAAGACCATAACACTTACATATTGCATCTCCACTAGTTTCCGGTCACTCGCTACCTATTTCCCTTGCATAATGTCTTTCCATCCTTCCGACAGTCACCATGTTACACACGTAAGACAAGATATTAAAGGGAAGAACCTTAAGTATTATAGGTATTGAGCATTTTTTAGATTTGCCTATAGCACATGTAATAACAATGATAATATGATTACTTATATTAGTTTGGGGAAAAAGTAATCCATTATTTTTTCAGTAGATGGCTGCACTGATAGATTTCTCGTAAAGTATCGATCAAACAATTTCATATTTATGCTCGTTGGAAAGGTGACATTTCGCAGTAAAAAAATTCTTTTACTATTTTTTGTTTGGTGCATTCAGTTGTGAGTTACAGCGTGTTAAAAATGGAAGTGAACAAAGAGAAAATTCGGTACATTTTACAGTTTTTCTTTGACAAAGGCGAAAATGCAAGCCAGGCGGCTAAAATTATGAATGGTGTTTATGGTTCCGATACTGTAACAGCCAATTATGTGCAATTTTGGTTTCGTAGATTCCGTTCAGGAATTTTTGATGTTAAAGATGCACCTCGCACAGGTAGGCCGGTCGTCGAAAATGTCGATAAAATCGGAGACATAATCGAAGTTGACCGGCATGTTAGCAGTCGTAACATCGCCCAGGAGCTAAAAATCGACCATAAAACAGTTTTAACCCATTTACACATTCCTTTGCAAGCACAACTCTTACATTAGCTTAAAATTCCGGTGTCTGCGGTCGCTTTACTATTCAAACAATTTATTTTTATTTATTATCCATATATTTTGTAAGCAAACTTGCAACGTATGAACTTAAAAACCTCCGGATAACTTAGATCATATGCTCGCCTGTATTGAAAACACTATCGCAATTGACATTTGAACTCGTGACCAGTGAGTTTTTAGTCACAATCCTTTGCCTAGTCGGCAACTCGTACGGATTATTCAGATAATTGACAATAATTAGAAAAATTACCTTCGGCTATAAGTGCATCGCCTACAATATTGGGTGGGCGTTGCTGGAGTTTTATGTTTTTATAAACTGTATGTGAAATTTTGTGTTGTTTATCTATTTACGAGTAACAAGCAGCAAACGCTTGCTTCTGCGCGTTACAAACGTTTTGACAAAAAAAAATTAAAATTGAATACACGTAGGCATGCGTGGGCAACTATTCCCATTTTTGTATAAATACAGCAGAGCCGCTCCTAAAATATACGTTAAAATTCTGCTACGTTTATTTGCTGAAATTTTCCAGTAATCAGCCAAAAACCAATTTTTTTCGTTTTTGACAACAGAGGCGTTCTCAGCTTATTCAGTGGTAGGTGGCTGATGTATGCTTCGTCCGGTTTAGCCCATTTTCTAAGCCAACGTGTGTGCAAAAGCTTCCAATATTTGTGCCGAATTTGAAGTGGATAGCCTCCTTTATACAGATAGGGAAATGTTTACAACAGACATTTTACAGGCGGACAGATGGGTGCGCTTAAAACGATTCAAAATTTGCTGTTGATAATATATATACGTATATATATACAGACATGGGTTCTCGGAAGGTTCTTTCTGGATATTGCAAACGTTTTGACAACATAAATATACCCATCAACCTTCGATGAAAGGTGTAAGCAGTTAAATCCTATCAGATTAGAAATTCTATACTATAACTTTGTTTGTGTAAAACGAAAACTAAAAGAATTTCCTTATATTTTACGTGTGAAATATACAATTATTTTATCTGTCCATCTATATTATATGTAACCCACACAGTGATTTCAGTTTCAAGTTCAATTGACGCATTTGTAATTACAGCGCTTATGAAAGCCAAATCCGCAAATAGTTACATGGTGTAAATATTTTACAAAGTGCTTTCGCAATCAAATTATAATAATAAGAGACCATTATCAATATGTACTTGCAGATTATGCAAGACAATTAATCGGACTTGGTCTCTTTCTGATATATATCGGTATCCTGCTGTCTTCAAGCTTCCTAACTTTAGTAAGTTTTTGTTATTTTTGCTAGTTATTAATTCTGCAGCCCTGAGAATTCTCAAAACAACGTACGGACAAAGGAACTAACAAATAATTTGCACGAAAATCAGCTAAGACAAATATAAGCAATTTCACGATTACCCATTTTAGTTATAAATAATATAATAAATAAAATTATTTTCGGGCCTAGATATGTGTATATAAAAGGAAATGTTTAGGTCTCTTTAAGATCCGTTCAGCTTTGACTTCCATTCTTTAAGAGAACACGTTGTTTGATGTGTAAAACTAACTTTATACGTTCCCATATATTTCTTCCTTACATAGATATATATGAATGTAACATATAGAGGACTTTGTTTTGATAAGTCTTCTTGGATACATATATCCGCTTTGCTTCTTTTTCATTCGCCTCTATGGATATATTCCATGCTTTCGCTGCACGAAAATAATTTGGAGTTTTTAAGTAAAAATTTTCAACTTATCAAATGAAAGTGGCACGAAATTGGGCAAAGATATGATTCCAGCTACAATAGTATATTAAGTTTGTGCGGATGTATACAAAACCCAGGAAGACTTAAGTAAAATCCACCTTTTATTATATTAATCCATTCGCAAACTTTTCTCTCTGAATCGACTTAAATTTGTCTATCTGACTGTCTCCCAAGTTTTCCTCTATTCAACCTATAGGTCGCAATTTTTGGAATATTTTTGTGGAATTCGGTGCACAGATGTGTTTTGATCCAAGAACGAACGCTATGACAATGGTTCGGATCGCACCACTTCCCTAATAATGCTTAATTTTTAAAGTTTGCTAAGTGAGTAACTTTAAGACTGTGCAGGGTATCCAATGGCCGTGGCACATTAATAGGGTTTTATTTGTTTTTTCATTACAGATTAAATAAATCTTAAGGGATGATCAACAATTTTTATATGCACCACTGAAGGTTGGGGGTATACTCATTTTTCCATAATGTTTGCAACGCACAGAGGAATGCTTCAGACACTCTATAAGGTGCATACATTCCGCGTCAGCATGAAATTGTGAAGTGATTAAGTCATGTATGTCTGTCCGTATGGCCTGCGTTATTGGCATTCTCCTGGTCGCAAAAATTAAAATATCGACTTAAAATTTGATAGAAGCATTGGAAGCTTCTACTGGTACTGGAGACGGGCCAAATTGGTCGCTGCAGAAACGTTCAATGAAAAGTAAGCTAAACGCTACTCTGTCTTTCTACGCAAAACTTTGTGGTGTTGTATTCATAAGTCACAAGTTACAAAAGAAAGAGGGCTGAAAATGTTCACATTTACTTAACGGAGAGCTCTACTATGTATGTGCACAAATGAAAAAAATTCGTAATGCCCACGACTTGGTAGATTAATTTTCCTTAACAATACCTTTTACTGAAGTAAAAGGTGCGAGATAAATTTTCCAAAAATTTGAAGTATAATGGGTATACGAGACTCGGCCCTGCCGAATATAAATTTCTTACTTGTTTTTATATACCTCGAACCTTGTTTTTTACGTAAAAAAATTTTTTTCTTGGAATTTCGGGATTTTTCCGAACAGGTCCAAAGTTCAAAAAATCTCTGCTAGTAACTAAAAGTCTAATGTCTTACCTCTAACCCTTTAACAGATTCCTTTAACGGAATTATGTTCACCTAAAAACTTTTGCAAACAAGATAATAATGCAGCAGATTAAGTGATTTTGCCCAGATTAAAATTTGAAGTGAATCGCGAGCCGACGAGCTCTTTAAATTAAAAATGCCTCGCGATAATCGCCGAAATTCTTGAAAAATATTTTTTTTTATTGCATAGAAACGCATGATTTCTAGTGTCGGCTCGTTATTATTCTATTACATTTTCTTTCCTCCCAGAAAACCTCAAAAATACGCTTTTGTTAGGTAGTTGCAATGGTATTACCTCTTAAGGGACAGCGAAATCTTAGAGATGGGTTTTCTTATAAACCCAGACTTGTAGTAAGTAAGCAAAATTTTTCAAACTGTAACGATGCCTATCAATTAATTGCAGAAACGGATAGTTACAGATTAGACATATTCAGGATAATAGAAGTTCGAAAGAAGCAGCCATCACGAGGCTTTGCAATGTAGTCCAACGTCTGGCGCAAAAGACGACGTTTGTCAACATTTCACTCAATTTCATTTTCACTCGTCATATTTCAGCGCTATCATAATTCAAACACTTTCACACCTTTATAAGCTGAAAAATATTTATAAAAGATGTATGCACTTTCTCGTTAATAATAATATGCGCTTACATGTGTTTTGATCAGCGTCATGTATTGGTGAAAATGGTAAAGTAATGCGAAATATCAATGTACAGATGAAATTCGATGACTTTGATCCTTTTCTACATAAAATATTACTCCCCCAATTATTATTATTAAGTTATTTAGTGTATGCAGACGATGATCACGGACAAGCCGGAAACTGCATTTGCGAAGTTCATTAGGGCGATAATTCGCCATCATATCCCAATTGTCGGTTTAGCTTTCAAGGGTTTGATGTCGATGACAAACAATGGCTTGGAGGACCAAAAAAGATCGAAGACAATAAATTGCAAGACTTATTGGACCAAATTCTCAAAAAAATTTCCAACAGCTTAGCAATTGATAAATCAACTGTTTCTAGACGTTTGCATGGAATGAGAAAATGGCTGTGATACAAATGGTTGCAAGACAAAAAAAAAAAGAGTTCTTTGTGGCGTGTTGTGACTGACCGTGAAAAGTGGCTCTACTACGTCAATCCTGCGATCAAAAAGATGTCGGTTAATCCAGGAAATACATTAACATCAAGAACGAAGCGGAATATTCTTGGTCATTAAGGTGTGCTGTACATATGGTGGAATCAGTACGATTTACGGGTTTTATTGAGATGCTAAAATCGCGTAAAACTGCTACCGCAATTAAACTAATTCAACAATGCATGTCTTCCATGACAACGCTCGGCCACACGTTGCAAGGGTTGTCAAGAATACAGTGTTGCAATTCGAATGGAACGTCCTGCTGCACCCAGACATAGCGCCTTGTCATTACCACTTATTCAGATCGGTGTAGTAAGGCTTGGTTAACACGTGGTTTCGAAATGTACAAGAAGTCCGAAATCGCTGCCAGACTAATGACGTTCTATCAACACTGTTTCGCCATGTATCGTTACTAGAAATATGGGAAAAAGTTGCACAAAACAATGGAAAATATTTTGATTGGTATATATTGTACTAATTTTTCTCAATAAATGGCTTTTTCAAGCAAAAAAATGATCAAAAAAGAGAATATTAAATTGTTCACAAAAACCTAGTATATAACTATTGAAAGCTTATTTTATTAATACGTAAAAGAGTGTAATCAAGATGCACTCAAGTGTACGGCAGATAACTTGGATACGTATGAGCTTTCATATCCGTGCTTTCATAAAATTTTGATTTTTAAATAATACAACATATAACGCCTAACTTATTGGCTTCGCAACCGTACATAGACCGTCACATGTCCTTTTCTATAAAATCCCACAAAACTTTATGTAAATATTTCTTTAAAAAGATAAACTCCTCTATATCTACAAGCCAATGGCATTCGCCCTGAAAATACAGCACAAAATAAATACGAATTTTCTAAAACGAAGAAGCAAAAAAAATGTTAGCAAACCAAGGACAGTGTACTGCATTCCAAGCATTTTCTCTGTGTTGCTGTTCTATCTGCTATTAAACAAAATAGAACCGAAATAGTTATTATGGTTTAGCCCCTATGGTTTCTGCGGTTCTCCTCTTTCTAAGTGAACTTGACTTTCGGTACATTCCAACAGATTAAGGTTGCTTTTCTAGCTCTTACAAAAGCTCAACAGATAAGGCAGTTTAGCGATATGCATACTGTGTTAAACGGGTTTTCAGACTAAGCTTTCATAAAACTTATTTACCTTCCCTTGTAACCCTAGCAACAGTGCATAGCAACAAGATCCAAACAAATATTTCATTTGCTTAATTTTTAACAAAACAGAAAAGTGGTAATTTTCACTAAGAAAATGGTAAACCATTTCTCAACTTTCTTAAATTTATAAAAACATTAATTTTAAAAAAATTTTAGATTCTCTCACGAGGTAAAAATGATTCCGCGTCTTCACGACACCTGCCTAATTCTAATGCTAGCAAATCTGCTCCGCCTTCCTTAGAGGAATTCATTATGAAACGTGATTATACCGGAGCGAAGGTCTTCTTGGAGTTCACTCTCGACTCTGAAGAACAGGATAAACAAATCATCATTGAGCAGTGGTTGGCTTTCTGTTACTTTCACTTAGGTGATTACCAGCAAGCTCTGGATCAATATCAACATATACAACAATTAGAACCAGCCGTGGAGGATCTTAGCCTTAATAGAGCAGTTTGCATGTTTTACTTGGGCATGTATGAAGACGCTCAAAATTTAATCGAACAAATACCCAACACAGCTTTGAAGCTACGTTTAATGTTTCATTTAGCTCACAAGTTTAATAATGAAGAGGAAGTAATGAACTTATTGGAGACGTTTCAACTTCAAGTAGAGGATCAGCTGAGTGTAGCCTCCATGCATTACTTAAGAGCCCACTATCAGGAATCTGTGGATATTTACAAACGCTTACTACTTGACAATAAGTAAGTAGGAAGTAGTGTAAAACTCCCGTTTAGTAACAATTAACTGCATCCACAACGAGGTTAATATTAAATTCATTGTATGTTTCGAACACAGGCTAGTACCTATCGAAGTCGTAGATCTGTCTCCCTTTGCCTGACTACATGACTTTATGTCTGCTTGTGTGTCTACCTATGCGTTTAGTTTCCAATTTATCAGCCATGTGCCTCTTCGTCGTGTGGGTATTACCTCCCACACTGTTAGTCTGTATGTCCGCAAATCTATCTTCCTATCTGTAAGCTAAACTGTAGATTGTGATCCAAAGCGGCTCGACAATCTATCAGCAACCAAGTGAATACATTTGAGTATAATTTTCCAATTTCCATAGAAATATAGTCATCTATTGACCTAGAGTATCTTCTCAGTCAAGTCACGAATACACAAACAAAGTAACATAATTCATTAGTTACAGACTGAAAACCCATTTAAAACATTAGTTTAAACCGTCCGTAACATCTTAGGCATGATTTTTTTCAGGGACTATACCGCCATTAATGTTTATTTGGCATTGTGTTTTTATAAAATGGATTACTACGACATGGCCCAAGAAGTTTTAGACGTTTATCTAACTAAGTATGCAGACAGCACTATCGCTATTAATCTGAAGGCGTGCAATCGTTTTCGCTTATTTAGCGGTCGCGTAGCTGAGCAAGAAATTAAGAATATCTCGGACAATGGTACATTTGGTGCTGATTTGATACGTCATAACCTGGTAGTATTTCGTAACGGTGAGGGGGCTCTGCAAGTTTTGCCTACGCTACTGAATATTATACCAGAAGCCAGACTAAATTTGGCTATTTACTATCTGAAAAATGGTGAAGTTCAGGAAGCTCATTCTCTTTTGAAAGAAATGCAGCCCACGATACCTCATGAATATATATTGAAAGGAGTTGTACATGCGTCTCTGGGTCAACAATTGAAATCGGTAAACCTTTCTTTTTAACATCTCTTCTGAATACTTTTCAACAAGGTCTATAAACGAATTTTCTAGCAAGAGCATATAAAAACCGCTCAACAAAATTTACATTTAGTGGGCAGCTCAACGGCTGAATGTGATACTATACCAGGACGTCAAGCTATGGCTTCAGCCTTCTTTTTGTATGGGCAATTCGAAGAAGTTTTGGTTTACATGAACTCGATACGTAGCTATTTCGTAAATGATGATATATTCAATTACAATTTTGCTCAAGCGAAATGCGCCACAGGTTGTTATAAAGAAGCCGAAGAGTTGCTAACGCAAATAAATGACATTGATATGAAAAATCAACATACATATTGCATGATCCTAGCGAAGTGTCACATACATTGCGGATGTCCAGAGCTAGTAAGTTAATAGAAAATATTCCGTACTGTTTATAATAATACCGATCTTGCAGGCTTGGAATATTTTTATAACACGTAACTCAAGTTCGGAAGCATTTTTATTATTACAAATGATAGCGAATGAATGTTATAAATGTGGAGAATTCTGGGTGGCCGCCAAAGCCTTCGATATGCTAGAAAAGTAAACCAAATCTTCAAAATAAACTTTAGTCTATATTTTTCTCCTTCCTTCAGATTGGATCCTAGTCCTGAGAATTGGGAAGGTAAACGTGGTGCTTGTGCTGGTGTTTTGTATGGCCTAGTAACCAAATATGAAAAGAGTCGCCCTCACAACGGCATTGCCGATGTTATAGGCCTTTTAAGAGATTCCTCTAATCCTCAGGCTGAATCAATGATTAAAGTTATACGCAAGAACGCTAATTTACTGAAATGAAGTAAGTCACGGACTTTAAATGGTCACCTAAAACCTTAAATGAAATAATGAAATCAGTTCATTATCATTAACGCTTGCAATAACAAGTGTCGGTAACGTAATTGTGTTTAAACATTTAACGATTCCTAAACTAGGAAGTGCCTATTGAGTATGTCGTTTGCACGATAGGTCTTTGAACTGTTATCAACAACTTTAATCTTTTCGGGGAAGATATTCTTGAACCATATAGTTATTATGTTTACATAAAACGCATTATGATCACTACGTTTTTTGAATTCGTCCCTACAAAATTTGTTACTGGGGTATCGAAACCATGACAATACCCAATTAGAAAAAACGTTATGTAATTAGATGAAAAAGTTTGGCAATATCCGGTGTGATTGCACACTGAAGGTAATTTTTATATTAGCTTTGCATCTAATGATCTTCGCAAGAACATATAGTGTAGGTGGATCTTCTAATGATAATAATACGCTCAGTTTTCGAGCCCATATTCTAACAATTACTCAACTGAACAATTAAAATAGCAGTTTATCTTGAGATATCTATGAAATTGAACTAACGGGTTTAAACTCGACGTTGTTGACTTGTTTAAGTTCCATTGCCAACAGAAGCGTGGAAAAATTTATAAAGATCTAGTGATAATTTCCAAGGAAAAACTTAATGAGGCAAGCGTACGGAGATGAATTATGTACATATTTCCAAGACTAAAGTGAGCTTTTTTGCCATAGCAACTGTCAACTGCTTATGTTTAAGTCCACGGACCCCTTACATTTTTAGAAAAAGAGATGGATTATCGATGTTTACGTTTTGATTGACTTGAAAAATTGATGAACAACAAATTGGCAATTTTATGCAATACTTCATGCGTCGGTTTATAGCTATCGACATCGAGTAAATACGATTTGAATATGTTATGCCACAGATTATTTTCTGTACTGTATGAAATTATTTCTCACTTCCATTACAGTTCGACGCAACTACCACGGATTATGTTCTACGAAATTACATGATAGTATATATAGTTTATATTTTATTACCACTGTAATTAAATCAAAAGAAATAATAAATAAAGACATCACTTTTCGATACATGATTAGGAATTCAGTCAGTTACTTGAAATATGTATTTCAAAAAAGAGATTTTTCAAAATAGAAGACTTAAGAGACAACGCTTCAAAATATTATTTATTCAAATTCGCCGAAACGCACAATAGAAAAATTTGTAAATCAAATTTCACACGATCTTCAAAAATGTCGAAAATCGGAACTGAAATAACAAAACCTGAAGTTACTGATTCCTAATTTCGAACATAAGTAATGCCTTTGGTGGTGTAAAGTATCAATCAATTAATCATAAAAATTTCATAAAACTGATGCATACCAAACGCATACTGGGCAAACCAATGGATTATCATAGTCATCTCCATAGGCTCCCGCACCTAAATTGATACAGTTAGAGATTGTATCACGCTTGTAAGCATCGGTAACACACACAATGGCATCGATCTGATCTTAAATCGGCTCAGCAACCAAGAAGAATGCTACCTGCGGCTGCTCACAGGATACGCAACAGCGCGGTACATCGGCGAGCAGCTGCAGTGTCAGGCTTGCGTCGCGAACATAACCCTAAAGTCTAAAGAAGATGCCTCCAAGGAGGTGAGCAGTCGAGTTGTCACCAAGGATCCTATGGCCAACTGGATCGTCACCTCCGAATACCTGCAATCGGGGTTCCCGAAAGCGAAAGTACACAAAGTGTTCCACGAAGCGTACAAAATATTTTACGCATGTATGTTGCAGCGTATGGTGGACGGCAAGATAGGGAAACGCGTGAAGCCATCTGTGGCGGCGCAGATTGACTTTTCCTCACAAGGAGGTTCTTGCGCCAGTACCTACCGCATAAATATATGTGGGTACGCGCTGTTCTAGTTGCTGAAGCGAATAAATTGGAGAGAGACCGAGGACGAAAAAAAATCGGCATACTAAGGTAAATATTAGCTCCTCCGCGCGTCAGCTCCTCTCTCTCCAGCGCACGAAGTCAGTGTTGATATTGATTTGGACATATTCAAAGTAAGTAAGCTTTGAGCAAAAAAAAAAAGGGAAAATCAATAAGAAAACTTGAAATTTTTAGAGGCTTTTTAAAAGCATTTATTTAGAAAAGTTTATCTTTTCACAATGGTTTCTTCTATTTTCAAGATCGTTCCAATTCCCCGGACGGCATGGATAGCTTAGAGTGGGAAGATGAATTCATTGCAGACTCTGATAATGAATCGTTGAACGGCAACGATTAGCATATGGAAGAATTCACTTCATTATATTATTACTGTGCAGTTGTGCAAAATAACATTTCTTTAGCTTCTTCTTTACTTGAGCAATATGCGCGCCGCATTACTCCCCATTACTTGCTACACTATTGCATAGCAAACAATATGCGGACAATGTTACAGCGTTTGTTAGATCGTGACTCATTGAATGGTTTGTTTGTTCGTAATGGAGATGTTTTCGTTTTCTAGAAGGAAAAAAACTATTTATTTATGATTATGAAAAAATTCTCATTTAACAGAACTCCATTAAAATGGAAAATACGAACATTTTACCTGTTTCGAGTATAGGCTTTCCTTCCTTTAAAAAATGAGTCAAGAGGGCACTAACAAGGTAATTATTTATGAAAATGGTATTGTTATTGTTTTCCCTTTACGAAATTTTTATTTTAGAACTCCTCGTCTTCTTACGATGAGCTTACCATAATCCCGGCAGGCTTCGACGTTACTCGTTTAAATACGTATCATTGGCATCGCAAAAAACAATGCGTAGGAACAATGTAAGCAACTTTCCAAGAGAGGAGCAAATTTTATAATTTTCATCAAACATTTTCTCTACTCACCACTTGAATGAAAGCAAATTCTTTGTTTATGGAATGGACTTCAATAACCAAAAAACTGTTCCATTCCAGATAGCTATAATTGGCAATTTTCCAGTTGGATAATATATATGACGACTATATGACTGCCATGAGGTCAGCCCACGAGTCGTAAAGAAAATTATTGATTCACAAAACGATGATATCTTTAGTTGCTTTTAGTGATGAAAGATATTTCAAAGAAATTATATAATTCCGATACCTCATAAATAGGCGTTTCCTGAGAAAGGTTTTTAAATTTATTTGATATACTATTTTGTCAGTTTCATGCACTTACTGCATATATCTCGCAATTTTTATAAATTTTGTTTTGCTTTTTCTTTGCGTTAAAATGATATGCACAGTATTCGCGAATATTATTAAGCGATTGGTGCTGTCACAACTTGACCAACGAAAGGGACTTTAGCAGATTTTCCCTATATTTTCTGTAGTCTAGTCTAACCGCAGCCACCAACTATAAAGGATTTTATTCTGTCAAATCGTATGTGTGACAATAATTATTATCATAATTATTATTATTATCATTATTATTGTTAGTATTACTATTGCTGTCAGGGAAATAAATTCTAAGACCAAAGTCTTAAAACATTTGTATATTTAATATTATCGTCTTATAACAATTTTTATTACCAGGCAATTCAATAAAAAAATATTTGTTTGCAAAGCAAACTCATTAACATTTTCTTTTATTTGTTCAACTAGACAACAATCGTAGACATCTTTTTAATCTTTCGTACGCCTTTCAAGCGAAACTACCGAACAGAAATTCAGTCTTTTTTATAAATGATTCCAGCAAAAAGCGTATGACTGCTTTCTGTACAAATAAAGTTTGCGCAACGACTAGCTAGTAAAAACGATCGATTTTACATAAATTGTGTTATCCGCATGAGGAGCCGAGAATGCAAAGAATCGCAATTAACGATGGTCGCGGGCTCAAATCTCAAGTGCGCTAGAGCTTTTGTTAGAGGCGGGCATTTGACCTAAACTATCCAGCAGTCTTTTAAATCCGTACTTTACTATTTGCAAAGTGTATGGACAAAACATAAATATATTATATCATATGTATAATTGTACTCTTCTAATGCGACTGCCATGTAAATATTTTGGGCGTTGAGTTTGCAACCAAGTTAGCTAAATTGTGTCACGTTGCACATTACCAATTATTTCAATTGTTCTGAAACAAATTTCATTAATTGTCGTACGAATGAAGACACACAATTATTGTGGAACGAAAATTCATCTAGGCATAGATCAAAAAATCGTGGCACACTTCAATTCACTAATTAGTTAGATTAGGTTTAGGGTGCATCAAAATCATTCATCAACATTATGACAAAATATGACAAAAATAAACCTTCTATATGCTCATTCCGCGGCGTAAATGATAATTATCTTCTTCATCTTTCAACCTTCACAATTCCCTTTATTGCAAGAAACTATACTCTATCTCTAAAATTCTGCACTTTCTAAGACAATCTAACCTTTGAAACCATATGTAAATTTTTTTAAACTGGAAAGATTTTTATGCTTTTAAACAGTACTTAATTTAAGCAAGTTAACTATTAAAATATATAAACAAAAAATACATTTCAAGTCATTGTTTGCTCTACTAAAGAATTCAGAGTCTAATATTTTATTGCTTCTCAGGAGCTCAAAACAACTACTCAATCATCTCTGTAGATTTATTTTCTTTGGTGTGAAAATTGTCAACACAATCGGGGCTATTTTACAGCGACATACGATCATCCATCGATATATAAATTGCTTATTAATTATCGCAACAACAAAAGTAGTTTAATCCGAGCACTACGTTCCATACACTGCGTTATCTGCTTTATGGGATTTACGATCAATATATATGAGTGTACAATGTTCTTCACTCATGGGCACAAAAAAGTTCTTATTGTTAGCACATTCTTCAGTCGATAAATATTATATTGCAGAAAACACCTACGAACAAATAATTTGATGATGTGTCTATAAAAATAATTGCAAACAAAGCTGTAAAATTGCAAAAGGAACTGTTTGAAGAGATTTTTATTGTTATGTCACCTTTATTGCTAAGAAAATATAGTAAAATCTTTGCATTATGTGTAATCTGTCTGTCTGCGCTGCTGCAATCAAAGTCAACAACAACAAGTTCAACATCAACACCGTTATCCTGCAACGTGATTACACGTACAAAACTTTAGACGTTATCACGATTCTTTGTATTTCCAAACAGTCTGTACATAGTTTCGTATTTGAATAACAAAAATGTGCAATTTTTGAATGAATTGCTCTTCAGAAAAATATAAAAATAATAATAAAAGGAAGAAACCTATTGCCGATGGCTTTGTTTATTTACCTTGCTGACTGCCTGCTATGTTTCTAGTGTTTAGTTTACGCTTGAGTAAAACACCAATTCTGTTTTCATTTATTTACACTAAAGAATAAAAAAATTTTAAATAAAAAAACAAAACGAATCGCAAGTACACAAACAAACACTTTTACCTGCTATAGGAGTCACTGCAGACTCTTTTTACATAAATAAGAGTCCACAAGATTGAAACTACATTGTTTGAAAAGTCTGAAGACTGTCTTATTTTCAGCTAATGTTTACATTATCCCTTATTAGTACATCTGGATACGTAAGACGTAATATATATCATTAATTGATTTCTCGTATGCATAGCCTTCTGACTTCTCTATCCGCAGGTAATACATTATGAACTTGTTTGAAATTATAATCGTTGTAAGTGAGAAGGATGTGGGAACAATGTAATAATTTAAATTAGTCCGACTAACAAGAAGCGTACCTTATCTTTCCCAAAAAACAGAAGACCAGTGAATACGAAAAAGGGTGGTTAGTCGTGCCCTGCCCCTCTCAAAAATCAAGAATTCGACAAGGGGAAAGTACAAAAAACAAGAATTATGTGAAAGATTGTTACGCACTTAAGACTTCAATATCGAGTTGCAAAACAACCGTGTGCTTGACGCAAAGAAATACAGTCGGTCTTCAATGTATCGTCTTGAGGGGAAAGGGCTACACATGTAGGATGAGTTGAACGTCCCTGGCCTCCGTGCTACGTCGTTTTCGCATAAACGATAAGCTACATAAAATTTCAATATAAAACCTTGTGTCTTTCTAGAACGTTCTGTGATCCCCAGTATTGCATGGTTAATTACTTTGGGCGCTTCGACACTGACTTCTGGAATTCTGTTGTTACAAATTAGAAAGAGTTGTCGAGATTACAAAGTAGTATTGGAAAATTTTTGTTTTGCTGTAGTTTGCAGACAACGGTATGTTTCCGTATATGTTTCTTCATTTCTTTAAGTTCTTGCAAATGCATGGTTGGAATGGAATCTTCTTCACACTCTCTATTAACAGACGCTTCATCATTTGGCATCATTTTTTCACGCTTTCTGTGATTAATTTTTCAACTTCTAAAATATTTAGTATTCCCGACGTTTATATATCCTTTTATTCATAAGTAGATGAAAGATGATGCTTTTTCAACCCCAGCTTGGAAAATGGTAGCAGAAATCGCTATTTTATAACTATGTGGTTAATTAAAAAATAATTCCTCGAGACTTTTCACCACAGTATTTACAGTACGTGGTAACATTTTCTTACCTTTTTCGCGTTTATATTTCCCCGCGTAGTTTAACGAAAATTGTCTCATGCTTTGCACACATTTTCCTTCGCAATTGCCGTTCATTTAAATTTTGCGCTTCATTTTGCAAATTTGTAATTTTCTCAAAGCAAAAAAAGGCATTCAGAAAATACGCAAAATAAAAGTGTAAAAAAAATATTCTTGTACGCCAAACAAACAAGTAAGAAAGCTTTTTTTAGATATCTAACGCTACTGGTTTCGCATTCTATTCCACTTCATTGCTTCCAATGTCTGTAATGTTTCTCAGTTCGGTTCTCTATTTCATGGCCAAGATCGGACGTTATTGACAAAACAATTTATCATATTTTCCTGCCTTCCAGCTTCAACCCAATACAGCCTGGTTTCTAGCACAGTATTTTGAATTGATTCCCTCCAAAAGCAATTGCAAGGGATGAAGATCAAATATAGCAAGGCATAAATATATTCCCATGTCCTGGAATATTACAGGCAGGATATGGTTTAAATAGTGTGGCATTTGTACCTTTTTATATTTATCTTATATTTATTAATCACAACAAACAAGGCTAGTGCATTCAGCAATCCATACGTCCCACCTAAGCCAAAAGATTAATAAAACGGTTTAGAGAAAAAACTATGGAAAGTTTAATGTTTGTGTGTCGAGCGGTTCGTGCTCTAAGTATATTTGAATAAGCTGGAACCTGTAGCCTGAAACATGCACGCCAGATCGGTAAGTGTACGCGTTTAACCAGGGCAACTTCAGGTTAGTTGCAGCCGCAATGTAATCAGCCTACAGCATAATAGATGGAGAGATTGGGATTAGGAGAATAGAGGGAGAAAAACCACTAACGTAGAAGGGACAAAAAGGCCCTAATGTGGATTTATTATTAATCTTAATATTGATATTATTGTTACTGCTGTTATTATTGTCATTGCGGTTGATGCTAGTATTCCTGTCGTTTTTGCTATTACCGCTCTTGTTGTTTTTGTTATTACTATAGATGCTGTTATTATTGATGTAATGACTATCGTTATTTTCTTATTTATTGACGATGTTATTATTTTCGTGGTTTTAGGCACCATGATGCGTACGTGAGCGTGCACTTCATTTCTGTCTGAGCTCGTTGCTATATTACTGTAAATCAGGTGTATATACATACCTAATCCGAATAAAAATAAGTCGATCCTATCGATCCTATGTACAATTAAGAAAAAAAGTTTGCAATTTTCATATATACCCATCCTGGCTGGTATGCAATCTTCGCTCCCGGGCACAGATATTTATGAGCTGGTTCTTTGCTTTTTTAATAGTAGATAAACTTAGTCTGCCATTTTAATTACTAAAGTTAGACAACGAGAGTTTTTCTTTTCTTTTTTATATGTTCTCAGCAAAGAAAATATTTGTTAAGAATCACGAGACGGTTACATTTATAGATGCATGCGTTTGCGTGCATTTAGTGTGTAAAAACAACAAAAATCATAAAAATAATGCCTTTTTTAAAATTAAAAGTAAATTTACTTATAACGAAACGTTTACCAAAGCAGTAAAACGTTTATCCTGCAATTTTTTTATGTAATTCGAATATCTGAACTTTTTTTATCTAGCAATTTTCTTAACATTAAGCAGACGGTGGCCCAAACAATTGTTTTTTTCTATTCTATTCTACTGCTATCTCTCTCTCTCTCTCTCTCTCTCTCTCTCTCTCTCTCTCTCTCTCTTTCGCTCTCTTTCTCTCTCTCTCGCTGTCTTTCTTTCTTTCTTTCTTTCTTTTCCAACTTTCGTTCTTGTTTTTTATTCCTTTCACTAAAAAACTTTATACATTTTTTACTATATGTAAAACACACAGGCACATACGCTTCAAAAGGACTTGTTGGTAAACCTTTGAAAAAGTTTCACAGAAAAGAGAGAATGCGAAGTGCAAAATCGCAGAGTAAAAGAAAAAACAAAAACTATTAATTTGCATGATTATCGTTTTAAGCATAAATTCATTTAAGTAAAATTGTCGTTTACCTTAAAAACAGCAATAACAAGAACAACAATGACAATAACGAAAACATCAAGCACACAAAAACTCGTAATAATAGATGGCGAGAGTGAGAAAGAAGAGAGAGAAAGAAAGTCATCTTATTTTAATAAGAGTTAAAATGTTGCCACCTTTTCTGCTTTCTCCTTAACTTGCTACTTACGTTAGCATGGCTGCTGCTACCTTCCACTGATAATGACGATGATAATATTTTGTCGTATAACTTTTCTATCGTTGCTTGTAACGGGTGCCGTTTAAGTAAACAAACTTTTAAATTCCATTAAGAGCAATAAATTTTGTAACTGATACTGAAAAACGAGGCGATACAAAGTTAAGACGGTAAAGCATACCTTTGGTGAAATGTAGAAAAAATAGAAAAAGTCATCAAAAAACCAGCAACATGAAAACAAAAAACAAGATATGCTAGCAAACATTATTCTTCTTACACTACCGAAAACCAAGAAGTTGGGCAGTGAGAGAGGGGAAGCAGGAGCGAGAGTAAGGTTCACCAAGCCAAATATATTTTGAACGCTACGCCTTTGGTGTGTTTTTCTCAAATTGCCATACATTACCGAAAGTTTTCAGACAATATCTTCTTCACTCGCTTACTTTCTGCTTAAGTCTTTACGTTTTATAATTCTTTTTTTTTTGTTCAACCAAACAACCGCGCCAAACGAAATCCATTAGCTATCATTGCTTTTTCCTTTAAGACTGACAATTAAATTTTCTTAATGCCAATTAATGCACCTCTTTGCTTTCAATTTAATACGACAATCATAGCATACAACCAGGCAAGGCATAATACGTCAAGCGAATGTTCAAAGTTTTACTTTATTCGGTTTCTTTTCTTTTCGATTTCGGAATATCTGGAAACGTTTTTTTTTTTTTAAATATCTACGAAAACCGTGAAATGTCCAAACAAGTTTTGGCAAAGGAGGAAGCTATCAATCATTTATATTCCACCATTAAAACAAAATTCGAAGAAGACGGTGTTTTGCAAGAAGTACGCTGTTTGTTGCAAGCTAAAATGGTATCCATGATGCGTGGTAAAAGTGAAGGTACACTGGTGAAGAGGCCAGCTGGCAAAGGTCTGGCACAGGATTCACGCATCGCTCTCTTGAATCAATTGCTTATGGAATATTTTCATTGGCACAATTATCAGTATTCAGCCGAAATGTTCGGATTAGAAAGCGGCGCCGAAAACACTAAACCGATGCGTGAATGCTTGGAAGGCGTACTGGGTAGCTTTCAGCATAAAAATGTGCCTATCCTTTTAGAAGTGGTAACGGAATTAATGCAGAAACAAAACAAAAAAAAATAATTTTTTTCTTTGAAAATGTCATTAAATTGTTAAATAAAATTCTTTAGATCCAATTCTGTTAATATGTCATGGTCGTCCTTCCTTCAATGAATTAACTGCAATTTATTGTCACGCATGTACATTGATATGCATGTTGCTTAACAAAAGTAAATGCGTTTAGCAATTTCCTGTACACAAAATTAATCATGTGATTGAAAACCTGTGTAGCTAACTCTACTTGCGTACATATATTCGGTGAAGTTTGTATGCGTTTAATCATTTTCATCAAGCCGCTGGTCGGCCGACCGAACGACCGGCTATTACGGGCATATTAGTCATATTATTAAGTCAAAATGCGTTGCTGTAATTAAATACGGGGCATACACAATATACGCTTATTGAGGATTCAGTGTTACACAACTCACACTAATTTAATCGACGCCCTTTACCAAAAATAATGCACGAGACAGGGGGATAAATAAAGAAGGATAGAGACAGCAATAGAGAGAGAGAGAGAGAGATAGAGAGAGAGATAGAAACATACATTAGAATAGAAATCCTAACTTCCACATCTATTTTCACCGTTATCTCTGTATGAGTGTCATCTGTCTAGATACACGAATCTGTATACACACACACACACATATACACACAACAGAGTTACATAAATATATTTATGTATATGTATATATGTATATATATATACATCCATGTTTATACATATATATGAATTGTATGCACATCCGGTTTCCGTTTATAACTCCGGTATTGATTTCAATCATAATTGCATTTCTCCCTAATTGCTTCGACGAAACCTGACTTGAATTGCTAATGATCTCGGGGGTGTAGTTATTATATCATTACACTATGTATACATAACCTCAATTTGTTACATATACAGTAACACAGGCTGCTGAGAGACCAAGAAGCGAACGTGAGAAAGATGTGATATTAATTCATTTGTGTGAACACAGAGCAGACACGGGGCCACAGGTGTTTTATGTGTATGTGGTAATTATTTGTACGATTGGATGCAATGATAAATTGGTAAGAAAATAACATCAGGATAATGACCAATACATTGCAAGTTTATGTACATAAAGCAACTGAATTATAAGCTTAAGATTTAAGCATTACAACTAAGTCGAGTGCAAAGTAATAATTATCTCAATTTTATTTAAAATTATCACCTAAGCGAATGGTACGGCAAGAAAACTTGTTTAATCGGACAAAAGTTAATTACATGCGTACGTAGCTATTTCAATAATTTAAACAATCATAAAATTTGCATTAAGATATTTTACTTATCTAGAAGAAAAAATTAGTTTTGGAAAGTACAAAACATGGCTTGCTGTCAGGGTTAAAGCAGCGTTTTTGCATATGTTTTGCCGCTGCGTTACATTTAGCAAACCAAACTAAGTACACCAAATTAACATTGCAACGAGTGTCTAGTAAGAAGTGGCACGATTATAATATTAGGTGCTTGTACGTATTCTGACCATTTTTTCACCTGAAAAGGGCATTTATTGAAAAAAAATGTTACAATGTTCTGCAGCTTTTTCTCACCTTTATGGCAACATAGCGATATTGTGTCGAAAGAACGATATTGGTTTGACTTGGTAGTTGCGATTCGCGGACTCACGTCTCAAACAGGGTAGAGTTTTCTGTGGTCGCAGCTGTAGTGAACACTCAGTCAGTAAAGGTATAACACTAATCGGTTTGGCACACACCCACTAGGCTGTGGAACGGATGCTCATATTTAAAAAAAAAAAATTCCCTTTCGATGTCTATGTGGACTCTCCCGGACTAACCTATGCCTTTTTTATTCGGATTGTCGCAATAGAACAAGCTTTCTTCACCAGCGACAATACGCCGCAGGAAACTCTTTTCTCAATCAGTTTATATCGTAGCCGTTTCCTCTCTTTTTGAATCTTTTCCATCGCATGTAAACGTCGAGAAATTTTCGAATCATTCACTGCTAAGATTTTCGAAAGTTCTTAGAAAGGTTGCGCGGGGTTTCCATTCAATTAGTTAAATATATAGATTTGACACACCCACACCCTTCGCATACGATATGTCTACAAAGTAAAATTCAGTCCGTACTTTATCCATTAAACATTAAGCAGCTTTTCCAACCTACGTAGCGATTAAAGTTTAAAACTTTTAGCAGTGTTTTGCTAACTTAGCTTTAGTCAGTAATCAATCTTTTTCAACATTTTCCGTTGATTTCTTTATTCTTAATAATAATGTCGCACGTAGCCGAAAAACGTTAACGCAAAATTAATTATTCGTTCAGCTGCGGATAGTTATTGTTACTGTATAAGTAAACAAGGTATATTAATTTTTAGCACTTAAGCCTTGCTATTTTCTTCGTGTTTTAATAGCTGCTGGACGTTTTGCAAATGTGCAGAGTTAACAAGCAGAAAATCAGCTTAACGAATTACTACTACAGAACACGTTGCATGTATCTATACATATGTACATATATATTTGTATACAAAACTCGACTTAATTGAAATATTTGTAAAGGAATTCATTTATTCCCCTTAATAGCTCATAGAGAAACTAACCAGACAAACTGGAGAATCTTACTAATTTATAGTTTACTTGGTGTCAAATAAATATCGCTTTCATATGAAATGATTAAAATATTCATTTTTGCCATGTCTAGCATCGAGTTTCATTAAAACTCTACCGGTAAATAGGTATGTATTTAGATTTTATAGACGACAGTTTTAACTGACATACGCGCCGTTAAATTGTAGAGAAAAAAGGAAAGAATAAACGCTCAAAATCAACAAGAATCTGCTTCTAATCATTACGAATATGTATTATTGTACGTATCGTATTAAGCAGCCTGATGCTGAGGGTGTTGGCAATCGGTTTTCCGTACGGGTTGAATACGAAATCATTTAAATTAAATAAAATGCTATGGGTTTTGGCTGATATCACAAATGTTTGCTGGGACCTTAAAAACGAATTTTAATGATGCTCATAATCTACTTAAACTAAACTCTCAACTAACAACAACAACGTAATCATTCCTCTCAAAGGACATTTGCCTACTCTGCGTAGTGATGCCCAATCGTACAAAATGTACAAAATTACATTACAACTATTTTCATACTTTTCTCCTTTTCCCCTTCACCACTATTGACAAAATTGACAAAATGAATTGAGCTTAAATGTTGTGCATTGTTTTTCTCTTTGCCTAATAAACTAAAAAAATAAAAAAAAAGAAGAAAGTTCGCTGCAATTTTAACGTTTCTATACTGTGGTACATAAACGTTGTGTTTATAGGCTGTGAACGCTTGTTTTGCACAACGCTCTCGTCAATATAGATTGCGCTTAAAAGTATGCTAAAATCGTTTTAAACAAGCAAAAGCAACGCAAACTATGCCATTAAAACGTACAAAATTCTGCTAATAAACGCGATACGAAACGTTAGGTAATAAGTTCATGGGAACGGTGATTAATTTTAAAGATCTTACTATACTTTTCTTGTATTTAATGATTTGTACACAAAGTTAAAGCAATTTAGAAAACTTTTCTAATTCCACTAAGGTCTATTGTTTTTTTCTGTTGTTCGTTTAAACGACTTTTAAACAATTGTTTAATAAAATCCTAAACCTCTGCGAAAACAAGAGAGGCAGCTTTTGAAAATCTTACAAGGCCAGGCAACTTTTCTTAGGTTAGTCGTTTTATGAAGAACTTGACATGTTCTTGATAAATTGCATAAATTAACATTTGAACTTTTCCTTGTCATCGTTATCGTTATCTATTCACATAAACCGATGTATACGTATGTACATTCACGGGTAAATATATATATTATATGTACATCGTGGAAAATTGTTTGAAAACTTTAACTTGGCTTTGACGTCGTTCATGTGTTAATAATCACTAATACATACACGCTTGTATACATGGCTTTGCAATGGTGTTAATAACGATAATGATGATGAAAGTGTATTGCGTTCTCTTACTTCTGTACTTCTGTGATATGTATTCTAATTTTAATTAGTTGCTTTAAACGATGTTTTAGGTGACGATGTAATAATATTGTTAATGTACATACGTACGACAAGACTTCGATGAGTGTGTGAACGACTGGTTGTTTCTATGTCAATGTGTGAGTGAGTAAATATTATTATCTTTCATTAAGAAGATTTATTAATAGTCTCGGAATGAATTCTCTTACAACCTTACGCAAAAAATTAGGGGAGTTCTAACTTCAAAGTATGCTTCTTTTCAACATATCCTTAAATTGTTGTCATTGACATCTGATCAAACAAAGCCCATCTAAGCGAGTTGTGTGATTTAGAAAGCAACCAACGAATGTTCTTCCTTCTCTTGTTGACTTAGAACAATGGTTTGGTTGAAATGGTTTTCTAAGAGCAATAAAAACAAAATAAATAATAATAATAAATAAAAATGAATTCTATATTTTGAATGTACTGCCCTATGATTACACCTAAACGTCCTCCGCTGCGGTGCAATAGCTTATTTCCACTCAAAGGAAAAGGTTTAAGTTAATGTTTGAAAATACTAAATTACGTTCAAGGGGTCTTAATTATATTGAAAAATATTGTGCATTTTGTAAGAGGTTGTAAAATTTATTTTTTTTTTTGTGGAGATGGAGAAATGCAAGTAACAAGTCATTTGTTTGTATTTGGCCGAATGAGTGGTTTCCTGGTGTAAGGAAATTGTTTAATAAATTATCAGAATTATATTGCGCTGTTACAAGGTTGAACATTGAAGGTTCAAAGTTTATTTGTTCCTTTCTATTAACTTTTTTCCCGTTAAAGTTATTTATTTAAAGCAATGTATATAAATTTACTGCATAGAACGATGGCACCGTTTGCTTAGCATATCGCATAAGATTAAATATAAGCGGAAATGTCAGCGATGAACTATTATACCCAGACAAATATCATAATTCTGGGCAACCGTGATAATAAAATCACATTACATCAGCTCTCGGATAAGTCAAACTGCTTCCGCCTGTGGATGTGCTAGGTGATTTACTTTCACAGTTAACGTTCCCGTTACATCAGTCGATATAACAAAAAAAAATTCCAAACATGTTTTATGCATGATCCCATATCGGTAAAGTATCCATGCAAAAATATAAAGATTAGGTCACGACCACTTAGGCTTTAACGGAATTAAACGGATATGTATCGATTTAAACATGTTCGTCTATTCGTAATGTTTGTGGTAAACAGTTGCCTTGCACACACTGTATTACTGAATGGACTCAGCTAATCTTTTCTATTTTTCTGAAATAAAAGTGGAAATTTATATTATTTGCGCCTATTATATTTTAGGAGTAACGAGCAAAAGTATGGAAAACAAAGGTGTTCTCACGGTATGGTGTATTGCAGGCATGTCCTTTTTTTCAAACGCTTTTGTATATACGAACGACCGAGAGAGACAGCTGGGCAGACAAAACAGACGGTCATGCTTACATTCACTACAGATTTAACATTGGTCAAGAGTATATATACTTTACGGGGGTTATGAACCATGGTTTTGCGCTTTGTAACAGTTTTGCTAAACAAATGAAAATTTGATGCATGTTGGGTCGGCGTGGGTTGTTTTTTGTCCATTTTCGTGCAGTCAATACAGCCTAAGCCATTGAATAGACGTTCACATTTTTATGGCTTTACTACTTTTTTAAAACACCCGCGTTATGATATCGGCTTGTGCGTTTATTGTGTACGTTAGTATGACTGCCATGAACAGCTGACCTAAATTTCGAATGCCCCGTTGGGCGATAACAACGTTTTTTTTTTTTTTGTTTAAACAATCTTGTTGCCAGTGATTTTTGGAATAGAAAAATCGGTTGAACAATGAATTTGCATCAAATTTTGTCAAAAAAATATAATGAAATCAATTGTAAATGCTACAAGGGGAGTAAGGTGATCAGTGTTTACGATAATCACAAGCTTTCATGTTATTCATTTAATGAGCGCCGCAAGGTAATCCAAGACGAACCTCTTTCAGAGAGTTCGTCACCCTCAATCGTTGATGAAAAGGTCTACAAAGAGCTTGTACGTGTCCACAGTTGGTAGTCTCAAGGAGGCCTTGTAGATATTATTGGTATATCAAGTATCAATAACAATATTATTGCACGATCATTTGGGCTTGCCTCGCCTGCCTTTGTGCTTGTTCCAAACGTATGAAACGAATGACAAGCATTCGAAATTATTCCCGTTTTTATACGGATACTACAGCATTGCCCATAGAATATTATTTCAAATTTTTATAGCGCTTTTTTAGCGCTTGAGTAATGAGCAAAAGACCAATTTTTAGTCGCGTTGAGAAAACGGAGATGTTCTCAGTTTACTCTGTACTGCAAGTGTCTCCGTCGGCCGACTTGATTCTGCGTGCAAGAATTTCCAATATTTCAGGCAGATTGTTTACAATAGACATTGCACAACCGGACAGGCGGACATGCTTAAAACGGTTCAGAAATTCATGTGGATCAAAAATTAATATACTTTGTGGGAGCTTTGAAACTTCCTTTCTTCTGAGTTGCAAACGTTTTGTCAAACTGAATAGACCCGTCATCACGCGATGATGGAATAATAAGTAATCCCAAAAAAAGATTATACATTTGACAGATTTTCAAAAATTATTCAAAGAGAATTGATTAATTTATAAATGGATTTAAGCTTAATTATGTAAAAAGAAATTTTCTTGAAGGACGGATAGAAAAATTAAAATTTCTTTCATTTAATAAAACCGGTGAGGCAATGACACCAAGAAAGAAACGCCTAGATTTTGCCAGCTAAGGCAATGCCATAAGTAACCATCTTTTTCACGATAATAATATTTGAATGAACGAATTGTTTTGAATTTCTTGAAGTTAAATTGAGAACATTTTATTCGCAAGACAAAAACAACAAATATTTTAAATTATTTAAACAATAACAATTCAAACGATATTGAAGTGTGAAAAGGATTGAAATGAAATGAAAGGTGGCACCACCTTGTAATACTATATGGATATAATAAAATCATATCGTGCAGGCATGCATGTGGTACTACCAAGAAAAGAAGCGATTTGAAGTGTTTTCGGTAAAGCGTTAGCATATGAGTGGCTTAAGCTTTTTTATATATATCCAGTATCATAATCTGTATAACTTGACGCACACACTTACATGCTCATGAACGTACACTTTTGCAGACAATTTAATAATAATAATAATCACCATCAGCAACGTCAACGTCAACGTTTATGGTCGTTATTTATACGTCAGGGACATATAATAATAAATATACTATAAGTATAGTTTGTATATGCTGCAAACTAACAGTTTTTCTATATTCTCTCTTCTCACTTTTTTCACTTCAAGCATATTTCGTGTAGTGTATATATTTGTGCTTTAAAATATCCCCTGAGTAAACAGATTTATTGAAATATTTAATAATTCTCTGAGATTACATCGTATTCAATGTATGTCTGCATGCACTTACTTTTCTAGTCTATTCCTTTTAAACGTAGGGTGTGTGTATGTATATTTTTATTTATATATGTACATCCTTTTTTTATTGCATCTAATCATTGTGCTACATCTCTTCACATTGAAACACATACATATAGCAGTCAACTTCGTTCGAGTACATTGTTATTGTCCTATATGGACATATATGTCATATGAAAAAAAAAATCACAACAAATAGCTGAAATACCACAGGTTTGGCATTTCAAATTATTTTATACTTGAGTTAAATTGCACATGTAACAAAAATTTCTCTTGTTTTGTGATCAAAAAAAGCACACACGTCCATACAAACGTATTTACATACTTAAATTTATTATATAGTTAACCATATACACATAAGAATATCTGCAAAATAACAACATACTATAATACGAAAAACATCGTAATGACGTAAAAAAAACAAGCCTAAAAGCAGTTGTTTTTTCACTGCTTCCCATCTGTTTCAATACACAATAATGGATAATTTTTGATATAATGGTTTCAATTCATATACACGCTCACACCAGTGCACACGAACGCACAGTGATACCAATAGAGGCAACAACTTTTTGTATACCTATATGCAAGTGTGTTGATCTAGTATCTGTGTAAAATGCATTGTTTAAAATGTAGTTTTTGGTTTTGCGGTCTGTCAAGTATAATATTTCCAGAGATAGTTGAATGAAATGCACACCAAAGTGTGTTTACATATATATGCGGTAAAACAAGAAAAAGAAAAAAAAATCGTCCTGGCAAATATTTTAATAGGGTTAACGTAAATCTCAGATGCCCTCCTGTAAAAATGGGAAATAGCGAAAGTGGTATAAGCAAAGTAATGATATCGCCTGATATCCCGCATTTAGGCACGATAGTCGTCGTTATCAAAGCAGACATTTGCTTCCTTAATCATTAGTATGCTGCACTATACGATATTCATTCAATTATATTCACTACCGGTTATAAGGTGACGTGTCTATGAGATCAAAAACTTTTCGGTTAAGAACAGATGCGCCAGGATCACGTTAAAACTAATGTTATGACGCATCTCAATTCGAAAGTGAAAGCAAATTTTTGGGTAACGAACAAAAATATTTCAAAATTTTTAGTTTTCTTCGGGATTGCTTCAAGTTTTTAGCAATAAGTGCAAAGATGGAAGAGGAACCTTAACTGCCACAACTAAATGGCCGATAGGAAGAAGGAACATATGATCAAAGGAGCAGCGCAGGAAAGAATTGACAAAATGATGATGTTGGATAAATGTTGGGTAGAAAAACCCAAAAAATGATTCACCTCAAGTGATAAGAGATAGCGTTCTTGAAGCCATAAGCCTTCATATACTCACATATGAAAACAAACGGCACATATAGGTACCTATCGCACGTTTATTTTTCAATGTAGGCCATAAATATTATGTTACCACTATTTAAATATTAAAGCCAAATATCTTGAATTCTGGCCTACTTTTCTATATACCTGAAAATAGAAGCTTTACCGCTGTATCGCTGATGGTGCTGATAACAATAATGTTGATGGTAATAATGATCACCAACATCAACAACACTAATAACAATGACATCCTGATCATTATACAAATCCGTATATGTGTCTGTGTATTTATTATGTAGTTTGTAGTTATTATTACTGCTAAAAGCTTTTTTATTATTTCGTTTCACCATGCATGTGGACTATTGCCGTCGTTATACGAGCAAATAAATATGGATAGGTAGACATATTCTCACTTGCACTTACAGCTTTCTGTATTTATTGCATACACATGGAGCATATAGTCCCACACACATTCACATATATGTATACATGTGTGTGTATGTGTGTGTGTGTGTGTGTTTTACTTATTAAAATTTGTGTGTGCACGTCAGCTTTGTTACAAAAATTCTCATTTTATTGTTGAATTTAATTGAAACATTTTACTGTTTGCACACAGCACAGAGAAAAGAACATCATTTAGGTCCAAAATACCACTACATGAAAACAAACGAACAACCATTCCAACAATTGCATTTCATTGGGTAGCTGATGACGTGTGTTTTTTACACATATATACACAAAAATTTTAAATAATACACTAAACAAAAGTAGAATATAAGCAAAAATCACAGCAATTAAGGCGATTATACATATGTCATACAATTTGATATATATAAATAACTGCAAAGATAAGAAAAATTTAGCACAATTTCTATTATTTTATTAAAATCCTTTCACTGAATTGTGATATAATCAAAACTTAGAACTTTTTTTACAATTCTTCTTTTAATTCACTCAAAGTTTGCTAAAAAAAATCATTATTTTTTTAAATATGAAAAAATATACTTTAATAAATTAATTATATACGCTTTCATTATATCCGACCTCCATCTTATCAAAAACGTTTGTATATTACCTCATGTTTTTATATATTATAAGCACACGTTCTCTATTTATTATCGCATACATCTTCGGTTATCTGTGTGATGTGTTAGTTTTTAATTAATTTCCAAAAATATCTTATTTTCTGACATCAAGGAGAAATTTTAATGTTTGGTTTAGTTTGTCGTATATTTTGTGAGAAAGTTTATCATAAACATATATAAGTTCATGCACGTGTACATGTACTTTTTACTGTACGCATCAAAAACACCAACAGCAACAGCCAGAAAACATAAATAGCAAGCAAAAGAAAGAAAAACTACACTAAGCCGTACACGCATGCACGCACCCAGGCTTAAGTTAAGCAGAGATGGGAATGTTAAGAAAATTTATGAGTTACGGTTAAAACAAATGACAGGTTTATGAACAACCAAACATCTATGCGGCTGGATGCATGTTTTTGTGTGCGGATGTGTATGCATTTATTTTAATGTAGAAGCAAAAGTTAAAGTTTAGCGGGCGTATGAGTTATAAGAAATACATTGACTACGTAATACAGGAGCTGAGCGGAAGAGTTTTTTTGGGTCTATCGCTATAGCATTATTGACACAATTGCTGTAAAGATGTTCAAGCGTCAAAGAAAATACTGAGATAGTATAAAAAAATACCGAATGCATTAAACATTCGATCATAACCTAATCAAAAATATTTCGGGGTTTCCTTCTGCCAAAGCACTTGAGCAAAAGTGGGCAGGAAAGAGAAAAGAAAATGTTAAGGATTGTAAGCAACACGTTTTTAAAATAAATTGTAATCTATATAGTTTGAATGTGCGCCAGTGTCATAGAGAAAACGTGAACTCAAACTTGCTCATTCGTTCTTGGAGTAAAGAATACCTAGGTAGAATAGGTACTTGCTTGCCGTTAACAATAATTTTACTTTATCCACTACATTGTATATTGCATAGAATGTACAGTCGGCTTTCCAGACAAACACTTAAGTGAGATGAGAACGTTGAGGTACCTAACTGAAAGGCCACAGCCTCTATAATGAAGTAAGCGAAGTTAATCGTAGAGGAATCCACAGTAGCCGCATCTATCTAAATTTCCATTAAAGATTTAATTTTCCAGAGACCGAGGTTCTGTCAACTCCAACTGCTTTATTTCCGTAGCCGAATTGATTCTTCAAAAATGCTAAAGTACACGAGTTCCATAGAGAATATTAACGGGCATGTTCAAAATATCTGTGAATGTATGATTTCTGAAGGAAATAAAACAACGTCTGTAAGCTCCTTTGAAGCAGATCATGTCTTCAATGTATTTATGTGCAACGATGTGTGCTTGGGTGTGTGTTTACGAGTGTGTGGCTTAAAATTTTCTTTTATGCCAGAATCAGAGAAATATTTTCAATTAAAATTTTAATATAAAACACAATACCAAACACACATGTACACGACTTTTATCCACTTCAAGGCTAGTTATATAGATAAATATGTGTATGCCTGCAATATAATCGAGCGAGCATATATGTGTGTGTGTGGGATTTATACTTTTGTTTACTTTAGACAGATGCAAAATAATCTATGGGTAGAAATAGACATGCTTGAGCGTACACACTCTAAAACCGCTAATAACTTAGGAAAAACTTTAACGTTAAACGGTATCTTAGAACGTTGTACATAACGGTATATATTTACATATTTCCCTATAGGAACGTAAGCTAAGAACAAGTAAGCGCTCATGGTTATGTGTCAGCATCTAAGACAAGAACATATGTAAAGATTTGTGGTTTTCATTATTTGTTTGGAAATACTTTTCACTTTCTTTCGCACTTGTAAGTAAACGATTTAAACAAGTTTTCCTTACTAGTAAAGGCAGTTGTTCGAAACTTGGAAAATTATACAAAATTGGTTTCATACATATTGTGTTGAATTAATTTTATTATTAATTTCACTTCCACTTTACGATAGAGCGTTTTCAAGCAATTGAAAGAAAATGATTACATTAAATAATGATTACAGCTCTTCGAACTTATGCGCGTGACTAAGAAACTTGAAGTGTGTACGAAATTCCTTACAAACTTGGATATTTTCCTGAATTCTAAAGCTGGTTATAAAAAGTTCTTATCTTAAACTAATTTGTTAACAAGTCATAAAACTTTAATTTTAAGATTGAAACGCATTAACGTTTCATACATCACATGGCAGCCAGAAATAAGACAACAACCTGATTAAATTTTTCAAATTAAATATTAAAGAAATTTATGGTTTAAACTTGCTCAGAATTCATAGCAGCAATAAGGCAACAAAAGCAACAACAACATCATAGAAATTGCAATCAAATATTATCTTATAAATATTTTATAAACACATAAATATTTTCAATTTGTTTCTAAAGTCAATTGAAAATTTAATTGAATTAAATTTTATCTTTAAATATCTGCCAGGTTTACGCATAGCTCCGGTGTATTAGAGAGTAAGTAAATATTATATTTCATGTATTGTTATATATTATATAAATGCTCTTAAGTTCTTTACGTCTGTCTGGAAGTATGTAAAAATGGCCTTAGGAAGTCTAACACTTACACTTGAACGCATATTTACTTATCTAACTAAAATGCTTAAGAAGAAGCCTTAACAGACAACTAATAAACTAATGAAGAAATAACTTACGTCTTAAGCTAACACCACATAAAAACGATGTATTTGCTGAGTGCAAAGATATTCATTGAAAATCATTTCCTTCAAGATCCTTCCGACACAGACAAATTAAACAATTTTTTTTTTTTTTTTTTTTTTTTTTAGATAAAATCAGTGAAGTAATATAAATATAAATTTTCTTCATATCTTTTGAAATATAAATCAAATCAGCAACAAACAAAAATCTAAAATAGTTTTCTCTCTCCCTCTTTCTCTCTTTCTTTCTTTCTTTCTCTCTTTTTTTCTTAATTTTATTTGAAAGTTCAATCAAAGGTATAATGTTACAATCTAGAGTTTCTGCAGAGATATTTGTACTTATATAGACAAATATAATATTTTATTGCGTGTGTGGAAGAAAAATTCTTGAAATTTACCAAAAATAATAACAATAAACGAAAAAAATGGAAAATATTTTGATAACACATACAATAATAAGAAAACTAGAAACACTTGAGCAGAACATTTCTATGCTCACCAACATTACGTCTTTGAGCAAAAACTTCAATAAATTATGGTGTTTACTTCGCATATGTTCTCAATTATGAACTGTACATTAATAAAGGAAAAAGAATGTATGAAATACATTTACAAACAAAATTTTGATTTAAGCCGTTTCTCCGTTACAAGAGTTAAATTAATCCGGTCAACTCCTAATGTAGATAAATATATCAAAAGATAAATGCAGAAATCACTAATTTCATCGAACTTTTTTAATGCAAAAATTAATAACTGTCTTCATTGTTTAAAATTATTGTCGTCAAGTGTGTCGTCAGCATGTGCATTATCCGCAATATCATCCTTTTTATAACTATAAACTTAATAAGCATCGTTATGGCATGCCCCCCTTTCGGCAACGCCCGGTCAGTCGATATTCGAAAATGTTCGTAAATTTCTAGTCAAGACTCAAGTGCTGTTGGCATGAGTAGGCGGGTATATTAGAATCCGGACACCTAAGTTAGAGATCACGGGTTCAACTCTCAATGCGGCGATCGTAGCTCAATCCCAAAACGCACCACGTTCATCGCATACGCCCATACATACTAGACTGCGGCCACTTCCCAGCACTTCTACTTGACTTACTTCTTTTTGGCCGTCAGCGTTTAGCATCTAGAGGGAACGTGTCCTGCGTGATTGATCAGATTAAAAAAAAGAAAAGAGAAATTACCAGATGGTCCACTAAAATGATTCCTACTTGTTCAGAATAAATTGAAAATCGTCAACTAGTTCTTGGGCGCCCACTTTGTTCGCTTTACAGATTAATACAAGCGTTTACTAACAAGTTTCTGCGCAAACTAAGCAAATGATACCCGAAGCTTTTGCATAAATCCCTTTAAAATTTACTTTAGTCAAAGGCCAAGCGCACGTGCCGTTGATGAGCTAGCTACCACACCTGAGACGGTTATAACTAAAGAGACACGCGTGCTGCAACCAACATCAGAACCAACGAACATGCGAACCCTACTTACCGAGCGGGCTAATCTTACGTCCTGGGCTACTCTTTACCCTGCTCTACCTACGGTTTCCACAATTTTCAATGGGAGATCTCAAAGTTGAGTCCGATGAATAAATTTGAACACATCGGAAAGAAAAGGAATATTTATTGATAACGTAAAAGAAAATTCTTGTCTATTTATTATTTAAACGAAGTTAAAAAAAACAAACAACAAAGTTATATTCGATAGGGACCGAACCTAATCTACCCATGACTATGCTTTTTGCATTCTACTCTCCAAGTTATTTTATTTGATATCCATACTGCTGCTATTATTAAGAAAAAGTTATTCGCGGTGTCTACGATATTCATTTTAAAATTAACCCATTTTTAAGCAGTTAATGTGCCTGCGTTTGAGGAGGGTGCAAAATATATTTTAAACATTTCCTCTTGTGCGCTTTATGATAAATAAGCATAAAACCTCAAAAAGTGAAAAAACTAAAATTTAATCATTTGTAACTTTGTGTGCGCATAGCCCATTTTTTTCATTTTTGCACATAAATAGTAGAGTGTTTCGTAAAGTAAATTGCACTCTCCTAGCTTTAATAATTTCCGTTTAACGAGCAAGAACCCACAATTTGTTTTAAGAAGTTGCGTTCGGTTTACGCTCCACTGCGCGCTTCTGCTCTGACCAATTTGGCCCATTTTTAATATCGATCTACATGCAGACACTCATAATGTTTCTACTACATTTGAAGCCGATATCTTCATCTTTGGGTCCAGGACAGTGCCAATAACAAACGCACACACTCAGACGGACAGACATCACTCCAACTCAGAATTTCTCGCTGATCAAGAATATGCATACTTTATAGAATCTTTGAAGCTTCCTTGTGAGCGTTACATACGTTATGGGAAAAAACAAAATGAATATTTCCCCATCTTACAGTGGTGGGTATAAAAAAGGACAGAAGATATTAATCTCCTATTCATTCAAAATTGTAGATGAGAAATAATTGGAAATAAACCAAAATGAACGCAAGGAAAAACCTGGTGGTGTTAATAACACTCGAAAGCTGTATATACGGTGCTACATAGGTTGACGTTGACTACGTTTATTAACAGGAGCTTCCTGGATACATGATTTATATGCACTTCAAATTTTTAAAATCGCAACAAAACATTCTTGACAAAAAAGTACGTATCTTGATAGTTACAGTATTAAGTTATTATCCATTTAATAAATTCGTCGTTAATTTATAAATTAATTGTCAAGTTTTTACATGCAACACCACACAACTTTGTATTCAAATTTAGTTTTCTTCGTAAAGACGTTATCCCAATTACATAGTTTTTCTGACGTCGCGTTCCAATAACGTCTCAGTCGCCGTGTTTGTTGCATGTAATCCACCGTATTCAACGATTTAGCGTAGGGCACATATTATTTCCTAAATTCCTTTTAAATACATTCTTGAACTATAATTTTTCCTATATTTCTTTATAGTACCTAGAGATCATCTCTAATTTTAGGAAAGAATGTGTTGATTCCAGTCATTAAACAAAATGCAAAACTTAGATGCGTTAACGATATCAAAGCATCCGAAGAAAATTTGCCACTATCCTGTTTCGACAATAGATTTAATGTCTTGAAAATATATCCGAATTTTTATTACGTGACAACTTTGCAAAAAAATCTGTTCCTTTGTTTGTCCAGTCGGGCACTACCTTTCACTTTTCTTCTTTGTCTTCTTCCCCTTGTCCTCTATCTTTTCTATTTTTCCGTTTCCTTTTCTCAGGCACGCCGACAGTTTAGGCCTGGCAATATTCCTTTAGCTAGTCATTGCTCCTCAGTGAATTTACCAAGTTTACATTCTACAGCGCTACATGGGTGCATTTGTAACTAATAGCTCAACCGAAAAGCCGTATGTTACAAAACACTGAGATATTCGTTCTTCATTAAAGGAATTTCTTTAACTCCAGCAACGACGATGTTCATTGTTCTTACCCGCCAATGAACGTATATAATCATCAACAATAGCATTATTTCATTTCATTTCGTTTATTTCAGTTCAGCTACAATTTTTAAATTTCGGCCAAATTAGGTATAGACATTCAATAAGAGAGTTGTTCTTTTTGTTGCGCTTACATATGTAGCAGCTTTTTTAATTACGATCACGTATTGCATTATGTAGCGCAAGAGAAAAATATATTGTTAAGATATTTATGGTACATCCTAAGGAACGTATAGACTATAGTACCAAAATCCCAAAGCGAATGGTGATCCTTCAACAACCTATTAATTGGCTATCATCATGTGTTGTTGAGATATCGGTCCGAACTATACAGACGGTCTTTTTTATGGTGTGCATTAAGTCCGATATAGAGATAGGATTATATACCTCGGTCCAATTATTACGTGCCGCTAGAACTGGAAACAATCCCTTGCATTGATTAAGTTTTATGGCCCGAAAGCTCCTAGATGAACGGAACGGAATATTGAAGTTAATCTCATTTAACAGAGCTGGTGAATCAATTAAACCATTAATCAATTAACTTGACTGAAAAGCTTACGGCTGAGACGAATCAATGCTTCTCTTGTGAAGGTAAAGCTATTAGCAGTAATCTATTTTCATACGGTCGTTATGAAGGTTGAGATCATGACGGTAAAATCTTAAACGCAAAAGTAGAAATTGTTTTAGAATTGACTCAGCGTCTACATGACAATGATAAGGCAGAGGCCAAACGGTAGAAGTGTATAATGAAGGCGATACATACATAACCTTTATGCAATATATGAAATCATGAAATTCCTTCGACTAGCCAAAACCAAGTACCGGCTCAACACTTTCTTTAATAGACAGTTCAATATGCAAATTAAACAGGAATTTGTTATCAAAACGCACCCCAAGATCGAGAAACGTGTCTACATTCTGCAGCCTATGCGACTCCTTGAAATATTCCGAAGTAAGTGAGCCCCTCCTTGCAAACGGTAGTTTTTGCACTTATTTAAATTGAGTGTAAAGAAATTAGCTGAAGACCAAGCAGCCATGTTACTTAATACGAGCATAAAATTGAAAAACTATTTTGACAACAAATGTAAGCTGAAATGACATCTTTTAAGCATATGTTCGTTTGAGACAATCAGGTGAGTAGTGCCTGATATATAGGCATCAACACCACTAGTAGCATAAAACCACGACGATTTTTTGTCACCCATTGTATAAAACAAACAAAATCGGACCCAGATGGTTGCTTTGCGGGATACCGGATATTACTGGAATCTCATTATCTTTTGTATGCTTTTTGTTCGTTCGCATCATTGCATTATCGTTAATCAATATTTACAAAAGTTACCTGGCCGTCTTAATTCGTGCATCTGTCTTTTCCTTCACCGAATCGATGTAGGTCACTTTGTAGCTTCTGTCAGGAGTTGGTTTATGATGATAATGTGCGTTTCATATTTACTTCCCTCGAAACACAGAGACGGCGATTGGCTTCTTGATAATATTTTGTCAATCGATACAATTTATTAAAGAGCATTTACTAATGGATATTAAAAACTACGACTCAAACTGAATTACGTTTTTTCTTTTTGTTTTTATTTTTTCATTCATTTTCGGTAATCAAAAGTATATTTTTTAAATATTTCTTCAGCAACCACAAACTCGAATCCAATTTTTTTGGATTTATGTTTGTGTTGAAAACATTGTAAAATCCAATTGGTGCAGCTTCCTGTATTCTTAGGTAGCTTAGCTCGAATTTATACACAGGCTTATCTAAAAAGCATTTTTATTTAATAAATGTCTCATTGTATTGTGGTTTTATGTACATATATATATATATGATGTTAATACAAAATCGAAACTTATACGAGAAAAGCAAACGTGTGTGCAGACCCAAACGGAACTAAGCGAAAGAAAAATCAACAAATGATGTATCAAAAGCATTTTCAATATCTATGAAAATTTCGTAACAATTGTAATCAGTGGTAGAAGTTCACACGTGCACATTGAGCCATGGCAAGTGCTTAGAATCGGATTTACCATAATTCACTCAACCGAACAAAACACAATCAAGTCATGGGCGAGATAAAGGTAAAAATTCAACAAACAAATCGAAAATTCAATAACACACTGTAGCTAAAGCATTACACTGCCTCGCAAACTTATACTTATCTTATATTGTATATGTGAATTGTGTACATTACTCCAAGTGCATTGCTTCGATTTACAAGACAAAAGGCCTTCTCTTGTTTGGTCAAAGGATATTATTGCAACTGGAGTTTGATATCTATTATTTCCTTTTTTTTTTTATGTTTGCTTTGGCTCTTGTGAATATTGTGGTTTTGTCTAGTATTTCGGGCCAAGTTTACCTTAAATAGACTAACACATAAACATATAACATATCTAAGCTTATTCTAGTAATTTACGAAATGTTACTTATATGATAAAAGTTTAACTTTGTTGCATATGAAGGTGTGACGAAGAAAAAGAAGGGAGGAAGAGGACAATATTGGCTTTTGCATTTACTACTTGCATGTGTATGCATAAAACTGTTAAGGCTAGGTATGTACGTGCGTGCTCTATGATGTAGGGTTTTAGCTTTTAAGTGGCTTAACAGTTACCGAACAAGGGCTACAAAACAATTTCATACAAATATGTGATAATAAATCGATAATAAGTTTTATACAGAATTTTGAGTTGAGGCAATAACATCCGGAAAGTTCGGCAATTTGTTTTAATGCAAGCTGAATTGATTGTTTGAACATCGTCATAAGAATGGAAGCAGTGGAGCTCAGGCGCGACTTTACTCTTCGATTGAAGGAAGTCGTTATGAAAACAAACAAGAATGCCATGAAGAAATAAATATGTGGTCGTGAGTTTAAAACTCACGTGCGGTAGAGTTTTTAATAAAAGCCGAAAGCCTTAGATGCTAATGCTTTACGACTTTAGTCTTAGAATTTATGTTCTGGCTAAATTTATAATAATAATAATATATCACTTTATCAGCTTATCCAATTTAGGCTTATCTGTCGGTCTGTCTGATGTCACAAGTCTCAAGGTAAGTCAAGGTATTTTGAAGAAATTTTCTATATATTGATATGTTTTAACCGTACGACGAAGGTTATAGAAAACGGATTAGAATAAACCATTTTACATCTTATATTTATTTATTTATTTATTTATTTTAATTCTACTTATACATGAAACTCAACTAAACAAATAACAGTCGAGTTCAATTGGCACCTAAAGCAAAACTTCTGTTAAGTTAATAATAAAACTTAGTATAAGTACAATAAAACAAATAAGAAGGAAAAAAAAAAGAAAAAAAGCATGTACACAACCAGCATAGAGCCACACTTACAACCGGTACAGGACCAAATTGCAAGTGAACCCCTAAGCCATCGCAAACATACATAAGCCCCATTTGGATAGGATGGAAACATTTTATCGGCCAACGGCCACAAGTTTTTCACAAAAACTAAATGTTTATATGACAACACGACCAAATTTTCAGAATTTCAGGATGAAATTTTGCCCAATATGAAAATTTTGCATATAAATTTACTGCACCGTATAGGTCCAGTTTTCGAATCCCTTTCTAAATGACGGCTTCTTGAAACAAAATAACAAAGTGTAATTTTAAGTGTTTTCTGCCGCAAATACGCGAAGAATAAGAAGGTTTTGACAAAAAGATTAACTTCCCTATCGTAGATCACGTTGGTTCAGTCTTTGAACAGGCTACTCGAGGTGCTCACGAAATCCATAAAAAATGCACAAGTTCTGCGGTTTATATGAATTTATGTAGATTTCTAAACCGATTTATTAGTTCGCGGGCAGACCACAATGAAATGAAAACGAGTCCAGTATATTTTTAAAAATAAGAAAAGAAATTGTACAAAAACCACAGTTGGACTTGAACACAGTTGACGGAACCATTTACACATTTGTACACGAGCTGCGTGCTACCGCTTGGTTGGTGGATACCTGGTCATAAACTTTAGCTTCATTTCTAGTTGGCGCAGAGGTAAAGAAAGTGCATTTATTAGGACCAGTTGTTCTCCTTGATCGGCCATTCGTTAGGTAAACTCTACATGCTTTTACACATATCAGCAATGGATAAGGTGAACATTCATCTTGTCAAAACGTTTGCAAAAACCAGAAGAAGAGTCCAGAGAATCCATAAAGTACACATAAGCATTGATGAGTATCAAACTCTAAGCCAGTTAAGCATATCAGCTGTCTATCTGTCTTTCTGTCTGCGTAATATCTCATCCTCCTGGTTGCAAAAATTATGCTACCGGCTTTAAACTTGGTAAAAACGTCGGAAATTCTTGCACGCAAGTTGGCCCAAATTGGTCAAGTGGTATTTAACAAAGAAAACCGCAAATTGAAGGCACTTCCGTTTCTTTAAGCAAAAATTTGTGCGTATTTGCTTATTACTCATCATTTACAAAAGATAGCAAACTGAAATTTTCTATATTTACTCTACTAGGTAATCAAAATTTTATTTCGTTTAAGACAGAATGCTAAAAATTATTCCCTATTTTCCCCTTATGACGTTATATTATCTATTTATTACTATTATTATTATTATAATTTTAGGCTAATGAAATAAATTCTTGGACTAAAAAAAGACATTGAGCACTAGCAACAAAGCTATCGGCTCTAATTTAAATAAATGTACATTAGATACTGAGCCTACTAGTTTTAATAAAGTAATATACAAATTGATATTCTTTTCTGAAGCTGATTTTAGAATGTCCAAAGGGTTAATCATTCCAAATGCAATACTTCTAGCCAAGGAAAAGTTAAGGCAGTCGCAGAGCATGTGCTTTATAGTGAGAGTTTGTTCACAACTGCAGATTAGGGAGGAAGACTTCTTCAGGATCCATTGGTGAGTTGCAATTGTATGACCAAGGCGAATTCTCCAAAATGTTTGGAACTTCATTTTCTCAACATTAGTTGGATATAAAGGTGGAGTTAATTGAGGGTTAATAAAAGAGTAGTGCTGATGATGGTATTCAAGACTACCTTCTGTAATTTTCTCTTTAACTTTTCTTCCATTATATCTTTGAAGATCCAACTTTTCCATGACATCATCCATAATTAGAGGAGCAGAAGCATCATACTTGGCCGCTCGATCAGCCTGCTCATTTCCCAATAAACCGATATGACTTGATACCCATAACATTTTAATTTTTCCGTCGGGTGTAGTAATTATATTTTCTAATTTGTTGATGCTGCTCCATCTCGAAGTCGAAGTATTCCGAATAGCTTGTAATACAGACAAACTGTCGGTAACAATGACGATTTTGAGTTTGTTTTTATGGACACGGTTCGCAGCGTGAATAATCGTTCTGACTTCGTTTGTGAAACTAGAAGTATTTTCGTGAAATATGTGATTGAGAAGAACCTGTCGTGTAGCATCGGCACAAGCAGGAGGCAGACCAGAAGATTTTGAGCTGTCTGTGTGTAAAATATTCCAACCGATAATCTCCAGTACTTGGATTTTTTCAGCTATTAGATTCCTGTAGACGTAATTTGGAGTATCGTGTCTCTGGTGCTTAAACAGCGAAATGTCATAAGAGCAGTCTTTCAAAATCCATGGACGTTTAACACCAATAATTTTTAAAGGAATGTCCAATTCCTTTGCGACGTACAAACAATAGTCAATTTCCGATGTTGACTTTCGAATTTTTATGACAATAATAATCCTTCTCACGTCATCACTGAGTGTAGATTTGTTTGCATTAAGAAGCTTGAGGACTACTTTAGCTTTTAACTCATAAAGTCTATTTTCTAAAGTTGGGAGACCAGTTTCAGTTATAATATTATTTATGGGCGTCGTCCGAAAAGCATAACAACTTAAAAATGTATTAATTTTAAAATAAACGTGATGGACTCCACAATGTAGAAGATTCCTTCGACCGATTTGACCCATTTTCAATACAAACCTGCTTGCATCAACTTCCAATTTTTTCGCCAAATTTGAAGTCGGCATCTACATTTTTGCCATCAGCAGAGTGTCAGGAACACACCTCACAGGATCGTACAGACATGGCTCAATCGTTTCAGGATTTCACGCTGATCAAAAATGTAAATGTTTTACAGAGACTTTAAAGCTTTCTTGTGGATGTTGCAAATATCGTCACACAATGAATGGGTGGTAGGTATAAAAAAAAAATTGAGTCAATTGTTTTCTTCTTAGCTATTATCAAGTTAGAATTTTTATTTTCCTATATTAGTAAATTCGAAATATATTTAATGGAATGTATGTATATAAGTTATTGGTATGCATTTAAAGTAGGATTTTACTTTCCAACCATTTTCTTTTATGGCAAGTGGTTTTTTATTCTCTTGTAAATATTAGAGGGATGCTGTAATAAGTAAGAGCTGTGTAAGAGCGAAATGGAATGGTAATATCACATTCGAAATAAGTTACCTGACATACTTCGAACGTGATCAAATAACCGATGGTGACGTAAATTCGATTTTGAACAGACGAAGAGTGCAGAAGAAGATTACACATCCTCTTCCTTCTGGGTCGAATCGCGGGCTATGTAACACGCCAGCGACTGAAACAAATCATCCGCTAGTATTGCACGCCATAGATGCCGAATTAGGAATATTCTGAAAGAAGACCGCCCTTTCAGACCGATGACCGCTAACGATGGATAGATAGATCATTTAAGTTATTTATATACATTTTACATATATAAGTTAATACACATACAAGTTAAATTATTTATTTATATATTATAGGATAATGATGCCTGAAATAGCCGTTGAGGCTTACCCCTGCATTATTTCTTCAAAGGCAAATTTTTTCAACCAAAGAAAAATTCCCTTCTTCACAGTATCTTCGCATTCTATGTTTGATAATGGTTTGTATCATTTCTACAGCAGCATTAACTTTGTTATTTAGGAAGAATAGCTTTCAATGAAAACGACTGAATAAGTTATATATATAAGCTCTCCTCAGTCTGCCTTATCGTATTGGAAAATATCTCATTTCGGGGCTAAAATGAAAACGTAAAGATTCGCACGCGAAAAGGACGCAGAAATAGCACACTAATCGGAGTTAACGAATAGTGCTAGACCTAAATTTTATATTTATGTCAACGCTTGGAGAATGTGTTGCTTCATTATTTATAAGTTAAATCAAACAGTTCTCCTCGTCGCGTCTCTTCAGAATTGTATGAGTCGAATTGCACAACCAGTTTTTATTACAAACGTTGAAATCGCCAGCAACCACGATTTCGCTGTCGGAGTATTTATAAAGAATGACAGATAGTAAATTGTACAGGATGTCAAAACCATTACAGGAAATCACGGTTCTATGAATAAACTCGAAATACAAAATGTGTGTCCGGATAGCGAATTTCAGTCAGAGGGAGACACATTCCAGAACCTAAGTGCTATGTTGTTGCACTAGAATGTTACGTTTTTTCAGGTATATACCCCAAGTCTTATACTGAGATACTTTTGAATATTTTGACATCCAAATTATTGGCAATCATGTGGATCGCTGTTTTGATCAGTCACCATGTGCGGCATTTCCAAATCTACTCAAAGTCAAGATGATGACGGATCTGAAGATGGGAATGAACAGTTTTTGTTATTGTAATCTTGTATATTTTAAATAAAAGCGCTGAATGGCTGTCTACAACATTGTTTTGATTTTCGTTATATTGTTGATGTTGCTGTTATTGCTGTTTCCGACATTATAACTGTATGTCGTAATGTAGTTAGAGGTTATATAACGCTCCTACTTTCCGTCCGGTCAGTAGTCCGTTAGTCTGTATCTATGTATTTGTCGATCCGTTAAGTCATTGGCTGTGGCTATATCCACATACACATACACACCCACACAAAAAAAATGAACATACGTTCAATTTACACAACAAACATGATCATCTTGTTAGCGTGCAGAAATAGGCCTTCAAATCCTCCAACTGCTTCAGATGGCACCATCTCATACTTCCACAGCCCGGTTGGCAAAACGGCTATGCACCTGCACAACACTAACGCAATCTATAGATAATGATATTGACGATGGGCTTCTAATCACTCCCTTTCCTTTTTTTCGTTTTTTTTGTTCGTATACTGATCGTTTTTATTTCACCAAAAAGAAGATAGGTATGTCATTTTCTTCTCTTTTATTTCTGTTTCTTTTCATATTTCTTTTTTCTCTACACAAAACGTATATCTATCTTCAGCCTAGCCTCTATACAACATGCCTTTTTATTTTTAGTTTTTATCTTTGCATATTTCTCTTCCTTCTATATTGGGTCTTAACATTTTTAATTTTTTTTTTAACTTATATTTTCAAACTTTTTCACTTTTCTCTGTAATGTTTCAATTGCGTTTATAGTACTTTTGAACGTTTCTAATTGTATCTGAAAGTATTTTTTTTTGTGTAAAGGTTTAAACGTTTCCTTTTTCCGCCCTTCGGTTTTTGAATGTTTTCATTTGTTCAGTCAAAATTAGTCAAAATATTCCCTGATTACACAATATTTTTCTAAAAGGCAGATAGCTTGACTTTAACGCCATTCTGTTCCCGACTGCTTGTCTATGTCTCTCTTGTCAGTTTTGTTGCTTGGCTACGTAGCGCGGAGTATGCCAATTGCATAGGCAAAACCCACCCTTAAGCTATAGAGACGGGCTTTGTACTTTGTTCTCTTTTCATAATTTTGTCTTTAAATGACGCTACTATGTTCGCGGAGTATTGTGAAAAGAAATCTTTATTAACGGAATTCCGTTACTGTGAATAACACTACTCTTGAGAGAGTAACTTAAGGAAAGCTATATTAATACTTATATAAAGTTGCAAACCGAGATCATGCAGCGTTGCATTACAATTTCGAGTAAAAGTAACAAGACTAGAAGTTTAAATGTAAGCTCTTATGGTTTAATAATCTTAGGTAGAGTTACATACAAGTTCTACATTTAAATTTGACCACGAATTCGTTTCGCGTTCACCTAGGAGAATGGAGGCTGCTTCTTTACAACTTTTAGCACTGGCTTTTCTCATTGATTTAAGTATTATGATAAGTATTAGACATCGACATAATTTTCAGTTTTTTTTGCACCTCAGTTAACTTACCAAGCCAATAATATTTTTCTTTTTCTGCAGCGTTTTGTGCATATCTCCGGGTCCTGATGACGGTGACGAATGGGCCGTTGATACTAAGAGGTGTCAAAGTTAAGTTGGTATTCCCAGTTTCTATGTATTCTTATTTTGTTTAATAGTCTGCTTCAATTGACTATATCCTTCAGAAATAAAATAGAGAGATTCCCAATCAACATCGAGTAAGTGATCGTTAGTGTCTAATATCTCGCCTACGTCTATATGAGAGAGTGCGTTAGGAACAATATTTTGACTTCCTCTACGATTTTAATAGTAAAATCAAACGTCTGCAATTTAGGATTCTACCTGGCCAGTCTTCCGGATAATTTTTTATGGAACATAAGCCATTTTAGAGTGGAGTAATCGGTGATAACTGTAATGGGTAGCCCTTGTGTGGTGGGTCTGAACTTATTGATACTCAATTTGCCTGCAAAACATTCCGATTCCCTAATTGCGTACTTTTTCTGGTCTTTATTAACTTTTGCTGACATATAAGCAATTGGTGTTTCTTTTTCCGCCATCGTCCCTCTGGAATAACCCTCCTTCTATTCCGCCCGCATCGCATTGTAGACTCCAGGGCATTACAATTATGCCAATAGTTTGTGTCACCCCATTTAGTAACGACAGGTAAACGAAATGTTTTCCAGAAGTCTATTCCAAAATAAGACTCCTATCGCAGATCTGGTACGATTAGAAATTCAATATCTCTAAATTCTTCTTCCCACTCCACTGGCAAAGTGATGACCTCCTCACATGTGTTTTACTTTCCTCAGCCGCTCTTACATGCTGATTCCATAATTTTTCAATTTTGTGCGTGCGCTCTTTCAAAAATTCTACTGCCCCTGCTCCACACTAGCTCCAGTATCTAAAAAGACTGTTACTTCGACGTTTTCGATCTCCGTTTTGCAAGCAATCTATTTTCATGTTGTTGAGTAATAATTGCGGGTATTACATTCTTTCGAAAGATCCATGTGGAAGTTTACATCTTCTGGTGCGTGTTCGCCTTCTACTGATTTCAGTATTGAAAATCTCTCGACACCTCTGCTGGCGGCCTAAAATTCGTTAACTTCAAGTTTTTCGACTTATAACAACTCTCCAACTCTTTGTACAATTTATGTTAAGGTTGATCCGGGTGTGATTTCATCTGGCATTTGCTGATAATGCGAAAGTATACAAACTTTCACCTTTGTCGCACACAAAACAAATCATAATATCTAAAGGGCACCTACAGCGACTTTCTCTGAATTCTTTCGGGGGATTCTTGAGTAAGAAATCTCCTGGCTTACCACACAGAAGGGTCTACTCAAAGTTATTTTAGCCGTTTAGTTGTGGATGATTGAACATAATTGGAGTTTTCTGCTGACTGCATAGTTGGCGGGACCATTTGTGATGTTCCTGTTTGCCTTACAAGTGACATTGTTTCTGCTCATATTGTTTGTGTTAGCTTGCCCGCTGTTGATTTTATCAATACCGCTATATTTTTGCTGTATATTGTTAGACTTGCTGTTCCGAGGCTCGAAAGTGTCAACTGCTTCTCTCGGGCACTACTTTCTCTGACCAGCTTTTCCGCCCTTTTACACTATTTTGGTTGCAAGATGTTGCTGGAGAAATTCTAAAGTTTTGCATATCTTTGGCATCCACTGTTTCACTTAACCTGACTTCAGGGTATCTTTCCTTTTTCAAATTACCAATTTCCTGCATACAACTTAACAATGCTACACTTTGTTGTTTCAGCATGTCGAAAAACTTGATCAAAGCTTGTCGCCGGTCTTATGTTAGCAGAATGTGTAGAATTATTACCATTGGCGTTATGATTTATTCAAAATTTTGGACTACCAGAAATGCAACTAGTCCTAAATCTAATAATCCCACAATCTAATCAGTAATACAGAATTGATCTACACAAAAACCCCATGAAATAAGATTGTAGATTTGTTTGATCAAACCCAGAACAGAAGATAACAATTCAGAAGATCTAGCCTTCTCTAATATCTATGAAAGGGGGATGACATCAATGGAGATGGAGTATATTGGAAAACAATGTCTACGTCGATTTATGTAATATTGATATTTAAGAACGAAGAAACGGCCAATGATATACAATATATTATATGACTCGTAACTGTGCGGAAGAAAAAAATAATAATTTTCAGAAAAAAAGAAAAGAACAACCAAGCAAAAATGTAAAGTATCCGGCGTACGTACATACAAATGGCATACGTACTTTCAAATGGAATTATTGATACAATTTAAAAAAATATATAATTTTAATATAAACACTAGTTAATACAATTTCGTAATGTGAGCGTTTTCAGAGTAACTTTAGTCTTGTAATTATAGGTAAAATGTAGGTATGCTTACCAATTTTTTTATTTTTTTTATTCTGGTTTCGCTTGGATGAGGTATAGTATGGATGTAAAGCAGTGAGCTAAAGTAAACTTTATTCCGCTTAATAAACTACCCCAAAAAAAAGAATTTTTATTCTTGAACAGTCAAACCTTATCATATTTTAAATTCACGAATTTAGTAGGTGTACTATTCAAAAACCCTACTAAGAATACTCATCACTCGAACACAAAGCTTAGTCATGAAAATCACATGGTGACGCTGTTTGATTGACATATATTCTCTTACGCCAAAAAAGAGATAATTCTCTGGCAGTCAAATCCTAGCATGTTTTAAATTCATAGTTTGTATGGAATATATACGTTTATACGTACTACTAGAGACGTTATACCCTAAGTGGCAGAATCCCGGACACTTTGGCTAATATCGGGAAAATCCCGTATTAGGTGCCCCCGTCAGATTGTCACCACTTGATTTCCTCGTTATTTGCCACCCTGCCCAATAATTCTAAGCCTTGATATTGAAAATGTGTTAACAGATTGGCGAATGAGAAAAGAAGATACCCTTACTTAGCCATTTTAGAAAGGAACATAGTAACTCCGCCTTAATAATTAAAAAAAAAAATTAATAAAGTATATCATTATTAAAATAACACTCGTAATAAGCAAAAGCAAAGTTAATCGTCAACTCTAATCATAGAGTCTAAAATTATGTGCATTACTGTTGATCAGGACCCACTGTATTTGCTTTTGCTTACTACCAATGCGCACCATTCGCATTATAAAGCGAAATAACTGATTACGCATATGTACACGCGTAGGTAGATTAGACGAGAGTGTCAAATCTTTAATCACTCCTTTCTTAATTCTGCTCTCATATACTCAAAGTAGGTGATTGACTTTAATACAAAAGCAAAGCATGCATGCACACATGTAAGCTGACTTATTAAACATTGTAATGATTAAAGTAAGCGAAAAGAACCACTAGGAAGTGTAACATTGTTTTTTTTTTTCTCGCTTTCTATTATTTTGGCATGGCGATACATGTGTGCGGCAACGACCAAAGTTTGTTAAAAAGTTATTCAATTTGTAATATAATAATTATTCTCCCTTTTACCTCACGTTCGGCGCCATATTTTGTAATGCGACCAACGTAGGTCTTGATACTTAGTATAATGCAAATAATTTGGAGTTTTCAGCAAAGAGAAACTCCTCTTTTAGCCTTGCGTTGGGCGTCGTATTTTATAATGTGAAACTACCAACCTAGGCCTGATCATAGAAATTACAAATTAAATGAAGTTATGAATTTAAATTTCTTTCGTCAACATTAGAAGAATTGTGTACAAATCAAACAATAACTTAAAGTGTATTGAGCATCTAAGTTCCTTTTCTTTGCGGTTTCCGTTGGGCGCCATATTTTATAATGTAGTTAGAACTGGGGCTGAATTTCCCCTGACTAGTCCACCTACATTTAGAAAAAAAATATTATGAAATAGCTAAAACATGTATGATTAACAGCATGACGGTATATAATGGTTCTACTCTCGCTGGGTATTGTCTTCCCGTCCGTTGGTAACACTACTCTTTTCGTAAACAGCAGAGAAACAGGCGACTAATCGAAACACCCTACATTTATGTACGCACCCGTTACGAAGTTTTGTTATTATTGCTGCGGTTGCGTTGTTTCGTTTCTACTGTTTTCTTTATATTTTTGCCAGAGTCATTGCCACTACTGTTATTATTCTTGTTACGGATATGCATTGGTTTGGTGAAATTGAGGTTGTTGTTTTTGATATTATTTTACTGTGCGGATGTTGCTGCCGTGCCGGTATTTTTAATGTTACAATACTGCAATCAAAAATTAAGGCCAAGATTCAATTTAAAGTGGAAAGTATGTCGAATAGCAAATATACTTTTTTCAAATTGGTAACAATGCGGCAACCATGTGTACCAAATTTCGCGTCATAAACGCCCTCAGTATTTCATCTGCGCTTGGTTTTGTACGACACGAAACCATTTTTTCGGACTTTTACGATGTGTGAGGATGACCTTAGAATTTGATGACATATATCATTGGTGGCTGAAATTTGGTTAACCATTTCCGGCCAATTGAAAACTGCTTTTAGGCAATAAATGCTTTTGGCTAAACCTCCATAGGCGCTCAATGGGTGGTCATGAGCCGATTTAATCAATTCACGAATAAGATCAGATATCAATATCATGAGTTTCTGTTTCCAGTAAATGTTTCAACAACTGCAATCGATCTAACAAGGAAACATATTGCGGGGATTCAAACGAATCGGAAATCAAACCAATCTTGATGGAGTCGGTCAACTCTCGTAAAAACAAATTATCCCAACGTGAACAGTTAATCCCCTCCAAGTCTTCGAAATGAACGCGAAAGAACGAATCAGGTGTTGGCTACCTTTTCGATACTTAATTGACAAATAGAACCTTGACATTTCAATTACCATCTAGCCGCTCGACCGTGAACGGCATTTTGGGGCATTACCCATTTAAGAGAAGTGTGATCTTCAATAATTTCAAACACATGACCTGCCACAGAAGCGCGGAAATTTTTAATTGCAATTTAATTGCGGAATAATCCCTTTGAGCGCTATTAAGACATATAAGCTATTGGGACCTCTTCTCCATTTTCGTTCTTTTAAGCTAACGCAGCATCTACTACGAATTAGCTTATATCACCTTCAATAGGAAATAGGCGAGTGAAATCTGGGTTATGTGACGGAGAAAGTAATTATTCTATAGAGTTCTCAATTCCATTGACTCGATTCCATTGATTCGAAATTCTTCGTTTTCTTTGGCAGACCGATGAAGTGAGCGGACAGGAACGCAAGAATTCGGTACCAATCGCAAACTCTTCGCGTACATATTTCGATAAAGTACAGTCGCGAACACCCTAAACATTATCAGTACCTGTTTGCATGGTGCTATTACCTATTCAATGACCCATAAGTTTTACCTATTTTTCCAAAAATTTGCTCTTTTCGAATTAACTTTGCTCATATACAAAGGTATCTCAGATATTTGAAGATGCTCACCAAAATTCTCAGAAACAGTTAGTAAATCATCTAAATAAACGTTTGATGACTTAGGTGAGGTGGTATCACTCTCCACTCCATTGATCAGATACACTGAGGTGCGTTGCACATCCCAAACGGCATTATCCCAAATTGATGAAATGGGCGACCAGGCACTGCAAAATGTTTTACCTCTTTTACTTCTTCATCTAAAAGAATATGCGAAAAGTCATCTTTTAGGTCTAGGTAGGTAGGAGACTTGTGATAAATTCTACTTTTGGTAATCTAATCAATAGCAAAGAATAATGCTGTTCGATTTTCGGACGTCGAAGCACAACCGAAATTTTTTTGGGTTAATAGCTAAAGTAACAAATGAAGACTATGGACGAAAAATTTCTGTTTAATACCAATTTTATCTTTGGCAAAACCATAGATTCGAACCAAATTAATTCCTAGATACAAATATTTTTTCAGAGATTGAATTATTAGAAACATACAAGGGTTAAATTAACCCCTGAATGTAGCATCAGTAGTCAAGCAACATGTCGCAGCACGCTTAGTACCGTCAATTGTTTTCAATCACACATTAAACTTCTTCCAACGGTATTTGTTTTCTTGGAGAAGCTTTTTTTACATAATCGAGGGTGAAACATGAAGCAGATGCACCGGTATCTATCTGAATATTTTGACTCAGACAAATGAGCAAGTCTCGGAAAAAAACGCGGAACTTAAGATAAATTTCCAAAATCGACGTGGCCGACTGGTATATCGCTTAAGTGTTTTAAAAATTGGTGGAGAATCTAAGTATTCATCGAAAATTGTGGCTTGTCCTCATGTGAACCAATAGAGTAAGATCCAAATATACTAGTCGGACTGATTACGTATTGCTATTTCGAAGCTTCTAATAGAGCTGTTCAACTCGAAACTGAATGAGTTAAGACTAGCGTGCCTTTGGTAGCATCGAAAGATTTAGAAACCTTCCTGTCAAGTTTTTTGAAAGTTTCTTACATTTAGTGCAAATTTTTTTTTCAATTTTTCGTTTAATAATTCAATTTCAATGAGGTTCTATACAGAAAATTATCAACAGACGAGCTTTCATTTTCGTGGCCACTAAACTTTAAATTCCCAGCGGAAACAACGCTCTCCCAAAATTGTCAAAACCGCCTTAAGCATAATTGCTCACGTTTTGGTTGTTTTGAGCCGATATTCATTGTTTAGAGCTGTATTAACAAATGAAAACGGCTGTAAATTGAAAATAAAATAAATTCAAAACGAAACTGTTTACTTACAAACAGTTGACCCAAAACAAAAATTTTAAATTTGCGGAAGAAAAGTGAATTTTTTTTTTTTTTTACTTTTTTACTCCAATTGCCTAATTCGTCAAAGTTGTAATCACTGGTGCATCAACAATCTTGGTGTGTATAAAAATTGATATTAAATATTTTTTTCAAATATATAGATACGATCTAACGAAGATGGGAAAGCTTGCAAATGTTTGTGCACCTTCACAATATTGAATTGAAAACATGAAACTACATGAAATTATATTACTTCATTTCATTTTTATTTATTTCATCACATATTTATTTACTTTTGCATGATTTTATTATTGATTTGATCAAACAAACAAACGTCAAACTTTCCCATTATATTCTTAGGTACGATTTTCAAATGAGAGCTAGTTAACTAAAAGATACATATCGTTTTTGCTCAAAAGCAAAACCAACAGAAAATGTATTGTCAAATAACAAGGAGGTAGACACACTGGATGTTATCGCGATCGGCAAAATATTATACATCCAACCCAAACAACTTTTTCTTTATTTATTCTTTTATTCGAATGTATTGGAAACTTTTTGAATTTAGTGTAGTCATAGAAATAGGTTATGGTTGCATGTATATAAAAATTATTGTCGCTCCGACTTCTCTGTGGCTATCCATTTTAATAGAGCAACGTATCACCTGACCCAAACAAAACCTGTCCATCTTCTTCAACGGACATAACACGGCGATATATAACCTGAGCCCGACTTTAACGATCTTAAATTTTCTAATGTTCTGAAATGAACAATTAAGGCATCGGAGAAGGACCGCTGGTAACATATAATTTATGGTAGAATAGGCACTACTGACATACCAAACACTATAAAAAGATACTGGAAGTATTTGGCTAACAAGTCCTGGAATCCATGATCATCGAAAGGCCCAGAATCATTAGAAGATGTCAAAAGAGGATGATGATGATTCTCATTTAGAATTTACTAACTTTTACCAATGTAATGAGGGTTGATAACTTTGTCTTAGACAGGTGCGTACAACAATTTCGGTGGGGGAGTTCATTAAACCTATTCTTAATAGTAATTGAATTAATGCGCAACCAATTTTCGCGAATATTTGAAACAGTTTGTTTTTCTTATTCTTATTTAATGTGGGTGTGTTTGAGGTTGAAAATGAATGAATGTTCGATTTGACATTCTTAAAGTGTCCTTTTAATTGTAGTATAGCAGCGGACTCGAGACCGAAAATTCTCTCCATAAACTATTTCGGCCGAAGTGATAGTTATATCTTCTTTGTAGGCTGCATGCAGTTTTAATAGCACTATTGGCAACTCCACGCTGCACTTTCACGATTTCCCTCCTTCTAAAATTGTTGTCTTATCTGCAGAATCGCTCTGCCTTGTCATTGCCCTGACGTAGTTGTGACTTTATCGATACCTAACACTTTGCGAGTTGGGTGAACAGCTTTAATGTGAACTTGTGACTGTGTGGTATGTCGAATGATCAAATATAAGTGATTACGCAAATGTTTACGATAATATTTGCAGAGATTTCTCGAGAGGCCTCCGTCCATCGTGTAAATTATCGATTAAGGTAAGCATATAACAGTTACCATCAGATTGAGGAAGCGGACTAATAAGGGCTATGTGTATTTGTTCAAGTCTGCCTTTGAGTATTTCTATTTTACGAATTGCTCTCTGCGTGTGCCGCGATATTTTCGTTTCCAAACATGGCAAGCATTGGCTTGACCATGAGTTAATTTCTTTTCTCTCGTCCGGACAAGAAACTTACCAGTTATTAATTTCTTCGTTGCTCTCGATCCCGGATGAGAAATTTCATGGAATTTCTCGAACACCGCTTTTCTTAGACTTACTGGAACAAAAGATCTCCGCTGAAGTTTTCTTACCATGTTCCGGACTTTGCCGATTGAACGTTCATTGGACTGGACTTGACTTGTACGGAGGCGGCCCTTTCATGACGACTCTGTGGACTATGGTGTGCTTGGCTGGACTGGAATAGCCAGGTTCTTGCGTTAAACTTGGAAATTCTTCAAATAAGCTGGCATGTAAATTTTTCACTTCAAAAAGTTTTGGCTAAGGTGTGTTATATTGAGCAGTGAATGCATTTTTGGATGACATTGATATGTGTTGTAATAAACTAATTGCTTCCGCTTAGTATTAACCAGTAATCCGAATGTCCCAAAAAAAAAAAAAATCTGCCACAACAATGGCTTTGCGAATGTCATTTACGGTAAATACGAAAAGAAAATCACTAAGGTTGACATTAACTCATGGTTTTGTTCTTGCTTTTCTTTTTTACTTTGGAGGAATGGCCAATTACAGACGTCTATCATCTACTACCCATAGGCTACCATCTATATTTCTGTTGTATTTTTCTGTTTGTATTTGGACAATGCTAAGTGTAACGGGAGAGTTTTTTTTTTAAATAGCGAGCATAGTCAATTTCGAGGGAAATATTCTAACCTCTGCTCAGCTAAAACGCACAAGTTTCGAGCTTGAGGACTCGCTTAGCAGATACGTAAATAAGGTGGGAAAACTTTTTTTTGTATTGATCCCTTACAGCAGATAAACATTTGTAATTAAATACCAATGCATACAAGGACATGCATGCAAAAATTCGTTTATTTATATGTCTGGCTAATAGAGACAGCTATCTGCAGTAAACAAAGAAGCTTGGAACTATTTACATTGTATCTGAAATATTCATGAACTTTATATTATAATTATCATACGCGGCATTATGATATATGAGATATTAGTATTTTTATTTTATTGACCGAACTGAGAAAGAATAACAAATGATGAAAATCCTTAGTATCCTTGTGAGCACCACAAAAGGGATTAAATAGTTTATAGTTTAAATGATAGAATCATAAATTAATAGGAATATAATATCTCGACAAAGTTGTGTGGTAACCCTGCTGATGAGGTTTCCCTGGTTATCCATTTAACTATAAAGGTGACGGCAAAGGCTAATCAGTCTTCTTGTATTACCAGTCCAAAGATTAATCAATTTCATTCGGCCAACATGCAATTAGAATTTCATCCTAACACACATAAGGCTCAATTAGATCAATAAGACATTGATGACTTGGAAACAAAGCTATTTTTGCATGTTCGAATGTTAGCCTGCCAACGAACGCAATGAGTCGCGATTTGTTATATAAGCAGCATCACATAAGTGGAACCCTTCAATGAAATGTAGGCTCGTGCGCTTACACTGTAACTCTAACGTGCAACGTACAATCCTCAGCGATTGATCTACAAATTTGTACTTCGCCTGCTCGGATCGTCAAAATGTGTGTATAATGCGTTTAATGTGCCGTTGACACGCCCAAAACCGAGAATTTGTTTTCCAATTTCTGTATGTTGAGATGGAGCGACGAAAACGGCGCTATTTTTTGAAAACGTTTTACTCCATTTATATAGCTGATTTAGTTTATTGGAATACTTTTAGGAATATTAAAGCGTGTAATTATTAGAATTTAAAGGAATCATATTTATTAACTTCTTTGCCATCCATTGCTGCAGTTGACAATAAAAATCGTAGCTGAACATGATACTGCTAATGCATTCAAATGCCTAAAGAAAAATTTTTTCACCAACAATGCCTATCCGAAGAAAGTATATAACGCTATAAAACTAGGAGGGGATACGTATAAGGACAACGTTACCCGCACGCACAGGGAAATAGAAGCACACTAATAAATAGCTACAAGCTATAAATGAAACTTTAGTACATTTTACTATGTATCCCTGCTATGACTTGGGAATAATGCATATATACATACACACGCAATTATGTATGGAAGCTTCTAACTACCAAATGACAAGGATTCTCATAGCAGTAGTGTCACTTAAACAAGTTACAGCATCAATAAGATGAAATTTTCTTAGGCAAAATAAAAACGATAACTAAACGCATATATATACATTCGTGCATGTATGTGAGTATTACATGTGCTTTAACAAAGCCAAAAACAAAGAATAAAATATCGTATAAAGGTTTATAGATGTTTACGCCAGTATAAAGAGATGTTGTAGCTTGCAAACAAACTCATACAAAAATTAAAATGTATTCTTAGGTATGGAGGCAGGGTTATTACCATTTTCTACAATTACGAATAGAAAGTTTTCTTTTCTCTTTAACAAAGCTTTTACTCATGACTTCGTTAAGATATCAATAACAATACATATATGTATATACATACACATATATACATATACTGCATACATATATATATACACGTATAGATACTAGTACTGCTTACGGGAAAAATCACATATATAGATTAACATTTTGATATCTACATATAAATTTATACGCATTTTTGCGTTTCTAGGAACAGCATCTTTGTTGCAATAACACCTAAACAACTGTTTGTATATAACCATTTCATCGTATTTGTCTACAATTCAATACATTTCATATTAAGAAAGACGTAACTTTATTTCTCCTTTGTGTGCCTGCTTAAACTTGGGTGTGAAGACTGCTTTTTCTCTTACTCTTTTTCTCTCGTCTATATATTTAGCTCTTGAATTAATTCCATTGATTTCATATTAATTTCATTCCATATTTTGGTCCGTAATCGTTGAGGAGCTGTTTTAACGCATACTTTTTCATCATTCTGCATTTCAATCATCATCACTTCTTTTGGCGATTTTCAAAGTGCTTGTGTTTTTTGTAGTGAGAGAGAGATGATCCAATATCCGAACCTGTAAAGTAGAATGATTCAAATTCCCTGTGCACCTGAGACCTTTAAGAGAATCCCCTACAATACCTGGGGACTCTCTAAAACAACAAAAGGGGTGGAACATCAAAAACAAGACATTTGCCTTTCTTGCGTTGATCGATATAACTCTTATCTCAAAAGTGGATGCTGTTAACTTTAATCTTTCTACACAAAAAACACCGGTGGAAATTAATTCCATTACCTGATAATACATCAAATGCGAAAGATTTTCATATGCACTTAGTTTAAAATTAAGGTATGAGATTTAAAATAATTTCCATGTTTTCCGTTTTGTACGTACTATGTGTTTAAATTGTTAAACATTTTCCTTGTTTTACAAACTACAACAGCATTGAGTTGTAGGTAAAGTTTCAACGGATATCGCCTTTTGTTCTAAGGTTTTTTAATATGATTTATTAAGGCTTCATGATGAGAATTAAATTTATTCATGATAAACAATTAATTGCTTGCTCAGAGTAAATTTTAAGTAAAAATACAATTCTTGTGCACCTTTCCAATTATTCGTATAAGTTCCACCTACCTTTCTATATCACCAGATTACTTCATAAAGCTTTTTTTGTGTTTGGCTTATATAGACGCGATTGATGGTTTCTGAACAAAGGGAATTTTGGTATAAGTAAAATTTAGATAGAGACATGAGTTCCAAGTTAATTAAAGTTGTGCATTTAGCTCGCTTTAACAGCATCGCTCTAAATTGATACAAAAATAAATTTATTACATTTTTCGACAAGTTCAGACGAACAGTGCTGTCAATGGCACAACACCGTTTAATTGGAATATCAGGACGTGTTTTTTCATATGCCGCTCACGTTTATATTGCCAACTACAACAAATTTTACAATATTTTCGATAATAATTTGTAACAGATATTTTTTATTTAGTGATCAATTGACTTAAAACTTATATTCACTAATTTTAAAGCTCCTTTCTCATATCAAGTCCTTAAAAAATATCGCATGCATTTTCCTTCGTTATTTCTGTTTTCTATGCATATTGTCGTCTGTTCGTACTCCACTGAACCTTATACCACACCGATGATTGCTTTTTATACATGGTTGTTCTTGTTCGTGGACAGAACAAGCGTACCTTTTCCTCTTCTGCATTATGCATATCTCTTAAGCCGGTTTTGATCATCGTCCAGTCGCCCCTTATTGTTTCTATGCAACCGCTCTTTCTTTTCGCTATAGTAAGTTCTGTTAAAGTGTCATCGATAAGAAAATTTTTTTATACCGCAAGTGGTTCAAGGCAAATTAAGTTTATGCGGTCGTATGTAACGCGCAGAAGGGCTTAAGGTAGACCAACCTTTTATTAAAGCGGTTAATTCAGAATGGGTTTCAGAATCCCCTTATGAATTGAACTGAGTCTGCTTGTCTGTTCATGTCATATTGTGTTGAAGCTACACGTCATAGTTTTTCAGATAATTTGATAAAATTTGGTGCACTGATATGCTTTGGTCCGAGCACAAAAGCTATTAAAAAGTGTTAAAATTTTGAGAAAATCGCGACAAAAATCGCTAGGTATTCGTGTTTCAGCATTCTAAATCTAGAATTGGGTACACTGACGTGTTTTAACTAAAAATCGAAAGCCATTGAAAGTGGTTCGGATCGGTCCATCTCTTCGACCACTCCATAACCCCACTCAGACTAATTTGGGCCATTTTCTATATCAACCCATGTGGAATAACTAAAAATATTTCTACGAAATTTGAAGTCGATATTTACATTTTTGCCAGCAGGAGAGCGTCAACAACACATCCTACACGGACACGCGGACAGACAGACGGACAGACATGGCTTAATCAATTCAGAATTTCACGTTGGTCAAGAATATATATACTTTATAAGGTCTCTAAACCCTCGTTTTGGGTGTTTACAATATGAAAAAAAAACAAAATGAGTATGCCCCCATCCTTCAGTAGTGGGAATAAAAAGGGACCATTAGCAACAGAGACTCTATTTTAGAAGAAAACATTAGATATTACGCCTAGGAGCGTTCATAATAATATATTAATTTGATACTATTTGCTGTAGATGATTATAGGTGGTGCATGGAGTTAGTTATTCCTAACTCCTTTAATAAAGGAAAATTTTACGTAGCCAAATACAAACTGGAAAAGGAGATTTCTTAAGGATCAATCGTTGTGTTTGAATTGCGCCGCTAAGGTGAATTCTCGCAAATATTTTGATCTTGCTTTCGTCAATACTAGTTGGATATAATGGAGGAACTAGGCGAGGAGTAGAACCACGACAATAACAGTTTTCAGTTTGCTTTTATAAGCACGATTCATCGCTCAAACGACAGCTCGGCCTTCAGCTATAAAAGTTGAAGTACTTTCGTGAGATATCCTCTCAAGTAGGATTTGTCCTGAAGTATCTACCAGGCCATAGGCATTTGGCAAAACGTCAGGTTTAAGGCCTTCTGCATGTAGTATACTCCTTGCATCGCCTGCATATAGTGCACTCATTTTCCGGTATCTGTGTTTCTTTTTTCAATTAGATTCCCAAAAACGTAATTTGAAGCGCATCTCTTTTTGTACGTAGAGAGCGAAATGTTGCAAGAGTAGCCTTTCGAAACTAACGTAAATTTAAGTCTATAATTTGAGAAAATCTTTAGACGAATACTAAATTTTATTTTCCTTGCGACATGTGAACAGTAGTCGTACAATAATAATAATTGCAAATGGTATTCGTTGGGAGAATAGATTTGTAAGAAAACATGAATGAGTTGAACCGCAAAAGTAAAAAAAGAAAAGAACCCATAAATTGCCTTTGAAAGTAACTGTACATTTTTTTCGTACACATAATACATTTAAACAAATCAAAAGCTGAGTAAATGATTAAAAGTTAAGATATTCGAAGCCAATGAACATCAAGACTAATTCAACGAAAACCCAACTCCAACTCTCAAACTTTCAAACAGCTTAGCAGTTGATGAATCAATTGCTTCTAGGCTGCTTGTAATGGGAAAGTTCCAAAAGGATGGATACAATATTTTAATACGAAAATCTCAGTTGTATAAAATCGTGGATTAGTCCTGGAGGGCCCCCATATCGAAACCGAAGCGAAATATTGATGCCCATAAAGTTTTGCTACGCAGGTAGCGACGTCAAGATATGGCGTATTACGAGCTGTTAAAATCGAATGAACCTTTCACTGCAGATGTCTACCGACGTTAATCGAACAAGTTGAATGGTGTAGTGTTGCAAAAAGGACTAGCAATAGCGATTAATAGACACAAAGTAATCCGCTTGCAAGACAACGCTCGGCCACACGTTATAAGAGTTGTAAAAGGCCCGCTCGACTAACGAGTTCTACCGCACCCAGCATACTCACTAGACATAGCGGCTTCTTGCTCATATCGTTCTTTCGACACGATAACGCCATCTTGCCAAAACTATGAGGAATAGTTATAGAAAATTATGGAAATTTGATTAATATATGTAGAATAACATTTAAAGTATATATATAATACCGATTTCTCTCAATAAATGTCTTTTTCAAGTGAGAAAGTGACCAGAATACATACAAGCATCTATTACTACAAGAGCAACAATATGGTTACAACTAAAATGTGGAAAAACAAATGTTTTTCACGTAGGAACAGAGGCGTATCATTTGACATCGATTATTACGTATATAGGCTTGAACAAAAGGCAGAATGAGCCTTTAACGCTCATTTGAACTCTGTATTCATATTTGTTCATTATTTTATATCACATTTTAAAATTTTTTTTTTTTTTATTCTATTTCGAGAACAATTGATACTAAAATAAAAATATTTGGAAATTTGGGGTTAGTCATAAGGTCAAAATTAACTCTCTTTACAAAATGTATACAGTTATCCCTGGATGTGCCCCGTAGTCAGAAAGTTATCACGTATCTTGGACAGGAAAGACCCAATCGAGGATAAAGTTTAGGACGGAGTTTCTCTGAGCAATTGGGTACAACGTTGCAGAACAATAACCGCAGATTTACATTTGATCATTTCTTTTCGAAATATAAACTGAAGCAAAGTTTGTGCAGAATGTGCATCAACAAATACATTTTCTCTTATCTTTTGAAGGTCTTCTTTTTATTCTTTAACTCGAAATCAAAAAATGTATGACTCATGTGTAATATTTTATGATTATATAGAAATTTAATGCGATAAATATATAAATTGAAAGTATAAACAAAACCAATGATATTGTTATGAACTTCGCTTTTATAAGATACAGTCCGTATCACTGGATCGCGGATATTTTTGTACAAGAGAAATACACTTCAAAGTTCTTTTATTTTACTACTTTGTCTTTCACAACAGTAGAAGTATTTATTTACAATTATAATTCTTACGCGTAGAATTATTTATAATTTATTTTGGCCGTACTCTCAGCTCAAATGTTCTTGACCGACTCATTCTTTCTTCCACAAATATTCTATTTATATAAATTTTTACAAGCATGTTACTATACCTAAATTTATGGTTTTATTTCTAATCCCAGCCTGCTTTTCCTCTAATCGTTTTCATCGGCCTGCAAATGCTCATTTGGTTTTTCCTTCTTTAGGGAATTTATTATTAGGGAATATTACTTAGCTGACATTAACTGGATTTGGGATTTTCGTAACACTATACTAATTATTCTGAGGATTCTCGAGTTCGATTGGCTCATAATGCAAAACTTATATTAATTAATGATAAAATTTAGTATAAGTATAATAAAACAAATAAGAAAAAAAAAGAAAAAGAAAAAAAATTGTGTACACCATCAGCAAAGAGCTACACTTACAACCGGTACAGGACCAAATTGCAAACGAACCCCTAAGCCATCGCAAACATGCATAAGCCTGGCAACCGATAATACTTAACAACAATTCATTTCCAATCGTAACGACTTTTAAGGATAAAAGCTAGTTTAAGTAAGACATAGGTACATCGCGCATATTAAGCAATGTTGCTTTAATGGACTTTAAAGAGTCCAAAAACGAGAATAAGTGATAGACATCATTTAGGTTCTTGCAAACTACTCTGAGCGGATAAAACAGCTCATAATTATATTTACATTGACTCAGCTTAACCAGAGCTCAATATGCAAGTTGAAACGTAACCTATGGTCAAATAGAACGCCTAAATCCGTGATCGAATCGACGTCCTCCAACTTATACGAATCTATGAAATACTGAGTAATGAATGACTTTCTTCTTGAGAAAGAAAGCTTCTTACATTTACTCAGATTTAGTTTCAGAAGATTCAAAGAGCACCATGCATTATCTAAGTCACCTTGAAGCTGATGTGATTGCGAGTCAACAGAGAAGGAGGAAAACAGTTTCATATCATCCGCATACATTAAGATCTGACTGAATTTAACCACCGATGGAAGATCGTTAACGTATAAATTAAATAAAATGGGACCTAAGTGACTTCCTTGAGGTACGCCAGACATAACGGGGAATTCATCCGAGGTGATGAAGTTAAACAAAACTCTGAAGGATCTATTGTGCAGATAAGAGCTTATCCATTTCACTAAGTAGAAAGGGAAGCCAGAGGCTTGGAGTTTAAAGATAAGTAAGTTATGGTTAACCATATCAAATGCTTTGCTTAAATCACTGTATATCACATTTGTGCGAGAGCCACTAGAAAAAGCCTTGAAAACATGACAAATAAACTCTAACAAGTTGGTGACTATAGATCGCCCTTTCCGAAAGCCGTGCTGGTGCGGAGAAATATACGAATTAAGGGCAAAGGCCAAATGCTGAGTCACAATACGCTCAAACAACTTAGGCAAGACACTCAACTTGGCTGTGCCTCTGTAGTTCTCAACAAATTGTCTACTTCTACTCTTGTGGATAGGAACAAGGAAACTACTCTTCCAACACGAAGGGAAAACACCTAAATACAAGGACATGTTAAAAATCTTTGAGATCACACCACATAACTCGACAGCGCAAGATTTAAGTACACATGATGGAATTCCACCAGGTCCTGGCGCACAACAATATTTTAGAGAACTCAACCCATTAAATATGTCATCTTCCGAAATTACCAAGTTAGGAATTGAGACAGAGTTAGTTATAGGATAAGGGTAGTTTGCTGATAAATCGAAATTAGCAATCGAAAAGTTTCGTCGGAAATACTCAGCAAAGAGATTTGCGCTTTCAAAATCATCCGAGGAATCAGAGCCATTAAAAGAAACATGAGAGGGATATGTGGATATTGTTCTTTTAGAGTTAATAAATTTAAAAAAGAATTTAGGTTTAGCAAACAGAGAGGATTTAATGAACTGAAGGTATCTGCAGTAATAATGATAGTTGAGGGAGTTAAATCTATGCCTCGCCACCGAGTAAGCGGAATAGTCGAGCGCAGAGCCACTTTTCGAATATTTTTTGAATAGCGAGTTTTTTCTATTCTTGTGGTATTTAATTGTCTTATTATACCACGGGGGACAACTGCTTCGAGGTCGACACTGCTTGATCGGAACAGATGCAGCAATAGCTAGATTTAATGTATTGTAAAACGATGACAATAAGCTTTGAATACTACCGGTTGAGAAATCAAGCGTCAGATTTGAAAGACGATGTTTTAGTAACACAATATTGATTTTATGAAAATCATAACATTTATTTAAAAAAGTGTGATTTGGCACATTAAGGCATTTCAACGAACCATCATTCGTATGATGAAAGGAAATGCATATTGATGGATGATAAGGATCCTCTGGTAAACTAAAAGGTGGACAATGATTTACGTTAATCTCAGAAAAATTGGCAAAGCAGAGATCAAGCTGTCTACCATTACAATTAGGGATATGGTTTTATTGAAGCAAATTATGATCAAACAATTCACTAAAGAACACAACAGCCCTATCAGATGTTGAAGTAGGAACCAAACAGCCAGAATTATCACTGTTACACCAAGTGACTTGAGGCAAGTTGAAGTCACCCAATGCAACGACCAAATCGGTGGGTCTAGACAGCTTGGCCACTTCACAAATGAAGGCAGCGTGTTTCTTGTAAATGGAGATATCAGAATTTGGGGGAGTATAATGGCAGGTTATAAATAGATGTTTATTAGGCATTTTCGCACGAATGGCGATAAATTCAACGTCAGGAGAAGTGGGAAATTCAATTATATTGAACGGGACTGACGCAGATATGGCAATTAATACACCATCACCAATGCGATTCACTCGTTCATTTCTAAAGACTTGGAAAGAATTATGAAAAAGTTCTGACGAATGAAGATCGGGTTTTAGCCAAGTTTCAGTGAAGGCCAAACAGAAAAACTCCGTGCTCACTGAATTTAGAAAAGTGGAACGAATTTTCGAATTTAGGCCCCTAACATTTTGATAAATGAGAGATAATGGGCCTGAAGAAACATTTAGTTTTAGTGATTTACCTATTTGCTGTTGAATGAAAGTGTTCCGGAATTTATAAAAATATTTCGCGTTCGCATGAATCGATTTGTTAATAAAATAATGCGAGTTAGTTAATAACAGCAATGGACCAGTCAATCGATATCAATCGTATGTCAAACACATTGGCACAAGTTCTCATATTGCGCCATCCTCATGTACAGTGTAAAGAATATATCTATTGCTGTTCACCTTGCGAAAAATGCAATGATCGATTCGAATATAATATGGTTAAACAAAAGTAAATAACAATAGCAGAAAGAAAGAAGGAATTTTCAAAACAAAAAAAATTATTATATCCATATAATATAGGAACGAGCGTACAGACATACATTGACTCATTGTATGCGTGACTGAGATGAAAACACTGTTAAATCCAAGAAGACACATTTTTAACGGCCGCATAATAGAAAATTACATCAACATCATTGACTTGATTCATTTGACAATGAACTAATAAACATTAAAAAGCATAAGCATTAGGAACTTAAAATATTGAAAAGAAAGCCGTAAATAATGTCTGTTTTTCTATGCTAAGAAAAAATGAGCAGATTGATCGATAAATATATTCCTAACTCAACGTTCCTTTTCAAATCCGTTCGAGAGACGAGTTCCTATACTTATGCACTCACAGTAATCAGATTGCATTCGGATCGACGTTAGCGAAAAGAAATAAAACGGAATTCTAATTTTTTTTGTAAGAAATTAGATAGCCCACACCGTTTCACCCAACGTTCATTTCCTTGGTAATACTCCAAAAATTTTACATTATTTTTATGTAAAGGAATCCTTTCCATAGTGGAGGATGGTCAACACATCAACTATAATAGCAAAGCTAATTCTATTACTTTTCAACTACGTTCGTCATAAAAACTACAATTTAGACTTTGCTTCGATAGAGGGGCGGCCTTTTCGCGAGCCTCACACACGAACTTCACGAGTTTCATGGTCTGCATATGAATTTCTGGAAATTACAACATTTTTTGGGAGTGGTTGAAAAAGTAATCCGATCCGAACCATTTTTAACAGCATTCGTTCTTGGACCAAAACATGTCAGTGGGCCAAATTTCAGCAGCACATCTAAAAAATTGCTGACTCTGTCTTAAACACAAATTTATATAGACAGACGCCAGACCGACAGAAGGACCTAGAGAAGGTGAGACTATCTTAAGCCTTTCTGCGTGTTACATACGTCCGCATGGATCTAATATACCACATATTGCAAGTGTTGTAAGGCATAAAAAGTCACTGTTTGCTAAGCAAAACTCTGAACAATTTATTCAAAATTCAAAAATTCTGATAATCATTGTATATATATTTTGATGGAATTTATTTTAATCTAAAAAGAAAGTAAACGCATGAAGTTTTTAATCCAAACTATGTGGATATGTTTATTAGATAAATATTAAAGGGAAATGTTAAAGGGAAGCAAATCAAGTTCAAAAGCCTGAGAGAGATCCTGAACAAGCTGACAATGACTGGATGAACTCGTTCTCCTGTGATATATGGAGTTGTTTTTGAATATTTCCTCTATAGATTCTAAAGTTATCTGTAATAGTTTAGCTTTTCAGCAGGGGAAATAAAATTATAATAGGATTACTGAGATAGATCAAAGTGAATTTAGGAAAGCTGAAAAGTAAGTACACGGGCAGACAATGAAGAATAGACTAAATAGATAGCTGTACATATTTTAAGTTGGACAGGCGTCTTACACAGAACAATTAATAAACATTTGCTGGATATGTGGCGGACGAATACCTGGCATATACCTTGCTCAATTTATTTTCTTTTTCCTACTACTTATCCAGTTTTTTTGATCTTTGTCATCTAATTATTATTATGACATTAAAAGTAAAAATAAATGTTGAAGAAAGGCTTACGTTGCAAGAAAGGTAGACATACGAATATGACGATTTAAATTTGCATACCCCAATGAATATATGGGCGAACGGAGATCGTAAGTAAGGTAGACCGGTATTGATAAATAGAATGACGCCCATACCAATGTTTAAATTTTGTCCTGTTTTCTCACGGTACCAAGGAGACGTGCATTCTTGCAGTACCTACCTGAGGTGGAATTAAATAAAAGGGATAAAATGCGCCATCTCTACCGAAATATATAGTTCATCATGGCACGTGTCGACGGTTCGAAGTGACCCCCGCTTTGGTAAAACTAATCCAATTATATATTTTTATTTTTGCAAAAATTTTACGAATCATCAAGCTATAAGTGCCCATGAAACAGAATTAATTTTCCCTTTTTTAAAACGTACTGCTTGGTACCGCCTTCCTTTATGTATGTAACCCTTTAAATTTTATAACCTGACAAGACTACTTTATTTTGACTTCACTTTTCACTTTTCTAACCGCTTTCTCATTAAAACCAGTTAGTTTAGTTAAAGTGCACAATAGTTAAACAAACCGCCAGCCTTATCGTTCGAAGAAGAGTATGGATGCTGCAGTGCCCAACTGCATGCCTAGCTAACTGTTTCGCGGTGGCGAAGTAGATGTAGTTTCATCGCATCCATTTCTTCTGTTGCTTATGTGATTCTTCGTTATTATGCATCTTGTCTGCTACTCTCTGCTTATTGAAACTTAATAGTAGTTGCAATTTAATATTCTAGTGGATGGTCGTTCCTTTGGTGGATACACTTGCATTCACTACCCATCAATGGTATTAAAGTTCTCGTTGCTGCTCTTTATATAAATACTTCGATATCACAAGCCGGTTCCAAAGTTTTGCATGCGATCAAAAGAGATCAATGGAGTTAGAATCTTGTTTTGAAACTAAAATCTCGTTTTGCCAGTGAAATCATAATTTTTTATCAAGAAATTTTGCACAACAAACAAAGATTTAATTTCGGACCAAATGTACTTCAATGCCCTTCTAGTGTTTTGTTTGCCTTTTTAATTGCACACGTTTCAGTTGAATTAGTTTATTTTAGTCGATTTTAGACAAGAATTCCTTCAAATAAGAAGTCAGGAGTGAGTTTGTAGACAGGATAGTTCGAATTCGATCAGATTCTTTTATTTTATTTCGTACACAACCATACTCTGTTCGGCCACATTAATGATATTGCATTTTGCCTCCATTTGCAAATGCTCATAAGACACGCATTACAATCCCCTTACCTATATCAAATTCTAAATGATGTATTCATACTTTAACTTTTCTTTTTCACTAAAATCACAGAATCGTTATTCTTTTTTGAGAGAATACGATGTCAGATCAAGAAGCTGTTAACATACAGATGGCTGCTAATTAGCAGCGTTACATTACGATATCAGACGTACAAAAAACACCCAAGATTCTCCGAATCTCAAATGAAGAATATTTATACTTAGATATAGAACTCGATTTGTTAGAAAATCGTTCAGTTTTCTTCGTAACTTTATGTTATAGTTTATAAACATTATGTTATATAAACGACGGCTATAGAAATAAGGATATGTATTAGTTGTTTATAATTTGAGCGATGAAGAATAAATATATGGAAAGGAAATCCGTCCGATAGTCAGCAAACTATTAAGAACACGAAAAAATTTTTTCCCTTTCTGAACACGCATTATCAATCGATGATTTAATTTCACGCAGCAAAACCAATAGATGCCGAGATCTTGTCGCTAAGCACAAGTCTTCGTAGAGAGCAACTCGAGAAGAATGTTGAGGGGTGAGAGTAATCTTCTTCCCTTGCCAACGCGGAGGTAAGTATATGTAAGTATGTGTTCCCATTTAATATATATGTGACATAATAAAATGTACATTTTAGGTCTATCCGGAGCTTTCGATTAAGCAAGGAAGAAGGAACAATAACTGTAAAAAATTGGTGAAAAAATTAAATATATAAAATTAATTTTACCACATTAAATTAAATATGTTTTTGTTCATTTAAATTGTGTAATTCTTTGTTTTACTGGCTAATTTGATCCACATTCAATTTGCCTGAATATATACTTCCCACGTCCTGAATATCGCAGTGCCAGAACACTTGTTAAGTAATGTCTAGTAATCCTATATTTCCGCTTTTTGTCGTTCACACAAATTTTTCGTTGGTTTCGCATTGATTTATCCCTTTGCAAATATTATAGCACTAATAGGTGAAAGCATCGAAAACAATTATTTGATATTATTTTTGGCAACTTTTTGAAATTTCTGAGATTAAGTAAATTTTCTAAGTCCATTAATTTTATCAATATATTTTACTTTATTTTCCTTTTGAATCTCAAAGCGGAAACCAGTAAACTTCCTTTGAAATCCGAGGAACAGTTCATTCTGACTCCTACTTTCGTTCCACGTTAGATTGGCGTTACAAATCAGCAAAACTTATATTCGGAATTTTTGAACAATGGCATTCAAATAAAAAAAATAATAAATAAAGATTATGATACGGATGTAATAATGATGCTTGATTGCAATTGCTTATGTCGTCTTTCTGGCTACATTTCATTTCGTTTTATGCCTCTCAACTCCCAGCAAATTTCAGTTGTTTCCTCTTGATGTTTTATGCGAGGATTTTCCGCAGTACAATAGTTCTTGGCTTTTTAATTCATTTACTCGGCGATCTTCATCTCGAACTTTCTTAATAAGATTAGCCACAGAATTAGAAAATTCCCATTTGTTACCATCTTTTGCTATTGCACACGTATCTTTACCCAACTTGCAAAAATATACTAATATCCTTCTAAATTGGAAATTTTCATCCGCAAAAAGTATTTATAAAGAAATATACATAAATCACTCGTATCTCTGATATGAGTACTTTTTTGAAAATACGTCCAGCGGGTATGCTCCTCTATGGTATCACAGCCGCCAGAGAAGGTATATTTATTGATTTTATTTTTTATCTGCTTGAGCGCATTAGTTTGAAATATTACAGAATTTTGCTCATTTGCCGACATTTTTGATTTGGCACCTTGTAGAGCCGGGAAAAAACTAGAATGAATAAGAGCGCACTTTGGATAGCCCAATCTTGCCGAAACGTCTCTAGTCATTCGGAAATATGGATGTTAATCAATGGCGCAAGGCACTAAACAATGCACTTTTTTGTTGCCAAAAAGAAACGGGAATATGCTGCAAATGGCAGGAGCGGCTTGAGCTGCAGGAAAACCTATTTTACCGATAACATCCGAATCGCGAGAATTAAAAATGATTTTTACTTAATTAAAAGTGGCGCATTTTTGTTTACTTATAATGTTCTGATACATGGATATTGACCAATAAAATAAACCTAGAAGTTAAATTGAGGGAGATAATTCATTCAAGTTCAATTACCACATAAAGGTTAGATTATTAAAGATGAATGTTTTCTCTACATTAAAGCCCATAGCCGCTACGTCTTTAGCGTTTTCCGGAGCTAGTTGAATAATAATAATACGATTCGTAAGACATATTTTGAAAAACCCTAATTGAATCAAAAGCAAAATATCAGAATATTCAAAAAGGAAAGTTCGTTGGAAGAAAAAGCAGATTAAGAAAAGTCCGGAAGCGTAACAGAATCGCAACTAATAATACAAATTTAAATCGCAGTACGAATATCGTTTGTTCCAGGAACCCGATCTACAACAATCAATGACGATCGTACGCCTTGGGCTTCTACAATATATTAGTTGGGGAAAAAGAAAACCATTATTTTTATATGAACTTCAGGACTTTATTTAATATGCTTCGGATTGTCCGATTTGGGTCAAATATGCAGCGTTTTGTTGTATGATTTATTGCCATTTTAAACGTAACGTCAAAATGTCTCTGTCATAGAAGTCCTGGTCTCTATTTGCAAAAAACTCTAGTAGTCGATTTTCACAATCCTCCCCAGATTCCAATTTTTTATCATTAAAGAAATTTTGCAATGCATGAAAAAGATGATAATCGCTTGGTGCCAAGTCCGGACAGTATGGCGGATGCATTAAAACTCCCCAACCAAGCTCCCGAAGTTTCTGGCGAGTCACTGTAGATGTGTGGCCTAGCGTTGTCCTGGTGGAACACGACACCTCTCCTGTTGGCCAATTCTGGCCGATTCTGGTCAATCGCTATCTTCAAACGGTCCAGTTGTTGACAGTAGAGATCAGAATTTAGCGTTTGGCCATGTGGAAGCAACTCATAATAAATAATCCCCTTCTAGTCCCACCAAATGCATAGCAAAACCTTCCTGGCCGTTTGAGGTGCTTCACCGCTCTTTGACCACGATCGTTTTCGCACAGGGTTATCGTATGTGATCCATTTCTCATCTCCAGTCACCATCCGTTTAATAAATGGGTCTATCTTATTCCTTTTGGCCAAGGCTTCGCAGATGGAAATTCGATCCATCATGTTTTTTTCTGTTAATTGGTGTGGCACCCAATCCAGCTTTGTGTAAATGGTTTAAAACTGTTCTATGGTCGATTTTTAGCTCCTGAGCGATGCTACGACTGCTAACATGCCGGTCAACTTCGATCATTTCTCCGATTTTATCGACATTTTCGACGACCGGACTACCTGTACGAGGTGCATCTTTAACATCAAAAATTCCTGAGCGGAATCTACGAAACCAAAATTGCACATAATTGGTTGTTACAGTATCGGAACCATAAACACCATTCACAATTTTAGCCGCGTGGCTTGCATTTTCGCCTTTGTCAAAGAAAAACTGTAAAATGTACCGAATTTTCTCTTTGTTCACCTCCATTTTTAACACGCTGTAACTCACAACTGAATGCACCAAACAAAAAACAGCAAAGGAATTTTTTTTACTGCGAAATGTCATCTTTTCAACGAGCATAAATCTGAAATTGTTTGATCGATACTTTACGAGAAATCTATCAGTGCAGCCATCTACCGAAAAAATAATGGATTTCTTTTTCCCCAAACTAATATTAAAAACCCTAAAGATAAATATTTAGAAAAAAAATATTTAAAACACAAAAAGAAACATACCAATAGAAGACTCAAATAGCACAAGATGTACGTCAGATTGTAATAAGGCACCCGCCCTTTCTAAAACATTTAGAATCTAGCTTTCAACCTTTTTCTTTCAACAACACCCGACGACGAAAGAGGTATTACAATGTTTCTTGGTAATCATTGCTAACTGGATTTACCTAGTAAATGCATATACGAAAGTAGAGCGCGAAATAACTCTTTTAAACAATAAGTTCCCTCTCTACCGCAAAATATGTGATAAAGCAATTAGAGTTCTGCCTGTTATACTATTGACTTTGATTCACTATTTAATTTTAATGCAAACATTAACCAGATCAATGGAAATGCCCTAAAATAATGATGTTGCCCAGACTTTATTTATTTATTTATTTATTCTACTTATACTAGAAACTCAACTAAACAAATAACAGTCGAGTTCATTCGGCTCTTAATGCAAAACTTATATTAATTAATAATAAAATTTAGTACAAGTATAATAAAACAAATAAGAAGAAGAAAAAAGAAAAAAAAGCATGTACACTATCAGCATAGGGCCACACTTACAACCGGTACAGGACTAAATTGCAAATGAACCCCTAAGCCATCGCAAACATGCATAAGCCTGGCAACCGATAATAAATTGACAATAATTCATTTTCGAAACGTAACGACTTTTTAAGGATAAAAGCTAGTTTAAATACAACATAGGTAAATCGCGCGTATTAAGCAATGTTGCTTTAATGGACTTTAAAGAGTCCGATAACGAGAATAAGTGGTAGACTAAATCAGAGAACGCCGTCAGCTTCTCCAGACCAATAAGTCTCCTATCCACCTTTTTGAAAAATTGCTGCAATGAGGATTACAGCCAATATTGAATGATAATAATGCAGTGCCTGAACATCAGTTTGGATTTCGCCATAATCGGGGTACGCCTGAACAATGTCATCGAATCGTTAAGGCAGCAAGCAACGCGTTTGAAAACAAACAGTCCTCTTCAGTAGGGTTCTTGGAAATGAGGCAGTCTCTTAATTGGTTTTGTTATCCAGTGTGTCTTTTTAAATTGAAAGAGAACTTTCCTGCTGCTTCCAATCTAGTTCTCCGTTCGTATTTGCAAAATCTTTTTTCTTTTAAAGTAAACGACGAAATATTAGAAACCAATCTGTGAAACGAATACTTTTGAAACTGCGTCAGTGGGGTCCGTCACTGTGCTATTTCTTTTACACTCATTCTCTTCATTTTTTAGTTCAACAATCAATCAAACATGTAATTTTCTCTTACATTAATTTTTTGTATCGTTATCTTTGATATATTTATGGTTTACATTTATGTTCTTTAGTTTTGTTCGCAAAGCATATCTTTTCGCTTCCATTTACATTAATTTGTATTTGTTTGTTATTTCTTACAAAATAACATTGGTACCAGGCCTTCGCATTGTGTTTACTTATATTGTGAAACTTATCAACCTGAAAAACGGAGTAACCTATCCATTGTGTTTAGGACGTAAGCATTTTGGCTCGGAAGCCCTGTTTTAAATTCAAAACAAATTGCATTTGTTACTTGGTTTTAACACTTTGTAAAGTAATATCAAGTATAACCGAAATTTCAAATCGAATAACATAAAGAAAACTTAAATTACTACAAAATACTTTTATGTGATTCAATCCTTGTCTAGGGGAGTGCTAACTTGCTCTCCTTTCAATATTACATTTTTTTTTTTTTTTTTTTAATTAGAGCCGATAGCCTGTGTTGCTAGTGATCAATGTCTTTTTTTAGTCTAAGAATTCATTTCATTAGTCTAAAATTAAAATAATAATAATAATAATAATACTACAAAATAAAAATAAATCAAAAAATCGATTTAAAATAAACTATATTCATTTTTTCTTCATTCCTTTTTTCTCTCTTACGTTTTCTTGTTTTTGTTTTATTTGTTTGTACAATACACAGTGCTTACAAAACCATATGTTTTATCAATTGCCACAAAGGGTCAGCAAAGTTGAAGGACCATCCCGAAAGCAATGAAATCGCGCATTTCGAAAAATTGTTCTACTTCTTACTAGCCTATGTGGGAAATTTGAATGTAAGCTAACAAATAAAGCAAGAAGAAGAACTAAAAACCACTTATTTTAAATAAAGAAGCTGTTTACTTAATTTTATATTCCATATTACATTATTTTACTTTACACTACACGGGCTTTCAATTTATGATTAAAGTGTATTATATTGAAGAGCAATCTTCAAATAATAGAACAGTTAATAATGGTACCAAGTCCCAACATTTTTTTAAAATCCTTGCTTCATTACCAACTAATTACAAAATGATTGTTTGTGTTCACACTAATTTTTCTATCATATTTATTGTGATTACTTCTTGCTCTTTGGTGCTCAAACCGTTCGTTAGTTGTTAACAATACATAGATTTGCTTATATTTTTTTTTGTAAAATGATGGCACGCTAGCGGTTTTCCGCTATTTCATGATTTGTTGCCCTCTTCGCAAACAACAAAAGTAAAAATGTACGTAGAGAAACCCGCAGTAGCTAGCTACGCCAACGTTACAACTTTCATTTATCGCTATTAGAAAACTAAGCTATGTTTCTTTTTTAATCTTTAGCAAGACGGTCTTTCAACGAACTCGACTTCACTTTACGCTTTTCTGCTGAACACTGTAGAAGTTGAATACAACTGCTTGTAAATTTTTTGTATTGCACTTGCCGAACATGGCCACTTCTTTGGAAATAGTGCTCACCCTTTTCGTCTCGCCGCTTTGTTCCAAAAGTCCGGGAAGCGTTTATCACTTACATCTTGCGTTTGGTACACTACCTCTATTACGAGCTTTATCGTCGCTACTTTTCAGTTAATTAACGTTTATTTTTATATATTTGATATTTTTTTCAGTTTAATCGGTACAGTTTATTTTATTTATTTATTTTTTTTTTTTGCTTTTACAGCAATAATAAAAACGCAAAACTCTCTTTTAAAGTCTAATACCATACGATTTTTTTTGCATCTTCTTGCAAAACCTCTGCCCGTGGATCCTACCCACCATCTTCTCATTTTTGTTAATTCTTTATTTCAGCGCACAACCGCTAAAACCGATAATTATAGACCAAAATTTTAAAAAACTCTCGTTATTTTGGGAGATTGTTTTAATTTCGTCTTAACTTCGTATTCTTATTTGATCAAAGAATGTTTGTGACAAATTTCGGCTTCTTATCTTCATTTTTACGGCTGCAACCCATCAAATTGACGGGTTTTCATAGAAATAGCTACTCGCCATATGTGCATTAAAATAGCAAAGATGGACTTGTCTCAGAAAAAGAGAGTAAAATATATATTTGTTGCATTTGTTGTTACATCTATTGGCGATACATAATCATCATCGGTGCATAACAAAAGCAACTTTCTTATAAAAATGAAATTGACGCTGCCGGCGCATCTTCTGCGCTTTCACATTGGATTGTAACGAAATAAAAAATGTGAAGAATAAATCCGCTTTCAGATGTGTTGTGAAAATTAAAAAATAAGCTCTTATTTATATGATAGAAAACTAGCATTGATTCACATATCTTTTTAAGACATTATTATACTCCCTATAGACAAACTCAGATATGCAAAGCTTTCCTAACGAACGAAACTGTGAAATCATATGAATTTTACGAAATTATTTCACTTCATCTCATTTTATGAAACATTTTACATAACTTTATTTTTATTTAGGTTGTTATGGTTTTGCTTTTGCTAGCTAACAAAAGGACAAATAATAAGTGCCCCAACGTTAACGCCTCATAAATAATTTTTTGGTTCATGGGTAAAAGCAATCATGTCAATCGTAGGCAAAAAACATGTGCTCCTTTACTCTTAGTTTATGTAGTTATGAAAAATGCGGAATGAAAGATGTGGTTTATGAATTCATTTTTATTTCAATTTTTTTAGTTCACAATCAGCACTTGAAAAAACACGACATTTTTTAACAAACGGCAGCTGAAAATTTTTTGTGACGTGTATTTTCTGTATTAGTGACAAAAGGGGAAAATAAAAAAGTTCGCTTATTTCACTTTGAAGAAAAATAAGCTAAAGTAAAAAGTAATAATAATTGATATAATTTTTTATTGATTTCTTGTTGAAGTGAAAAACTATGCTTATTTCATTTGCATACTTTGTAAAAAAATATACATTAGAAAGTTTTACTTTTTTGCTAACAGCAAAGATGAATTTTTACCGACGACCAGTATAAAAATTAGTTGTAAAGGGGAATTCCTCGCTAAGTCGATCAAGTTAAATTTTTGTAACCTCCCGGTTGATTACTTCATTCCCATCGTAAAACGATGTTTTAAGTATAGTAGATACAGTAATATTTCTAAATTTTGTAAGGCGAAGGAGAGCAGTTGCCTTAATTATAAAAAGCTCTTAATGCGCTGACAAATGCGAAATGATTAGGTGCCTGTCTGGTGGTTTAAATGGGCACAATGCAATAAGTAAATCTTTCCCGAAAAGAGGGAATTAGACCTCAATAAGGTAATAGCCATTAAAAAGTTATCTTATACAGAAGTGAGACAAAATTATTCTTCCAATTATTTTAAATATCTTCACGATAATTCGTATGACGGCTTCCCTTCATTGACGAGCTCGTCTACAATTTCTTCAGAGAATGACAATGAGGATGTAAATAAAATTCTAACGAAAAAAATATGTTGCTGTTGTTGAAAGGAAATCTATTATTTCAGAGCCTTCTCCGAAACCGTCTGTAGCAAGATCTCAATTGCCAATGATTTGTGTTTTTCTGAATTGGAAAGATTAATCTCTGCGATTAGACGGTTTATCCCGCCGATGACCCATTAATGAATTTAAAGAAAAAATTTCGTATTTTGCTAATTTTCGCTGTGATCATGTACCTAGTTCCTCGAGCAAATCCTCTGATATGCCTTTTTATTTAAATTATGATCTCTTTTTTGCAACATAATATCCAGAGTGTTCGGCTTACTTATAATTTTTGGTTTTTTACTTGAACTCGAATAATATCGTTTTCTGCACCTGACGTGAACTTTTTCTGAAAGATGTCAATTTTTTTGAAGTTAAGAAAGGTATCAAATGCAGACTTATTCCCTTCAATTCTGTCTTAAACCGAATCTTTTCATAGCATTATTTTACTTTCCATCTAGTAGTGTGCACAAACTTTTCGCGATGAGATTTGAAGATTATGTAACTTGATGATGAACAAAATGTGATTCTAGCTGAAGATTTCAACAAGGCAAGATCCTCGTAAATGCCATCAGTGCCAGCAAGGTTAAAGTTTTAAATAATGGTAATCCTACCCTTTATTGTAATCAAAGTGGTCGTACGGTGAGTAGTGTATTGGATCTAACTTTCTCTAATTCAACTGTTTTGTTATTCATCTGGAATACTCTCAATTGGCAAAAGTTAATACTCTCCCATTTTATTACAAATTGCGTAAGTTCTGAAAATTTCATTGGACCCAAATTCTTTATGGATCGTCTGTCTAAAGTTGACCTTTCATCTAACTTATTATTCATTCAAAACATTTTTCAATACAACGTGAAGTCCGTTAGTACCAATTTTTCTGATATTGAGTATTTCACATTTAAATCTTAGTGGAACTATTCCCTGTCAATACTCTTTCGTAAATATAAAGCTGTAAGGAAAAAATTAGTAAAAACATTTATCCACACAATTTCAATGAATATATGAAAGTACTGAAGGAATGGAGATCGGCACTTAGAAAGGCTGTCATGATTAAAGGCTTGTGGAGGAATGGTCACTCATGTGATTTCTGGAATTATATACATTTTAGTGAAAAATTAAATGATTGCGCTGAATGGAACGAGCATGATAATAAAAGATACATAGATATCCTCAAGAGCTGCATTCCAAGTGTCAATCAAATTGCAAAACCTTCAATTCCTTTCACTAGTCTTAACAACACAACGTTCTCCTGACGTGAATGAATGTTGTACACTGCACAAAAAGAGCCACCGCTACAGGTTACGGTAGAGTTAAATATGATATTTTGAGGGCTTGATTGTTCTGATGCATGCAATTAATAACTGCTGGTCTGCTCACTTGGATTTGTTGTTCCTATTCCTAAAGCAGGTAAAGACTTAAACGATTTAAACAACTTTAGACCCATTTCGCTAATCCATGCATTCATTACGATTATAAATGTCATTGTTAAGGAGAGTCCAATGGATTTTTTGAAAACTGTGAATACTATTCCAGTTCGACGAATACGTACTTTAATGAACTATCTTTTCTCGCAGCTAGTTTAAAAAAACCGTTTCCTCTTCAAATACGTCTGTGGATACTAAATTTTTTAACTAGGCGTGTGTTAGTAGTGGGTACAGACATAGTTGAAGTATACCGTGGTATTCCACAAGACAGTTGCTTAAGCCTCACGCTCTTCAATCTATACTTTGCATGATCTTTGTGATTTCCTGATTGTATTTGCGGATTCACCTTTTTCGGTGGCTGTGAATAATCTCTCGATAAAAGCTAATCTTTTTTTCGGTGCATGCGCCGATCTTAATTTGTATTTAAACCCCAGTAAAACAAATACTGCTTATTTTGCCAAAGGTTCTAAACGCGAAATTAGGCTCTTTATCAAAGGAACTGAAGGTGAATTCTCTTCGATTTCTAGCCAGAATTTTATATGACAGCCGAACTCTTCGTGAACATTATGAGAAAACCTTCAAAGACTGTCGACATGGGTGCAATATCATCAAACTAATGGCTAACAATCAAGTCAAAAAAGCTTTGACAATATACAAAGCATTCGTCAGGTCTAAAATGCAAATTCAATTGCACATTTTACATAATTATATTGAGAAACGTATACAAACATTCGGAAATAGACTGTTGAAACTTCGTACTGGGCTGACCCCCTCATCTCCTCAACATATCCTCAGTGCCATATCAGGTGAATCACCCTTCTCCGAAAGAGCTCCTCTTCGTAGCGCTGAGGAATTTATTAAGGTGAAAATAATGAATGTTTCCTTTTTCCAGCAAGTAATGTCTCTCAGTGATACTGTCTCTTTCAGCTACATCTTTGTTATCAAGAACTCCGTCATATTTTTGACGAGATAAATTCAATCCGTCTCTGGAATTTTGTTACTAAAAAATATAGTGTCTTTCAGAACATCCTTGAACCGATCTCTACTAAGAGGCAATGAGGATCTATAGAGGAAGAATACGAGGTTCTTTTGTCAAGAAAATCTTTTTCTTTATTACAACAACATCTATGATATATGTGCAACTGACGTTTCCGCTAGACATAAGGGATCTAACTTCCCGGCAGTGAAGCGTATATTTAAAAAAGCGTACAAAATCGGAATCACGGAGAGACTTTCTCGACTTTTATTGAATTGCTTGCCATCAGACATGCCGTTAATGTAGCTACAATGGAAGGCCACAAAAAATGTATCGTTTTTTCTGATGGTAAGCCATCTCTGCTTCTAATAAATAAATGATATGCAAATAATCAGTATGTATTTGTTACGAACAGAACATCATATGAATCTCATGTGTATGACTGTCACCTTGTTTGGACACCTGATAGCTGGGACTTTTTTGTAAATGAAAAACTCGTTTTCAAGGAAGGCTCAATTTGATGGTACATTTTCGTTCAATAAAAAAATATACTCCCAATGAAGCAATAGGGGCGATTCTTCCAGCAACTAAATGATGAATTAAAGGGATTGCGGGCGCCAAATCCAATCGCCTTTTCTATAAAATAAATCCCGCATTTAACCTATAAGGGGCTGGCTTTAATTCCTAGGAAACCAACATTCTTTATAGAGTCATAAGTGGCCACGGTTATGATAAAGTACATTTTAATATGATTCCTACTGTACCATGTGATGTTTGTGAGGCTTATAATATATCTAATTTTCAGATATCACAGACTTAATAGTGTTAAAAGTTCCTCTGGCGTTTTCAAATTATATGGGGGCTTTCTCGATCTCTTTAGCGAAAAAAGTGCGACACCTCGGAGAACTAAGTTGCTTTATGAGAAAAGCGAGTTTATCTTTTTAAGTCACGGTATTTCTATAAATCATACTTTTTTCAGACAAAGTCCACAACACTTTTCTCACATCACTTTGAACAGCTCAACGATCTTAACATATGGCCGCAGTCTTTTTGCTTTTTATAAATATTTCTTGCCAATAATTGGCTTCGTCCATCTTAACCCAACATCTAAAAAAAAGAAAAAATTATTCGAATATTTTTATGTGTTTAAAAGTAAACTCTGAACTTATTGTCAGGAAAAAAAATAGTGAAAGGAGGAAACATAAGGGTTCTTGTCCGGGAAGTAAGGACGAACATTGCCACCTCCAAAAAGAGAGGATTCCTCGTCACGAAAGTTTTTGAAGACATGACGGCAATACATCGTATCATCACGAAATTATACTGAAGGAGGTAAATTGGATATAAGTACATTAGCAAAAGAGATAACGGAATTACATGATATCAAGTTGGAAAAAGCTTCAATTGCTACAGAAATGGTTGTCTTGTACTTCGGACATGGCCGCTAGATGAAACGTTGTATGAAGATCAAAATATAATGGCTACAGTCGAAGTTGAAGATTTCTAGGCAATCTATATGATTTATACTAAATAACAGCTTGAATTTTCCCCGTTTTCATTAGGAGATTTTACGTTTACGTGAGTAGAATCAATACGCGCCACACATGCTCTTTATTCATTAAAACTTACATTCAACCGTCCTCCTCGTGGCTATTCGAACCGCGGACCATACCGTCGTTTTGCGCCTCCAAACGAGGGTTGTGAACATGTGAAATAAAAACGTTAGTTGAAGGGCTTGGTAGACAAACGTTCTACAAATTGATTTTAAATTTTTTATGCGCGATTACACCTTCATGCCAGCTAAGAATATAACTGTACGCAGATTTATCCGTACTTGAGGTTTAAAATCATCTTTGCGGCATCGCGGTAAAGGGTTCCCGTATGAGGATATGTTTGGGAATGATGGACTGGAATTAATTTCAGCATTATGTTGCCCCAGCAAAACTGCCCGCCCTCGAGCAATTTTGTCGCCATCTATTTGATATAATTTCCTTATATCATTACAAGGCTTCCTAAAAATTTTGGAATGTTTACCTCACTGGATATTACGATCCGATAGGACATAAGAATGTCATTTAAAGAAACACTTTCACATTTTGTTAACGTACAATTTTTTTATTACAATTATAAATTTGCCAACCTACAGAATGAAAATAAATGATTAAACAGCATTGCCAAGTTGAAATATCGGGCGATGGATTCAGTTTTTAGTTTGTTTACAATTCATATTATTTTAAATGTTCAAAATATAAAAACGAACACATCGACAATCCACAGATAAGTCATATTTTGACAGAAAATGTTTCCCTTTTAAGAAGCCCGGAAAGCATTGAAAAATGTATTAAATTCAAATAAGAAAAACAGTAAAAGGAGAAAATCTACCATTAATCAATATAACATGTTCTTTAGATATTGGCGCGCTTGAGAGAACATCACTGTGACATACACCTGATATAAACCCGGCTTTGTATTTTGCACTTAAACTTTTCGATTCAGATAAGTGTTTTCCTTTAGTGCCATTCGTCATTGGAACGTGTAGTGTTTGCGCAAAATCCGCTACCCCACGATACGTCCATTAATTTACATAGTAATAGAAAATTCATCGAAAAATTAATATAATACCTACAAGATTATAAAAACTCTTAAGGATCTCTTGAAGGACGTGTGGACTGGATTGTGCTCCAGACAAAGAATTGAGGAAAAAAATATGCGCTTGCATTTTCATTTATAGCTGTGTATGTGTATTTACACCGGTAAAAAATATTGTACTTAAATGAATGGATATATTTGGTTTTATCAACGTATTTAAAATTCCTTGCTTCTCTCTTGACTATAATTTGTACATCCGCCATCGAAGGAGAGGGTGTGTATTCATTTTATCAAAGCATTCACAACCTCCAGAAGGAAGTCTCAGACTATATATATACGTAACTATAGTTGTTCAGAATTTATTTCTAAAACGATTTAAACAAGTTCAGCTGTCGTCTTCGTAAGAGATGCAGGAAACATGGCCGTACAAATAAATATCGATTTCATATTTGGCAACAACATTCGAAGTTCTTGCATGCAGGTTGATGTTAGGAATGAACGGAATCGTTCAGACGGCACACCTACAGCACAATATAATCTGAAAACGCGTCTTCAGTCAGGGTTTTTTGGTCATTTTCCCTAAACTGCAATAGATATGTAGTAACGATTTCCATAAGTATTCCCCAGAAATGAGGAGTAATTTTTTTTTTTAGCCTTTCTAAAATAAAGGTGGTAGTGTAACATACTTAAAGGGCTCTAAACAGAATCTGACTAGCTCGCCGAAATTGGGGGGTTCACAAGAGAAATTTGCCCTACAGAATTTTTATAATTTTATGTGATGCAAGTGGAAGTGTAGTGTAATGTGTAAACTTACTTCGCCAGACAGTAACATTCAAAGCAAATTAGTTATAAAACATTTATAATTAGAATGAATAACATGAATAATAAATTACAAAACATATATTTAATGATTATATTAGATAATATGGACTATAAATTAATACTAATTAACATATTGCCAAAATAATATATTTAATTAACAATAACATTTAACTCGCCCATCTAAAAACTCGCCGAATGTACATTTGTGAAAAAAACTAAACAATAACTTTTAAATTACCAATCTTTGTGTGTGATGTGACCAATCATTTTGAAGGACTTGAACATGTGTTGCAGTCTATTGGGAGTCTATGTTTCAAATGCGATAGGAGATACAGAAGATTTTTCGTTGTTCTTTATGGCTTGGAGTGGTTCTGGAAAAAATCACTGAATCTTTGCAATTCTTGAGTTCTGCTGCGCAGATCCACGCAGTCGTACAGGAATTTGTGGTATCCGCAACAGTTTGGTATCTCTCAACAGTTTAAAACCCGTCCGTAACGTTTTTAACAAATTTTTCAATTGTTTTCTATTTATTATTAATTGATATGAATTCATTTGAAAATCTTTTTGTGCAAAAATTTACTAACAGCAATGTATAAGATTTTTATTCCAAAATTGTAAAAATAAAAAATTTTTCTTTTTTTTCGTTTTGTTTATTCATTTTATTTATTAATCGCTACCAACTCGAATCAGAACTCACTCGATTGACAAAAAAAAAATCAAGAAAAACAAGCGCCTACGCATTTTCCTACAGTAGATATCAAAAATTTGAAAGAAAGACGATTTTGTTACTCATTACATATATATTTATTCTCATATAACACAATTTGTAAAAAAACATGTTTGTTTAGAAAATAATATACTTGAGATTTTATTTTTAAAGGTAAATAAATAATATGGTAAAAGGGAAAGAAGGACATTTCCTCATTATAACTAATGATAGCAGTTTCATAAACAAAGGTCATAATGTAAATGTGAAGAAACAAAATAGAAAATATTTATATGAAATACAACAGTTAAGCTAGGCAAGAAATTACACTAGTTGTTGGACAGTTTAACGTTTATTCGATACTTTATAGTAGAAGATAGCGAACACAAATTGATATGCCCCTATTATCGCATAGTAAGTGTACTCCAGCATCTCGTAGATAGAACCAGAATTGAAAGTCATTTATATAAGCTACTTCATATTTGTAAATGCTGGTAACTGTTAATTTGAGTTTCAAACATGGCACAAGAATTTTAATAAACCGAAATTTAAAGTTTAAAGTTTCAAACTAAAGTCTTGACAATTTAACGCTTTAATTAGAAAATAAACGTAAAAACTCATACATATCACGTTTCTGCTCGTTAACTACACTTAATAACGTAGATATAAACAGGTTTAAATATGTTTAGCATTTACGTTTGACTCTTTAAAACAAGAATTTAACAGCTTTCCGAACGTTTAAACATACCTATTTTTCAGAAATTATTGCCTCAATTGAAGCGGATAGAGCCTACAAAAACTGCACAAAAAAATGTTAGGGTTGTGGAATATTTCAAAAAATGTCGTCATAGGAAATCTGTTACAAGCTAGATTGATTTGAAAAAGATAAATGACCCATAATCCATACAAGAAGACTCTTACGGCAACTCGTAAAAGCAAGAGACAAATTTTAAATCAGAAATTTGCTAACCGAGGAAAGGAATATTCGATCACTTCGCCAAACCGAGCTGGATTCTATTTTTTTTTATTTTTTTTTTTTTGCATAAAGGGAACGATGTACGCAATCAAATCTAAGGCGCCAGATAGACCAGCCGGCATATTTTTTATTACTTTTGTATAACTTTATTTCGAAAACCAAAATATTATTTTTTTTTTAACAAAATAAATGCTTGCTGTTTTAACTTTTTTTATAACAATTAAAGGAATGTTTAGGTGTATTTGAATAAAATGAGGAATAAATTTCATTTCACACAAGAATATTTGCATCTAAATTTACATTAAACTTATTTAAATAAAATGTTTAATACTTTGTTTACTTAAAAACTGAGATTTCAGTGTGTTAATTATACTTTCTATGGACTAGTTACCTCCTTTCTTTAACGATCTCTTAGTCAGCCCTTTAACAGGCAACGTGAGTAGAATTCACGATCTATGGCATCATTGGGTATATAATTTGACCATTTGAAAATTAACGCCAACAAATCCTGTGCCTGCATATGCTCAATTAAAATGCCCAAAAAACAATTCCACGTATAGAAGAAATGACGATTAACATTTTCCACGTTCGTTAGACATTCACAGTTAACACACGTTAGCCTACCCTGTTGCAATTCAACAAATTGTTCAAAGCACCGAGACCACGAAACAATGGAAAAGTTCTTGCCCAAATCTATTAGAAGCTCCGGTTGACCATAGTTTAATACTATCGGTAACACTTTTTCCATATTACATTCGGCTAAATAGAGTCGGGCGAGTATATCAAATAATGCTGGTACACGAGTCAATACGTCAAAGCATTTGATTTGTTCATTGCGTGACCAGTAGTAGCGCAACAGCACTGATCCTAACTCATGAAATGAACATGAGTTATCAAATCTCAATGGAAACATGCAATTGTCACAACGCACTATGTCGTCGCAAGCGTTTAACAACATGAATCCTTCAGTTATGTAGTCCCTGGAGGCGTTGTCCATTTCCCATATCAACTCCGGGTTAAGATACTGAAAGTACATTTCATAGCAGTGTCGCTGCGCTTGCTCCGGGTCATCGCCGTGATCAATCATCACTTGTGTTAGTTTCTCCAGCAAACGTATTAACTCTGGCGCAGTATATTCGTCAAATAAAGTGCGATAACGTTCCACAAAATTGGTGTTGCTGAATTTTGAGCTTTTACAGATCAAATACAGATTGTAAATTGTTTTTTCTTCGGCAGTAATGTGTTGACTCGTCGTAGCCACTTTCAATTTCTGTGAAGTGTTGTGAACGGAAGATGACTTCCGAGAACGGCAGACAATTTCATCATCATTCTCGTATAGAGCTTTAATATCTTTAAAAGGCAAGGATCTTTCATGTGCTGGTATCAGATCTTGTACCAGCTTCTGTTGCTCCTCTTGGAATATATTAAATTTATATTTAATTATATTTTTACCAAATTTTCCCGTTACGGTAAGTAAAGCATCCTTAAAATGCTTTTCACCTTTCGGCGGTTTAAGATTATCACAAAATGAGTTTTCTAGAACGTATACACCTTGCGGTGAATTTTCCTTCGATTGCGGTCTGGGTAATTGATAGCCGGTGGCTAAACTAGAGCTGCGTTCCGCCGTACCAGAACTACCGCCAGAACTATTATTGTCACCATTACCCTCACATTGTGCAATAGCATCAAATATTACGGAGAGATCATTAAGCAACTCATATTGATGACGTTCCATCAAAAAGTTTTTGACTTCGTTAAGCAAACCCAACTCGAAATCTTCACGGGCTTTATCGGCAAAATATCTTACATTTCTACGCATAATCCAAGCGCACTCGAGCAATTTTTCTTGACGCACTAAACAACACGCATGATTCTGCAGGGAGTGCATTTGCATAGAGTAGAGGGTACCTGTTTGCGTAAATACCCAAATTTCTCCATATGCTGCTCGACAATCGACAATTCGCTCAAATTGATTGCACCACAATACAACTGACGAATTGCGTACGTCGAAAATGTAAATACCTAGCTCTGTATGTGCTAACAAAAAGTCTTGTGTAAACTTAAGAAGCTTTGCAAAATTTAAAGCTTGCGGTTGGTAGTCTAACATCTCGTCGTTGGGATCGTTATCAGAACCCAAATTGTCATTGTCTCCGTCTTGCGATTTATGGATTTTTGTGGGCGGACAGGCTAAAGCTAATTTGAACTGATGGGTACGCAAAACTTCTCCTTCAAAATCAACTTCCCATATGCGTGAACTGGGGCGTGCACAATAGATACGCGATGGTTGTTGAGCCTCATTTGAAGAAATAAAAAAGCAAGCACCATACATACCATCGCGTGGCTTATTCCCAATCTGAAACAATAAAATATGACTTTAAATAGATACCATTGGCAAATTGCAACAATAAAATACCTGTTTATATTCCTCATATTCCGTATTGCACAGTATACATTTTGAACTATTAGATACTAAAAGTAGGGATTCGAAATCGTCTATTTGTACGATTGGAGCTTCCAGGAAGAGTATAGGATGTATGGACATATTTAGTAAGCTGGTACCCTATTTTCAATACGTTAATTGGACGTTATATAGCAAGTCATAAGCCAATTAACCTACCATAAATGTAGACAACAAAACTAGGTTAACTTGACCTTTGCAATCGCCGTAATAGAATTGCTTCTCATCTTGGGTCCAGTGCAAGCAGGTCACTTGCACGGAGTGGTCACTGCATAAATTCGTAAATATCACCTGAGGTGTCGCCTGAGCTGACAAATTCACAGTATATACACACACCACGGAACGTGTCGTTGAAAATGCTATGTACTTTTCATTAGCTGATATAGACAGATGATTCACCACGCCATGTTTACTAGGTATGAGTAGTAAAAATTTACCCTGACGATTGAACAAATATAAAGAACCCGACGTAGCTCCCAACACAATATAATTATCAGATATATCGAAACAAGTGTACTACAGTAAGAATATATGAAGAAAGGAAAAGTGTTACTTGATATGTTACGACCCATTTGCGTTAAATGCGTTCTGTTCTGTTTACCTTGATGCGATTGCTGTGCTTCAGTGGTTGGTGAACGGCCAGAGAATAATCAATAAAATTCGTTAAACAATATAAATCCAACATGGTTTTCATTTAAAATATTTTCAAGTAGAATACACACACATTAATTTAATAGAAATTGCAGATGAGATAATAAATACTTTCGACAGGATTTTCATTGAAGTTTTATTTTAAAATATAATTGGATTCATCTCACACCCGAAAGTAAATGACACCGCCGAAAGTAAATGACACGCCGTGCTCAACTAAATCGACAATGAAAAACCAGTGTTGTTAAAGCGGAAATTTTGTTTAACGCAAATAACGTTTTTTTGCTAAATAGCTAAACATTAATAAGACATTATTTATCATCCTGAAATTTATATATGCAATCGATATCGCATTCACAATACATACATCAATTCGTGGTATTGACAAAGCATAAGCAATTCTAAATTTTAATGGAATAACCACTTAATAGTTGATCGATACTGACATACTGCGGATAAGTTCGGCTGATTTTGCTAAACGCATTTCTTATCATATTCGATCGTATTTATTCAACCGATTTATATCATAATTTTCCGCTTTATTATTATCGTAAAATGCTTTTCAAATATACTCTAACGTTTCACGAACAATGGCTAATGTGTAATATATTAAAATCACAAAGTTTCAAATGTATTTGTAAGAAGATATGAAGCATTTATTCAATATCATGAAGAACGAAGATGTAGCTGTTACTGCCTGCCTCGTTTGAGCAAGACTTTTGCGGGGCAGCGGCAGCTGAATCGTGACATTCGAGGAAAGAAGTCGATTATATATATATATTCTCTAATATATTTATATTTCTGTAATTATAAAAATAATTATAATTATAACTATAATTACAAATACTAAAATAATTCTACATTCGTGCATATAAAATTCATAATTCGAAGGGAGAAACAAACGTAAATGCGCATATTATGGTGCTAATGTAGCACTAATTTTAATAGGCATCAAAGCAATTATTAGAAATTTTGTGATGCACCTTTTACTATGCCCACCAAATTAAAATCGTTGCATAAATCGTCCTAAATTTTTCTCTCCCTCTAACGTCTATCCACATTTTATTGTGTTTTAACGTAATTTTTGAGATATTTTGAAGAAATTTGGCTCCTCCACGTGTTTTGACCGAAGACTGAAACCTTTTATAAAAGGTGCATAAGAGTAGTTTGAGATAAAACTTAATAGCATCAAATTTGGGCCAAGCATGTCAACGCATGTCAACGGTTCTTACCAAATATACAGTTTTGTAGCAAAAGATTTAAGATTTTGTCATGGCTAAATCTATAATAGATAATTTGGCATAAATATTTGCTACACCAAATTTGGATCAACTATATCGACTTATTGGACATCGCCCTATGTAAGGCTTATCATGTATCATTGTATTGCGCGAAGCAAGTGTAAGGTATTTAGGGAGCGGTCTTGTCGAATTAAATTTTTTTACTTGTTTTGCTACATCTTGCCTATTACTTTAGCTTATAAACAACGAAATTGATGAAGCACAACAATAGCTAAATGCAAGCAAAATATTTCAGAACGAAAATAAAAAAATCGCGGAAGTAAAATTTGAATTTTTATAAAAAAAGACAAGTGCGAAATCAATCATTATAAGTAGAAGGAACAGGGTGGATAAAGTATACGATTAACACATAAGTAACAGCTTTTCTCAAACGTTGTCTATTGCGGCGTTCTCTCATATGTCTATATAATAATAAACAACGGTTAACACTTTTGCTGTCGTGACGATATTATGATTGAGACCTTTTTTTAACGAATGAGTTAAATGTCAACCCAACTCCTTAAAAACAAACCCAGAGAAAGGAACAGTATGATAAAAAGCGATAAAAAGCGGAGTGGTTTTCTATATAATATGCAAATATTTATTAAGTGTCAACCAGGACAATAAGGACAATTTCAATTTCAAGCATCAGTTTCATTTCACCTTCAAGTTAGACAAGGCGGCCGTCGCAAACCTACGGTCTCTAAATATATAAGCAACCCTTCAGTGTTACGTGCAATTTACTCATTGATACGAGTAAGTGAATTTGTATTAGAAGAATCTTTGGAAATTGTGTAGGTACATCTTCAAAAGTTTTACCACACGTTCTGACGTAAATGCTTAGAAGTGCAGGAACATTCTACGTTTGAGTTCTTGTTCCATTCTATTCTCTTCGAATGTTGTCACGATGCACACGCACAAATAAATTTGCTCATTATTAATTAATTAACCGCGTATGAAAAACATCTCACCGGAACTTGGCCACAACCCGATCTTCGTTCGTCAGAACTTTTTCATAATTCTTTCCAAGTCTTCAGAAAGGATCGAGTGAATCGCATTGGTGGTGGTGTATTAATTGCCATATCTGCGTCAGTCCCGTTCAATATAATTGAATTTCCCACTTCTCCTGACGTTGAATTTATCGCCATTCGTGCGAAAATGCCTAATAAACATCTATTTATAACCTGCCATTATACTCCCCCAAATTCTGATATCTCCATTTACAAGAAACACTCTGCCCTCATTTGTGAAGTGGCCAAGCTGTCTAGACCCACCGATTTGGTCGTTGCATTGGGTGACTTCAACTTGCCTCAAGTCACTTGGTGTAACAGTGATAATTCTGGCTGTTTGGTTCCTACTTCAACATCTGATAGGGCTGTTGTGTTCTTTAGTGAATTGTTTGATCATAATTTGCTTCAATATAACCATATCCCGAATTGTAATGGTAGATAGCTTGATCTCTGCTTTGCCAATTTTTCTGAGATTAACGTAAATCATTGTCCACCTTTTAGTTTACCAGAGGATCCTTATCATTATGCATTTCCTTTCATCATACGAATGATGGTTCGTTGAAATGCCTTAATGTGCCAAATCACACTTTTTTAAATAAATGTTATGATTTTCATAAAATCAATATTGTGTTACTAAAACATCGTCTTTCAAATCTGACGCTTGATTTCTCAACCGGTAGTATTCAAAGCTTATTGTCATCGTTTTACAATACATTAAATCTAGCTATTGCTGCATCTGTTCCGATCAAGCAGTGTCGACCTCGAAGCAGGTGTCCCCCGTGGTATAATAAGACAATTAAATATCACAAGAATAGAAAAAACTCGCTATTCAAAAAATATTCGAAAAGTGGCTCTGCGCTCGACTATTCCGCTTACTCGGTGGCGAGGCATAGATTTAACTCCCTCAACCACCATTATTACTGCAGATACCTTCAGTTCATTAAATCCTCTCTGTTTGCTAATCCTAAATTCTTTTTTAAATTTATTAACTCTAAAAGAAAAATATCCACATATCCCTCTCATGTTTCTTTTAATGGCTCTGATTCCTCGGATGATTTTGAAAGCGCAAATCTCTTTGCTGAGTATTTCCGACGAAACTTTTCGATTGCTAATTTCTTTTTATCAGCAAACTACCCTTATCCTATAACTAACTCTGTCTCAATTCCTAACTTGGTAATTTCGGAAGATGACATATTTAATGGGTTGAGTTCTCTAAAATATTGTTGTGCGCCAGGACCTGGTGGAATTCCATCATGTGTACTTAAATCTTGCGCTGTCGAGTTATGTGGTGTGATCTCAAAGAATTTTAACCTGTCCTTGAATTTAGGTGTTTTCCCTTCGTGTTGGAAGAGTAGTTTCCTTATTCCTATCCACAAGAGTAGAAGTAGACAATTTGTTGAGAACTACAGAAACATAGCCAAGTTGAGTGTCTTGCCTAAGTTATTTGAGCGTATTGTGACTCAGCATTTGGCCTTTGGAAAGGGCGATCTACAGTCACTAAATTTTTAGGGTTTACTTGTCATGTTTTCAAGGCTTTTTCTAGTGGCTCTCGCACAGATATGATATACACTGATTTAAGCAAAGCATTTGATATGGTTAACCATAACTTACTTATCTTTAAACTCCAAGCCTCTGGCTTCCCTTTCTACTTAGTGAAATGGATAAGCCCTTATCTGCACAATAGATCCTTCAGAGTTTTGTTTAACTTCATCACCTCGGATGAATTCCCCGTTATGTCTGGCGTACCTCAAGGAAGTCACTTAGGTCCCATTTTATTTAATTTATACGTTAACGATCTCCCACCGATGGTTAATTCCAGACTGATTTCCTCCTTCTCTGTTGACTCGCAATCACATCAGCTTCAAGGTGGCTTAGATAATTTTGTTGCATGGTGCTCTTTGAATCTTCGAAACTAAATCTGAGTAAATGTAAGAAGCTTTCTTTCCCAAGAAGAAAGTCATTCATTACTCAGTATTTCATAGATTCGTATAAGTTGGAGGACGTCGATTCGATCACGGATTTAGGCGTTCAATTTGACCATAGGTTACATTTCAACTTGCATATTAAGCTCTCGATAAGCAAAGCTAGGTCCGCGCTTGGTTTTATAAAAAGGTGGTCCAAAGAGCTTGATGATCCCTACATTACGAAAAGGCTGTATATGTGTTTGGTTAGACCCATACTCGAGTAAGCGTCTATTGTGTGGTCTCCTTCATATAGGTGCTATGTAGATTCAATTGAATCTGTTCAAAAACAATTCTTGCTGTTTGCTCTTAGAAATTTGGATTGGGATCCGATTGCCTCTCTTCCTCCCTATGAAAATAGGTTGCTTCTGCTGTCCTTACCGCCTCGTGAGAAACATAGGTTTGTTCTTGGCGTTTGCTTTGTAATCAAAGTAATAAATGGTGCGATTGACTCGCCTTGATTACTTGGTGAAATAAGCTTTAATGTCCCTAACCGCTTCTCTAGATACTTTGTCTTGGTTAAGCTTAGCCAATGTAAATATAATTATGAGCTGTTTAATCCGCTCAGAGTAGTTTGCAAGAACCTAACTGACGTCTATCACTTATTCTCGTTTTTGGAATCTTTAAAGTCCATTAAAGCAACATTGCTTAATACGCGCGATGTATTGCTTAAACTAGCTTTTATCCTTAAAAGTCGTCACGATTGGAAAATGAATTGTTGTTAAGTATTATCGGTTGCCAGGCTTATGCATGTTTGCGATGGCTTAGGGGTTCATTTGAAATTTGGTCCTGCACCGGTTGTAAGTGTGGCTCTATGCTGGTTGTGTACACGCTTTTTTTCTTTTTTTTCCTTCTTATTTATTTTATTGCACTTATACTAAGTTTTATTATTAATTTAATATAAGTTTTGCTTTAAGTGCCAATTGAACTCGAGTTGAGTAGTTGAGTTTCATGTATAAGTAGAATTAAAATAAATAAATAAATAAATCTCCTGAAATCAACAACAGAATGCAATATTAATACAATACATTACTATATTGAAAGTAGCAGGGTCAATAGCTAATTCTCTTTCCTGCGACAAAGATGATAGCCTATGCTAGTGCTGAAAGCTTTCTATTTACTCTAAGAATTTATTTCATTAGTCTAGAAAAATATAATAATAATAAATTTCATTCTTTAAAAGCATCCGAAGTCACTTTTATGTTAACATTTTCTATTTATTTATGAAGAACGAAACCAGATGTTACGCTAATCTGGACATAAGAGCAAAAGCAAACACAATGTATGATCGGGGGAAAACAAGAGAGCGTCAACGATATAAAATAAACACATCGAAAGACAAACTTCCGTTTTCTTAATCGATTCAAATGGATTGTTATTATCACATTGATGCAAACGTCGAAACTAAAGCGTATTTAGATTTTTCTTTTTGACTTTATTTAAGAATGAAATAGACATAATAAAATAAAAGATAAGTCAATAATAGTGTTTATTACTATTTGTTTATTTATTTACTTACTCAGCATGACACTCAGCTAAATTAATTTTAACAGCTGAATTCAATTAATTCCTAAATCTTATACAATTATTATTAAAAACTAGTACAAAGTATATAAAAAGAAGCAAATGAAAAAGAAACTTGCACATGAGCAGACCCACAATCAGTACAGATGCAACTTGCAAGTGAGTCCCTAAGTCCTTGCAAACATGCAAAAGTTTAGCATCGGATAACAGAGAGCCCGATATTTTGATTAATTGACATCATTTAGGTTTCTGCAAACAAGTCTGAACGGATTATACACGTCATAATTGTATTTACATTGACAAGTGCTCAGAGAGACGATTAGGGACATTAAAGCTTATCTCATCAAATAATGTGATATGAGAATAATCTAAGAATAAGAATAATATATTGCACTGCTTATTAACTTTATTAAGAAGGAGATACTAATAAATCTGCGTTTCTTCCGTGGTGGTAAGGATAACAGAAACCAAAGGCCAACTCAACCCACGTAAAACGTCGGTTTCAGAAATCACCAAGTTAGAAATAGACACTTAAATCGGAATCAGAAGTTGAAAAATTTCGCAAGAAGTATTCAGAAAAGCAATTTAAAGTTTTCAATATGTCCGCCTGAGTGACCGAGTAGGCAAGAGTCTCGACTTTCAAGTCAATTGTCGTGGGTTCAAATCTCAAGTGCGGTAGAGTTTTTAATAAAGCCGAAAGCCTTAGATGCTAGCTCTTTAAAACCTTAGTCTTAGAATTTATTCTCTGGCTAAATTTATAATAATAATAATAATAATAATAATAAAGTTTCAATATTATCAGAGGACTCGAAACTATATCAAGAAACATGCGAAAGACATAAGAAGATTTTCCTTTTAAACTTAGCAAACTTAAAAAAATATTTAGGATTGACAAACAATGAGGACTTTATCAACTGAAAGTTTCTGGAATAACCTTGCAGTTAAATTGATACCTTGCAGAAGAATAGGCGAAATAGTCATAAGCTAAATTATTTTTCATAAATTTTGGAAAAGTTTATTTTTTCTATTTTTGTAATATTTAATACTCTTGTTAAACCATGGTGGGCACTAGCTTGGTCGAAGCGGATGCGAAAATAGCTAGGTTTAACTAACTAAAGAACGATGATAGAAGGGTTTCAATGGTCTTAACAGAAAAATCGAGCATAATATGTGAAAGATGAGATGTAAGCAGTAAACTATTATTTTATTAAAATCATAATGTTTATTTGAGGAAGTTTGATCTGACACATTGGAATGATTCAGTGGACCATCATGCCTGTAATGTTCAGAGTACGGTTGCATTGAAGTAAATTAGGATCAAATACTTAATTGAAAAACGTTATAACTCTACCAGATGTTTAAGTGGGGACCAGCCACTATCACTATACCACCAAATGAGTTTTGGCAAATTGACGTCCCCAAACGCTACAACTAAATCAGTAGGCTTAGCCTTTTCAGCCACATCACATCACAATTGAGGGTAGCATGTTTCTTATAAATAAAGATATTCGTATTCGAGGAAATATAGGAGCAACTATTTATTGGCAATTTTCGGTCAAATGGCCATAAATATAAGGTCAGGAGGAGTAGGAAATTCAAATGAATAGGACGGGACTGCATCAGATATGGCAATTAAAACGCCACCACCAGTGCCATCTAATCGATCCATTCTGAAAATTTGGAATAAATTATGAAGAGGTACCGATAAGTGTAAATCAGGCTTAAACCAGGTTTCAGTGAAAGCTGGAAAACTTTCAAACTCATAAAAATAAGTACATTTTTTATCTTTGATTCAGCTGAATGTAGATTAAATTTTCGATTATTTTTAGTTCGAATTAATTTCATCTTTCTTCCACGCTGATATCAGGAGTGACATTTTGTGTTGTACTGCTATATTTACTAAGCAATGAGTATACACAACTCGGTAGTTACAATAAAAACAGAAGGTTGTTATGAATTACTCGGCTGGCAATATGCAACGTTGTTAATCTCTTTGATCTAATTTTCTGCATCAATTTGCTGAATACTCTAAACACTTTCAGATTTTCGTGATGAGTAGACTTTACTTCAAGTAAAAGAATTTTATTTTTAGCAACTTTTAAAATTTTTAAAGTAAGTTCAATGTTGTTTCTTTAACAACCAAGAACGCCATATTCGGCTGAGCCCGAAACACCCATCACCATTAGAATCTTTAAAGCCCGATGCTTTAGCTATGAAAAAGTGAATAGGTTAATATTTACCTTGCACCTTTTGTTAAGAAAAAATCAATTAATTAATTTTTCTAAATTAATTAATTAATTAGTTTATAGTTAAGATACTCATTCTCCAAGCACACATCGATGGTATTGTTGGGAAAAATATGAATCCACCACATTGTGGTGTCCACGATATTTGTTTTATTTTTAAGTAGATAGTAAAATGTATCTTCATTTGGGAAACATACAGAGTAAGTTTATATGTTCTGTTATAGATGTTATGTTATAGATGATAAGCATATTTTATAAATCGGCACAATACATGCATAACAAATGAGAACGAATATACACTTATTTTATAAATCGGCACAATACATGCATAACAAATGAGAACGAATATACACCTATTTTATAAATCGGCACAATACATGCAAAACAAATGAGAACGAATATACACCTATTTTATAAATCGACACAATACATGCAAAACAAATGAGAACGAATATATGCTTATTCTCAAAGCGGCTAATCTTGGAGCGTTTATAAACGATGGGCAAAGATTTCTTTTTTTCCACCACGTGTTCACATATCTTGGAAAATTTTTGTCGTGGAACTATTTGTTAGCATCTGCATCGAGATTCATGTTAATACATTTAACTGCTATGGAGTTACCCGTCTTTTTACTATGACATCTCACTGAAGTGGACACTTAGATGTATGCATCCGTTTCGAACGCAAAGTACCAACTCTACACCATTGTATATATTGTCTATATTTAGGGCCTGCGTCCACCTAAGGAATGTACAGCAAAGTAAATTTTACTCTTAGAAGTATCACTCAACGACTCTCTAGTGGCCCAGGTGTTTTTCTGGTTTGGAAACATCTTCATCTACAAGAGCCTTCCGTTACACGATTACTGGAAAAATTACGTACAGAAATTCATGAGATTCTACCGGAATGCAATTTTAATCTGATTTGTCAAACAACCAATTCACTGCGATATTTAAATATTGTTTTGGAAGAGACTTTACTTTCGTATTCAATATCGATTATCGATATAAAGATGAAAAGCATAAAATCAAATGGACACCTTCTTGTAGTTATACCCTGGACAAGATTATGAAGTTAATCACACTGAATGAAGTTAATCACCACATACTAAGTCTCGCGCCGAATATTTTTGTTGTTGTTCTAAAACAACTGTCTTTTCATTCGCCTAAAGAAAACGTAAAATAAGAGTCAAGAGTTGTTATTATTTTTCTGAGCTCAATCTTTTTTGCCTTTTTCGGGTTTACGACGAAGTATTGTAAATGTAGATGCGCTGATTTTAAGGAAGTGAAAATAATAATTTTAAGATCGTAAATACTTCTCGAAATGCCGAATTTAATGAAGATTATTCCTCCGCTCAGCGAAAGTAATTTGATCATAATTTATGCAAGTGCGCCGTTTCTGGATTGTATTTTAATATTTCGTAGATTGAGGAACAGAAACAAACACAAACAATGGGACATACCCGTACTTAGCAGATTCCACGGACTGCAAAAGAAAAAAGCAACAACAAGCCAGTTTGTAGGTCCCCGTAATTGACAAAGTGTCTCGACCAGAAAAATAAACCTGTGCACAACCAAATGGTTGTTTATGAATTGGTAAAAACCGGAGCGCAACCAAATGGTTGTTTATAAATTGATAAAAGCCAGGGGCGCAACCAAATGATTGTTTTTAAATTGATAAAAACCGGGCACAACCGTATGCGGATATACATAACTATCTAAAAAGATGTCTTAAATAAAATTTAATCAATATATATTGATTTGCACAAAAATCTTTTGTATATATAATGAAATATTTTACTAAATATTGACCGGTTGTAAATAAGAAAACGAGTACGTGTAAAAAAAACTTTTCGGGACACGCTGTAATATACTTGCATATAGAACATGTATGCAGAACAGAGACAAAACTATCATACAAAACTTTTGAGAATAAAGGCCAACACAGTCAAAATCAGAAAATTTCTTGTGTTTTTCTTTACATATTTGAAAGTTGGGACATTTTTATTATATTTTTATTATTCATGTATATAAACATGTACACAATTGCATTGGCTGGGATATTTACGAATATAAACATTTATGAAATAGTTGGCATGTCGGGGATATTTTTCATAGTAGAGGATATTTATGAATACATTCAAATGCCAAAGCCAAACCAAACCAATAATATAAACAAACACTCTTAATAATTTATTTATTTTTATTATTTGAAATTTCTTTCACAATATTGTTACAAAACAGGTATTTTATTTAATCATCCAATTAAAAGTTTTCTAAGCATTTTTTTTTCATTATAGTAATAGAAAAACCCAGAATGTCGTGATCCTGAACGTTTCTCTGCAGAAAGTAAACAACTTCGTCATACTTTAAATTATCTACCTTTCGGCTCCGGTCCACACAATTGCATTGGCATGCGTACTGATTTGTTGCCATTAAAACTTAGTTTAGTGCACTTTTTAAAGAATCATCGCGTAGCAGTTTGTAGGTATACTCGGAAGACGCCAAGTTCAAGGATATCTCAAAGTTGATTGAGGTATATATTACATATACTGCTAAATTATATTGGGATTCAGGAAAAACGTGATAATTGATTTATTAAGTATTTTGTGATTATTTAAGTATTTATATGAATTAAGTTATTAATACTTTTTGAGATTTTTATGTAGAACTCTTATTTATTTATTGTTATTAGCGTATTATTTAAAGTGGAAAATGTTATTCTAAAATGTTGTTAAATGATCTATGTTAATGTATGAAAAAAATTTATTTATTTATTTTATTTGCAATTACTTTAATTAATTTATTTTAGAATTAGCTATTATTAATTAAAGACAAATAATAAGATATTTATTTATATTATTATTATATTGTACTATTAAAAAATTTTGTAACGTAATGCATCAACATGTATTGAATGTTAATAATAGGTTGTGCGGGGGTTTTAGGTATTATTACATTATTGTGTTATATATATTATACATTATACTGTTATTATTATTCCATATGCATATTGTTATAAATATTGTAATTCTAAGTAAGCTTTAAGTAAGTTTCTCTTCCACACAAAATGAAGAATAAACCGTAAAGAAATAAAACATAATACTTTCTGTTAAATGAGAATAAGTGGGAGAAAAAAATGAAATACTTACTGTTAAATGAGAATAAGTGGTGGAAAAAAATCGTAGCAGTTGGATGTGCTTTATATGGTTCTGCTGCAGCTGTTGTCTTAAGCGACATTAAACTAAATATCCTGTGCGAATTTCGAACTAAAACACTAAATATTAAAGTAGCGTTCAAGCGCTGTAGTCATATTTTTCTCTTTGTGAAAAAATTTTTGCAATTTATTCTTCTATTTAATTTCTTTATTGCGTTATACGTTTTGAAAAGTTTTCAAACTTATTAAAATTTATTGAACTTTTTGTGTGTTTATTGCGAAAACTGTTCATCGCGGATACCGTATGTGTTTTCCTTTAAATACATAAAAAAAAAATTAAAAACATCTGACATTTTATTCAGTAGTTTCCCAAACCTTTTCAAGTGAGTGGTTATTTCACAAATAATAAACAATAGACAACAATAAGGCATAATGGCCGCCAGATAAAAACTCGAATAGATTTCATCTATTAGGTGACACATCCCCCAAAGAAAAAAAAGTAAAAATTCCGATTTTCCGGTGTTGCCAATCAGTGATATAACTCCTATTGATAAAAAATATATTGTTATTTCTTCAACCGATGCTAGAATAACAATTTCCCAAATTAGCTCTTTTGCTATAAAAAAAGCTTTAGATAGCATTACAACATGCATCGACTCCATCTCGATTCTACGCGATGGGAATTTACTGGTCCTCGCTGGGAACCCGCGCGCAACCGAAAAGCTCATAAAGGCCAAATCTTTAGCTAATCTATGTGCTATTTCAGTGAGGTGTAAAAATTGCCAATGCCTGGGTCATACGGCAAAAAGATGCACTAGTGCTGCATCTTGTGCTGCATCTTGTGCTAACTGTGGTCATCCTCCACATGCTGAAAGCTGTACCTGTAGTTTCTGCATACATTGCAATGATCAACACTCAGCGTTAGACAAACAATGCTCAAGTTTTGTACAGATACGTGAAATACTAAAAATCAAAACAGAAAATTACTGTGGCATGGGCGAACCGCGACGCATATACCGGGAAAGAAATCCATCTGTAGCCCATGGAATTGGCAAAAGTAATACCTACGCTGCTGTTGCCTCGCAAAACGAGCTTAATAAGCCTCCAACTCCTTCCAATGAAAAACCTGTTCCACCATTAACCAAATATTATATTGCGAAACCAGTTCCATCATCCGCCAAAGACAATATTGAAAAACCAAAGCAACACCAAATATTGAAAAAATTAAAACAACAACACATATGCTAAAATCTAATATACCAAATTCTCCAGAATCTCCAGCTCTCACCTTTACTCAACAAATCACATGTGATAATGAATCCATTCTTTCATCCATTAATCAACCTTCAATTTCAAATTATTCACGTGCTCGTTATTCACCAACTCGTTGCGTTTCAAATGTACCAAATCACCTAAGTATAGATTATTCTGCTGGTAAGAATATATCATTCACGAAAAATTCCTATAGCGACCTTCTCGACGGAGACGCTGACATGTCAACTTAACCCTCCCTCCACTCTGCTTACATGTCATTACAATTAAATAAAGTTTTTAAAATTAAGGGACTTATTAATAATTTTGATGAACTCCGTACACTCATAAGTGATTTTAATCCAACCTTTTTATCGCTTCAAGAAACCCATTGTAGAAGCTCTTTTAATCCTATTACACCCAAATCATATACTGGATACTTCACGAATGCTGATCAAAGTTCATATTCAAAAAAAGGAGTAGGTGTTTTTATAAAATCAAATATACCTCACAAACGCATAAATTTAAGCTCAAATATACAAGCCGTAGCCATACAAATAATGTTAAATATAAAATGTACAGTGCTTTCGCTCTATATTCCACCTTCGCAATCGTTTTCTCAGCAAGAACTCTACAATTTAATCTCCGTTTTTCCCCCCCATTAATTATTTGCGACAACTTTAACAGCTGTAACGGCCGCGAACAAACCTCGGGTAGGGTGTCTGTCGGTCTGTATCAACCGCAAGCGGCGGAATAACGGCATGCCGTTAGACAAAATCATGCGATTTTGTGGTACCGCTAATAAATCGCATGATCTTGCGGTATATGTGTGTATTTTGTTCTTTTCTGATCTCCTTACTTACAAGTACAGGCAAAATCGTATGATTTTGCGGTACCTTTGCTTGCTTTTGCAAGTACAGGCAGAATCGTATGATTTTGCGGGATCTATGCTTGCTCTTGTGAGAGTAGCG
>NW_023998454.1:849567-863751 GCF_014805625.2 Glossina fuscipes | reverse complement strand
AGCGGCGAAGTATGCTGCTTCTGTAACTCTAATTATGGATGATGTCATGCAAAAGTTGGGTGTTCAAGGATACATTTCAAGAAAAACTAAAAAGAAAATTACAGAAGGAAATCTTCAATGCCATTATCAACACTACTCTTTTATTAACCCTCAATTAACTCCATCTTTATTTCCAACAAATGTTGAGAAAATCAAGATCCAAACATTCGCCTTCGGCATACAATTGCAACTCACCAATGGATCCTGAAGAAGTCCTTCTCCTCCCCAATCTGCAGCTGTGGACAAATTCTCACTATAAAGCACATTCTCTGCGACTGCCTTAACTTTTCCGTGGCTAGAAGTATTGCATTTGGAAGGATTAACCCTTTGGACATTCTAAAATCAACCTCAGAACAGAATATCAATTCAGTATATTACTTTATTAAAACTTCTAGGCTCAATATCTAATGTACATTTATATAAATTAGAGCCGATAATCTGTGTTGCTAGTGCTCAATGTCTTTTTTTAGTCTAAGAATTTACTTCATTAGTCCAAAATTATTATAGTAGTAATAATATATTTTTGGTAATTTTTCACTCGATTTCAGTTTTTCACCAAGCTCTTTGCGCACTTCTAAAAGGCTTTGGTTTTTCGCTATGAGCCGTTAGGTAGCTGTACAGGCTGTACAGGTATAATTTTCAACAATTCGTTGTGAAAATTGTTCCAGAATAACTTATGACTTTATGCAAATTCACCAAATTATATCTTTTCATTTGAATCCCTAAAAGGACGTTATATGAACTCGGTTTCGTTCACATCTTAGCCAGATTGCATCACATTAACAAAATATAAATACTTGGAATATTTCTGTTTTTTTTTTACTGCGATTAGAAAACGTCATCGCCATTGTTGGTTAATTGCTAGTTAAGCCCGTCCCGTTATGGATGAACAAGTCATGTACTCTCTTCTCTTTCCTTTTTGTTGCATAAAGTCAAATTTTTCTTCAAATTGTCTCCTTTTAGCTGAAATTGATGAGAAGGCCTCACTTACACAATATCCTAATCCTTATGAAAAAAGTTTAATAATAAAGAAAAACAAAATTTGCACTCCCTTCATGTTTTAAATTAGGTTTTTGTTACAATGAATTGCAAAATTGATATCTTCCTAATGTTACAAATCAGCCGTAAACTGTTCGGACAAGGATTCCAAATGGCGTTAAATATAATAACTCGCTTGGCACGCATCATATTAATGCCAACAATTTTACAATTTTAGTTTCACATTGCTGTGAAGTACCACATAGGAAGAGATATAAAAAATGAAACAATACGATAATAAATTTCAAAAAATCTCACGAAATTAATTTTCCTCAGAAGTCCAAGAAAAATCTATACCCGATGCTTGATTGACATGTAAAAATTTTTCAATTAAATTTAACGTAAATAAACTAAAAAACGTAAGAATCAAAAATATTCATCAATATTACGGCAGTTTTCATTTATGTCAAACGGCTCTACCTTTGACAGTCCCTTGCATTTGTGTATAATGACCATTGTATTGTTGGCAGCGGTAGGATTTTGTGATCCCGTTACATTATTGAATTTTATATTCTTGTAATTCCTGTTCTACAATCAAATTCTCGCCCCATGTGAGTTTAATGCGACATTGTGGATTGATTGATCAGATTTAAAATGGCTGCTGTTGTACTTTGTAGTTAAACAGTAGGCCTTTTAGTATATTGAACTAACAGATTGTTGATAACTTCATTGAAAGAAGAGGAGGTGGTCGCACCTGTGTGAGTGGTGGAAATGCATTTTTGTTGATATTATATAAATTAAGAGATTTCCTCTACCCGTTCAATATTTTCAGAGAATTCGGTACTTTTTTATACGTACTATTGATGTGACCTTTGAAACCTGCGAGAAAATTATTTGCGGTGAAATCTTCATAGTCTCATTCAATTCCATGTCGTGAAGATGTGTGTGACACAGTATTCTTGGGCTAAGCGTACAATCCTAAATCATTTTGTTGTCATTTTTCTGGCTTCGCGTAGTTGAGAATTATATGAATGACTTCCGTTGCTTCTCCTGTTAACAGTGTTAAAATAGGAATAGCTCAAGGAATTTAAGTTGATAGTACCATTAAATATGAGCTTATTTAATTTAAAGGTGCTTTAAACCGTTCACTCCATTTCATTTTTTAGTTTTCGTTTGGTAATCTTCACAATCTTCACTGTCTAGACCTTAAACATGTTGGGATATGGCGCAATTTGAATGAGATATAAGTATTAAAAATGTTTTATTGTCATAAAGTTGCGAATGGTCTGATATATCAAGAAGTATAATATAAAAAACATGATTAATTTTACTTTATAAGTTACATGTTCATATGCTCATGTCACATGTTTCTTCCAGGGTTTCCACGACTGTGCAAAAATTCAGCCATGATTTTCTTGAGGGATTGCTTGGATAGTTTAAGAAGAGATATATAAAACCAAAATCGTTGAAAACATCCGTCTAATGACGGAAAACGGATCCATTAGACTTGAATAAGTTAGTTTTGGATAGTTAGCCTAGCTAAAATAAATCTGCTTTCAATTTTCTACATCTACATCTACTCCAAATTTTACAACACGGAGGATTCCGTACGTTTTCTACTAATTATTAATTTTTTAGGTCTTTTAAACATATCGCAGAATTTATTCTCAATAAATTATAATCTAAATAAAGAATTTTATAATTTTTTAATTTGGACGTTAACGCATACTTAAAAACATTATGTAAACATTACTAGGAGCGTCTACACGTGCTATAATATTCCATTACTAATGGAAAAATAAATAGCGGCTGTCATTGTGTTGTTGTCGTCTACTTACGCTTGCCTGCCAACATAAGTATTTTTTAAACGGAAAAATCGAAAAAGCACGGAAAAAATAAGAAATTTCTTTCATTTTTCTTTAAAGAATTTAAAAAGAACTCTAATTTAAAATCTTCAAGAGCCCCCGTATACGTGGAATGAAACTGCACTTTCAGCGATTATAATAGTTTGTATTTGTGAGTGTAAAAGAAATATAGCTTACTTTTTCCGGTTCAATCGTGTAGAATTAATACGTTAAAGGATACTTTACATAAACAGAAACTAAAGTCCCGCCCTCTTAATTGTTTGCTGCATAACATTTCAAGTGAAAGACAAATCTTGTTTTTTTTTTCTTTTTTTTTTACCACAATAAATTTAGGAAGTGGTGTGAATAAACGGGAAAGGATTAAGAAAAAAGTAATTCGAACAGGACGTAGCACGGATGGCTGAACGTCCAAAAAATCTTTTTGCAGGCAAGTTTAGACTATTATGAAAGCGTAATTTTAAATGAAAATTTCGAACTATTTTTCTTATGGCAGGTGGATCCTGCCGGCCGCGTATGCCGCCTAATGAGCTAAATTTTAGCACTTTCAGTATGCGTCACCCGCCCTCCTCTTTATCATCCACATCATCAGGTTCAGCCTCTTCTACTAGTAGTATATTAGTTGGCGCTTTACCTATTATGCCAACGGATCGTACCCGAGAACGTATTAAACAACAAGCTTGCGGCAAACTGCAGTTAGGTTCGAGCCCTCAAGATGTGTACCAGTTTACTTCTGATGATCTAGAGGACTTAGGTGAAATTGGCCGTGGGGCGTTTGGGGCCGTAAATAAAATGATTTTTAAAAAAATCGATAAAGTGATGGCTGTGAAACGTATACGCGCCACAGTTGACGAAAAGGAGCAGAAACAACTACTGATGGATTTGGAGGTGGTCATGAAGTCAAATGATTGTAATTACATTGTGCAATTTTACGGCGCTCTATTCAAAGAGGGCGATTGCTGGATATGCATGGAATTAATGGACACGTCATTGGATAAATTTTACAAATATATATTTGAGCGAAAGAATCAGCGTGTACCAGAGTCAATTTTAGCTAAAATAACGGTAGCGACGGTGCACGCTTTAAATTATCTCAAAGAGAAACTTAAAATTATACATCGTGATGTTAAACCTAGTAACATTTTGTTGCATAAACGTGGAGATATTAAATTATGTGATTTTGGTATATCTGGGCAATTGGTGGACTCTATAGCAAAAACTAAGGACGCCGGTTGCAGGCCGTATATGGCGGTAAGATATATGGTTTCCTATTATAAGCCGACTTTCATGCTTTCCGTATCTGCAGCCTGAGCGCATTGACCCCGAAAGGGCGAAGGGCTATGATGTACGCAGTGATGTTTGGTCTTTGGGCATTACATTAATGGAAGTGGCTACTGGGAATTTTCCTTACCGCAAATGGGATTCGGTATTTGAGCAGTTGTGTCAGGTAAAATATTGGTTTATGATCTTATGAAGATCTAGTTAATATATGCGGCACGCGACTCAGTTTAAAATCATTCAAAGAAGTTTTGATAACTTCAAAAGTTTTAAAAAAAAGTATAGGAGATTAACTAATGAACTACGTATGAAAGGGGTCTGCTTTTGTGAAATTCTCAACAAAATGTAAACAGAACAGTAACGGAAGACTATGGATGATATCTTTCGAATCAATTGCTTGCATTGCTGTGGGAAGAAATAACTTTTTAGCTGCCAAATTTCTAAAGGATTCCTCTCCTTGGGTGCATCATAATAGGAAAGAGTGTTTAACAGAGTTTACTAAGAATGTTGCATTTCGAAAGTACTACATTTACAACAGGCTGTGATGGGTACTAATGCCACAAAAAGAATGCCAAATGTATGAGTATAAAAAAGAAAACAGTTTGTACCCTGCATAATATTGCGTGGACGAGATTTTTTCTATTTTTGAGGAACATATGTGGAAATATTTATCATGCGTCTATTGGAGTTTATGAGAAATGAGCAAAAAATCCTGAACTGTACGGATTCGCCCATTTTCAATTCTAACCTTGTGCACACTTAATGCTTTGACTCAATTTGAAGGTGATATCTTCATCTTTGGTTCCGACAAAGATTTCAAAGGTCTTGACAAGAAATTAAGCATAGATATGTTAGAGTTCTGGGTGTGAGGACGGGTTTGCTCCATTTTTAACAAATATCCATAGAATATATGTAGCACTTTTAATAGTTCTATCTGCTGCAGCAATGAGCCAAGAAAAAATCTTATTCCATTTTAAAAACGAAAGTGCTCTCAGTTGACGTACGAGTGTAAATCCAACATGCACGCATGCAAGCAAGTAAATTTACACAAATTTGAACGCACATTCTATGGGCGATGCTGTAGCATTTGTGAACAAAAATGGAAAAACCTGTCCACATCTACCCAATATTATAGTGTATCAAAATTTAATTTTTTTTCAATACCTTTATAAACCGCAGAAACAAACTTTAAAAACCCCATAAAGCATAAAAATTCTTTGGCAGTTTCAAATTTTGAATGCACCTAAACATGTCCGCCTGTTTGCCCAACTTTGTAGTATTTATGGTAAACATTCTCCCGTTAGCGAAAATGAAGATATTGCCTACAAATTGTCAAAAGAATTTGAAATTGACCTAAACTTTTCAGAGGACACGCCCAGACCGCCCACATGCCTCTACAACAAAAACATTTATTTTTATAATAGAAGAAATCAACTACGGCCACTCCATTTTATAGAGCATGAGAATTTTGTTCTTTTACTTCTTTTGTCTTGGGGTGATGGGTTTAAAAGATTTGGTCCTGATCGAATTTAATTTTCTTACTTGTTTTTCATTCGAATCCCTATATGAGTTGCGATTGCACCACCAAGAAATAAGCTTCCGAGATCCTCTAAAGTTTACATATTATTGATTAGTATCAAATGCGAACCGTTCTAGACATATTTGTTGTTGGGCGTGTTAAACGTTACAATTCTCCTACTTTTTATGTTCCACACTAACATCGTTGTAGGTAATAAATATAGGGTGTGGACATTGTTAACAGAAAAAAACTTATTTGAGTTTTTTTAAAAACGAATTTAAATGCTACTACGCTATGTTTTATGTTGCTAAGTATGTATTTCTTAGAAATTCATTAAAAATATTTCCCGAAAAAACAATTAGAAAGTTTTTAATCGTTTGAAAAGTATTTTCATATAGATTCCCGTTGTATGTATGACAACAGATGGCATTTTCTATTTTGGCTCAAATTTGGTTATTTTCCCATAGCCGCTTTATGCTAACGTACTAAATTTCAAAAAATTGCTAAAAATATTTCTGAAGAGAAAATGGTGAATATTCTTAGCTTTTTTGAATAGTATTTCATATAGATGCACGATGTCCAAAAAATTAACTTGCGTTTCCTAATTTGAACGGAGTAGGATTCCAAATTCAACTACGTTTTGATACTAACTACTTACCAGAGTTCTCTTGAGGAACTTGTTAAATGTCTTTGGTAGTTTAATTAATTCAAATTTGTCTTCACACCTGTAATGTACTCTTATGTCACCAAGGATATGAATAGTTTTATCATTTTTGTCATAAATTTTAATAAGTTTGTTGTGCAACTGCATATTTTTCAGACCAAGTACTTTAATTTTGTGCTGGATTGTTTTTTAATTTCCCATTGCATTTATTAAAATCTTTAAAAGACCAAAGAGTGGTTTTATAAAATTCTAGGAGTAACAAAGTAATAATAGTAAATAGTAAAACAATAAAATGAAATAAGTAAAACAACTGAAAGAGCTCTAGTCGGTCGCAGCCCATTATTAAATACCCTGCACCGGTTCGCTTAATGCAGCTTCTTATATAGCGACTTTTGAAAATAGGAAATTATATAAGATGTAATGGAAAAATTGGTCTAGTTCGGACTGTTTTCCACAGCGTTTGTCCGTGGGCCAAAACATGCCGTTATATAAAATTTGATCGGAAAATCTCAAAAATTGCGGTTTAAAGATTGAACAAACCAAAAGAAGACAGACATCAGACTTAGGATAATAAATGCTGGGTCTATTTCAAGCCCTTCTGATTGTTGAATGAAGTAAATCAATTCCGGATTTAACGAATTCTAGCATTATAGAGAATGCCCGATTAACTACTAACAAATAAATAGAAAACAAAGCGTTTTTATAGCGTTTTTACATTAGAATTTTAGCTAACCCTAGCAATATCTTTTGCAGGCTGCAAGTTATAGTGTGTGTGCTGTGCATTGAAGGCTCTTTTGTTCAGGGAGAACACCTACATTTTTTGCACAGTTTTTAATGCTATGTAAATATGTAATGTGATTAATTTTAGTCAAAAGGTCAAACTCTGAATCGATTCCAAATCATGCGTTGATCAAAAATATGTATATTATGGAACGCACTATTTGCAGTTTAAGCGAAATACTAAAAAAACATTAACATGTCATTAATAATGCCTCTTTTTTTATTTTTCAAAATATTCTGCTTCATGATCTATATTCTTTTCTTATTCTTATGTTCGTCTCATTTGTCGTAGCTTTTTTTTTATTCCGCTTAAGACATCGCTAAAATGTGGTTTTCGAATGCATCAGCGGCTGCTTCGTACGATGAAAATCGTTATCGGCGCAATTTGATTTTGAAGTTGGGGACTCAGAAGCAATCAAATTGGTACGGTATGGCGGATGACACGTTAATTCGATTACTACAGTGTTTAAATAGTCCGTTATTAGAAGAGGCGTTTGATAGCTGACACTCTCTTGATAAAAAATTGATCCGAAGGCGTTTGCTACCGACAAAAATGACGGACAGCCGCCTGCGAATTATTTTTCGACTCGCATGCTTAGATATATAGCTTGTCACTTATTTCAATCAGCGTCATGGTAATTCTGACGAATTTGTTTGCACCAATCGGCGCGAGTATATTTTCATTTCCATTTCATTTGATTTCAAGTAATTATAAAGTCTATAACTATATTTTTAAGCTTTTTTTAAATTATTCGAAGTGCAACCTTTTCATGGTTTAATGATTAAGCAATATTTTAAATATGCCGGTGATATTAATGCCTAAAGTTGCGTCAATTTCGCAGTCACATGTCGAGTTTTCATTGTCAGTTTTTGCACAGCATCAATGTTTTCTGGCACAACAATCGAAGTTGGACGACTTTCAGGATTCTCTTCGACGATAGGATGTATTAAACTTGTTATATGAACTTGTCCCAGAGGCAAACCACATGGCTTATCTTCTAAAGGTAGAAGTAAGTTGGTCGATAAACTCTTGTCCTGATAATCCACGGCGAAAGTTATAACAAACCATCGTACAAAACTATTCCAGCGACTTTCCAGTCAAGACTTCAGACGACACCTGGCAACATTGATTGTTGCCAAGGCTCGAAATCTTAATAGTGCCCTCTGCATGGAAATTACAAAGTATGCTTCACATATCTGGTGTATTCTCTATTTTAATACAAAGCCGATAGCCTTAGATGCTAGTGCTTCAAGACTTAAGCCTTAGAATTTATTCCTCTGTTTGTGTATATGTAATAATATACTTCGATGCTTTACCCACGGAACAACCGCAAACAATAAGTAGATGGATTATGTTGTTCATTTTGACGAAGAGTACAAATACTTTTTGAAGTCCGTGCTCATTTATTTCTGTGTATATTTTTTGCAAATGCAATAAACATCTTGTGTAATAAGATTGCTGTTAAAAAAAGTACATCAAGGACATACTTTGTTATTGTTTATATTGTTACAGGTTGTGCAAGGAGATCCGCCACGTTTACAACAGGGTCAGGAGTTTTCAACCGAATTTGTTGAATTTGTTAACACTTGGTGGGTATTTTCCTTGTTTTAATAGTAACCAACACTGCTAAATCTATTAGAGAGTTTTATAGCGAAATATGTACATAATGTTTATTTATTGCAGCCTAATTAAAAATGAAAGCGAACGTCCTAAATATGATCGCTTATTGGAAATGCCATTTATATTACGCGGTGAACGTAGCCACACAGATGTAGCCGCCTATGTTACAGATATACTCGAGGCCATGGAGAATGATGGCATAACACAATTTACCACGAACCAGCCGGCTGAGAGTTAATGGAAATTAACTTGCAGCAAACCGAATTAATGGAAAAGAACGTAAACAAAAACAAATCATTAAATAATATTGTATTGTTGTCTACTTGATAGCCTGTAAGTCGAACATTGTTAAAAAAGAAAAAAAAACCTTTAATTTTGTAGATTACGCAAATGTCACAAACACACTATAGTAAAATATAAGTCAGTGTGAACAATCATATGCAATTAGATTTCGTAGATATGCCAACAATAGAAAAAGTTTATGTTGCTTCGTAAATGTTAGTATAATGCAGTGTTAAGTTAAACCCAGGGGAAGGGCATTTTATGATTTAATAGTCGTTAGATTTTAGATTTGCAACAATTAAACTCTCTGAGTGATATATGTATGGTCCACAAAAGGCGAAAGATTCCAAATAAATAACTAATTGTTTTTTGGAAATAAGTGTAAGAAAATTAATAAGATTGTGCATTTAAAATTTTTTTGTTTAAGCAAATAAAATCCATTAAAGAAAAAAACTGAAAACGGAAGCAATATTATGAAACATGGAATAACACCAATTTTTGTAAATGTCTTAATAAAATACGAAAAAAATAAAATAAAATAAAACAAAAGCATATCGGTATACTAAAAAGAAGAACACACAAATTAAAATTGAATTTGATTAAAATTAAAAGAACTAACAACAATCCTTAGCCTTAGCAATTATTATAATAAACGCCAATATTATCATTAATATTGAAAGAAATGTAAGGAGAACACAAAATATGTACCAAAAAATACAAGTTCCGTTGCCTATTTTCGAAAAATTTAATGCAGTTGGTACGTTTATGGGATGTTTAAATAACAAATTAAAAACAAAAATTTGTGTACTTTGCACGGAAAAGTTTCCACTTCCCTCTTTTTTCGTTTTTGTGTTTTAATTTTGTTTGTGTTATTTTTAATTTACCAGTATAAGGCTTCAACTCAGGTTGTTAAAGAAAACAAAAAATGAAAAAAAAAACCACATTTGTATGAATATGTCCAGGTGTTTAGTATTTGTAGCTTGACAACAACAACAACAGGAACAATTTTAGACCGTCTTACAGCCAATAAATCGCTTTACATTTTTAGCATATATAAATCAACCAAGCAATCAGCGTCCATTTTGCGCTCCTTTACAAACATGTAACAGTAGCTTGCTAAGCTTTCATTAATTTTGTGCTATTGTTTTTTTTTAACAGAAAGCATAAAAAATTATGCTTAAAAATAAATGAAAAACCCATAATTCTTTCAAAGAATTGTAGTAGTAGTCGTAGTAGATTCGATTAAAATTATAGCAATATTTATCAGTAAAAATTTAAATGATATTATTCCACTATTCTTCAAGCCTTTCATTTCTGAGTACAGTTGTAGTCGATTACTTAATAATTTCTAAATAATTAAAATATAGTACATAGTCCCTTACAGAGATAAATATTCTAAAAAAAAAAAATAAAATTTAAAATTTAAAGTCATCTAGTTGACAATAAAATTTTGCGGCAAAGTATTTAAAAGAAAAAGGAAAAAGACATCTTTAAAAAAAAAAGACTAGTAACCATCCTTTTCAATCTCTTTAGCACGTCTATGCTCTCACTCTACTCTCTGGCTTCCAAGTAAAGTTAAAAACAAGAAAAACAATGAAATCTAAACTTGACACCAGCAAAGCATAACTATAAACAGATTATACACGTCCATATATACTATTTATGAGTAATAAACAAAAACAAAAAAGTATACAAAAAATATATTTTGCACGATATTCTTATTTGTTTAAACAAATTAATAAAAAAATAAATAAAAAGTAATCGTAATATTTAAGAAAAACCGGGATGCGATGCGAAATCAGATCAAGTCCAAATATCCGCTTTGTGGAATAAAATACAAAAAAAAAAAAGATATTGTAAATTCAAACAAAACTCTAAAAATTAAGGATCAAAAATTTAATATTTTTGATTATGATAAATTAATTATTAATAATAAACAAGACGGCAAAAAAACGTCTTTAGAAAATCCCATAACATGACTTCTTACTTATCTCTTACAGAGAGAATGTCAGATTTCTTTAAATTTTCTTTTATTTCTTGCAAAGACTCTAGTCATCAAAATAGAAGTTTCGTAAGTTTGCAGAGCTAACTCTAGAAGCGCAGATACACAGGACAAGGCGCCCTGCCCTTTTATTATGTCTGTTAATTCGTCCAAATGTATATATATATATATACATATAAGGCGGAGTGTTTCAATTTGAAGCTGTTTTAGCAACGTTTTAAAACCAATATGAAGATGAAGTAGTTTCTTTTTTTTGTCTGTTCAACCATTGAGAGAAAACTTTTATTCTTACTTCGCAAGCGTTTTGTATATATTTTTTTCTTTTCTAAAAAAAGCTTCCGGCTTATAAGGGATCAGCACAAATAACAATATAACAACACGATGGGCCGACGATCATCGTTTTTCAGAATGTTTCATAAAGCAAAAAGAGGAAGGAAAAGGATTCTTTATAGCATCTTTCCTACTTCCCGAGCGATCAGATATGCACGGAAGCCATATATAACAACAGAAAGACACGTTACAGTGACATAAAAATCGAAAACAGTAATCGCCAAGTCGAGAAAATTAGAGAAGTCGCACCGGTAATAATGCCAAATTGAAACATAACGAATATAAAAACAAGTAACAACGTTAGAGTCAGGCAAGGCTCTGAAGCAAGCACTATACACCTAGTCGCCCAGTACAGTTATTCGCTCGTGTTGGTAAGAATACAGAATTTGAATATTATTTTCACGCAAAGGCATACTTTTCCTGAAAGCCCGTATAATAGAGGATGCCCAAAATATCATATCACGTGACCTAAATTTAGCAAACTTAGTTTACTCCCCAAAAATTTTTTTATTTCTTAGCTTCCTTCGTAAGAAATGTAGAACTTATACTTTTTCTCCATATAACGCCTTGCTTAGGATTTAAAAAATATAATTTGTTACTATGGACCAATTTTCTTCACAAAAGTGAAGGGCAAATTTTATATGGAGCGCTTGTACCAAAATTGGTGTAGGGTAGATGTGAACATAAGAAGTGGAACATTATTAACTAATAGCTCGGTCAATAATTCTAGAGATGGAGAAAAATTTTTTTTCAATATTTCGATATAAATACGTTTCAGTTTCCGCTATGGCCTAATTATTTCATTGAAGATAAGTAGTATTCACCAAAGAGCAGACCTAGAGAGTGTAGTGAGTGTGGAACTAATTCTCGAACTTTAACTTATGCAGCCTTGTCATTGTAGCTATCGTTTTGGGAGGCGGTTTTTTTGTCCCATTGTGAGTGAGCGCGCTACCCATTTGAAAATTTCCTGAATTCTAAATTTTCCTGAATAATAATGAATACACTGGCTCTTCATATCTCCAGGTTGTCATCTGCATTTTGGAATTTCACTCTTTGATTACCGCAAATTGTTAGAGGCCACGGTTCCCATGGAATATTACTTAAGAAAAGTAAAGTAGAACGAAATGCTTAGACCGGGCTCTCACGCTACTACGCAGTAAGAGCAATTCTCATTATTATGGTACAGAGTATATTAAGTTAGCGCGGACATATGCAACACGCAGAAGGGCTTAAACTAGACCCGCCTTTTGTTATACCGACCGATTCAGAATACTAATCATAATTGATCTAAGTCTGTCTGTCCTTTTATATGTCTGATGTCTGTCCATGTAAATTTGTGATCGAGCTACAGATCGTAATTCTTAAGATATTTTCATAAAATTTGGTACAGTGATGTTAATTCAAGGACGAGCGCCACTGAAAATGGTTGGGATCAGTCCACTTTTTTGACGATTCCCTATTCTGAAACGTCGTTGTATCGAAAAGTAATTTTCAATATTTTCTCGGCCAAAGTGGCTAAGTAGTGGTATTTCGATATTTTAAGTTAATATGAAAACTTTGCTCCAGCTGGAGCAATGAAAGTTATATGATAATAGTAATTTAAGTACCAAAATTGTGCCATCTTTAATAAGATTTTTCACGAAAATTGATCCTTCGTATAGCAGAAATTTCTAAGTTTTAACAAGCGGTGATGGAAATTGATTAATAATATTCTAGTAATTTCATACGAAAATGAACTCTACAAAATTTGGCCCATCTACGTCTATTTTTGGATTCTGCTCTATGTAAGGTTTAAGCTTGTACTACAGTAGGTTGCGTTTTTTGGCCCGCTTCCCCATATATATGGGGCACTTGAAAAATATGCGTTTATATAAAAACAAAAAAATATTTTAGCGTTCCATAATAACAATAACAGCGTTAGACAACGTAGTGTAGTGGTCGCCCTTGCCCGACTATAACGTTCTTACTTGTCCTTTGATGTTTTCTGGTGCCACTGGATTCGTGATGGTCGCTGTTCATTTGATACCCTTCAAAATTCGCAAATTATCGACACATTTTTTTAAAGGAGCAAAATTGTCTTTCAAAAATAACAACAGTAACAACAACAACAATTAACCGAGACATTACATCAAAATTGCGAACGTAACCAAAAAAAATTTTTAAGTCTTCCTTATTTAACTGACACGTTGGCAATAGTTATTCGATATAATTGGCAACTCTATCTATTTTAATATCTTTTTTTCACACTGCGTTATAAAAATATTATTATTATTATTATTATTATAATTGTAGACTAATAAAATAAATTCTTAGACTAAAAAAAGAAATTGAGCACTAGCAACAAAGCTATCGGCTCTAATTTAAATAAATGTACATTAGATATTGAGCCTAGAAGTTTTAATAAAGTAATGTATAGAATTGATATTCTGTTCTAAAGCTGATTGTAGAATGTTCAAAGGGTTAGTCGTTCCAAATGCAATACTTCTAGCCAAGGAAAAGTTGAGGCAGTCGCAGAGAATGTGGTTCATAGTAAGAGTTTGTCCACAACAGCAGATTGGGGGAGAAGACTTCTTCAGAATCCATTGGTGAGTTGCAATTGTATGACCAAAGCGAATTCTCGAAAATGTTTGGATCTTGGTTTTCTCAACATTTGTTGGATATAGAGGTGGAGTTAATTGAGGGTTAATGCAAGAGTAGAGTTGATGATGGTATTGTAAATTTCCTTCTGCAATTTTCTCTTTAACTTTTCTTCCAATGTATCTTTGAAGATCCAACTTTTCCGTGACATCATCCATAATTAGAGTTACAGAAGCAGCATACTTCGCCGCT
>NW_023998454.1:843961-849167 GCF_014805625.2 Glossina fuscipes | reverse complement strand
TAAGTGCCTTTGATTTTCTTAATTCCTTCCTTAATAGGGCATTGGCCTTTTTGTATAATAACAAATGATCATGATCAGGGAATCTCTTAAAGCGGTGCCATAGATCCATTTTATTTTTTCTCAAAAACGAAAGCGTGTTGTTCTACCAAGGAACCCTAGTTCGTTTAAAAGAGCTGTTGGATTGAGGAATAGGAAGATGAGCAGCCGTGCGAATCGCTTTAGACATAATAGCAGCATCATGGTTGCAGTTTCCGTTAAATGGCTTTGAATTCAAAAATGACTTCATTTGTTTGTAGTATTTGATCCAATCCGCTTTATCTAGGAGGAATTTCATCATCAAAAATAGACCACGAAACCAAAGGAAGAAGTGAGGGAGAGCAACATGTTAAATCAATATGTGAAAAAGTGTGAGGAGTTGAAAAGTGCGTTGGTTTTCCATAATTTAAAATGCAGAGTAGAATTTTAAAAACTGTATTTAATTGTAATGACATGGAAGCAGAGTGGAGGGAGGGTTAAGTTGACATGTCAGCGTCTCCGTCGAGAAGGTCGCTATAGGAATTTTTCGTGAATGATTTATTCTTACCAGCAGAATAATCTGTACTTAGGTGATTTGGTACCTTTGAAGCGCAACGAGTTGGCGCACGTGAATAATTTGAAATTGAATGTTGATTAATGGATGAAAGAATGGATTCATTACCAATTGTGATTTGTTGAGTAAAGTTGAGAGCTGGAGATTCTGGAGAATTTGGTATATTAGATTTTAGCATATGTGTTGTTGTTTTAATTTTTTAATATTTGGTGTTGCTTTGGTTTTTTCAATATTGTCTTTGGCGGATGATGGAACTGGTTTCGCAATATAATATTTGGTTAATGGTGGAACAGGTTTTTCATTGGAAGGAGTTGGAGGCTTATTAAGCTTGTTTTGCGAGGCAACAGCAGCGTAGGTATTACTTTTGCCAATTCCTTGGGCTACAGATGAGTTTCTTTCCCGGTATTTGCGTCGCGCTTCGCTCATGCTACAATAATTTTCTGTTTTGATTTTCAATATTTCACGTATCTGTACAAAACTTGGGCATTTTTTATCTAACGCTGAGTGTTGATCATGGCAATTTATACAGAAACTACGGGTACAGCTTTCAGCATGTGGAGGATGACCACAGTTAGCATAAGATGCAGCACAAGATGCAGCACTAGTGCACCTTTTTGCCGTATACCCCAGGCGTTGGCAATTTTTACACCTCATAGGATTTGGGATGTATAGTTCTATTTTACATTTATACCACGTCACATCAACTGTTCGCGGTAATCGATAGTGATCAAAGGTTAAAATAATCCTTCCTGTAGGAGTGTGAGTATTTTCGTCATCATTCAGTTTGGTGAATTTATATATTTCAGTCACTCCTTGATTGCCCATTTCGCGAGCAATTTCATCTTCCGGCACATGCTTTAAGCACGGGGCATAATTTACGCCTCTAATTGAGTTAAGTTTTTCATGTAGTTTAGATGAAATAGCACAAAGATTAGCTAAAGATTTCTACTTTATGAGCTTTTCGGTTGTGCGCGGGTTCCCAGCGAGGACCAATAAATTCCCATCGCGTAGAATCGAAATATAATCTATATATGTTGAATGCTATCAAGGGCTTTTTTTACAGCAAAGGGGCTAATTTGGGAAATTGTTACTCTAGCATCGGTTGAAGAAATAACGATATATTTTTTTATCAATAGGAGTGATGTCACTGATTGGTAACACCGGAAAAGTTGGAATTTTTAATTTTTTTACTTTGGGGGGATGTGTCAGCTAATAGATGAAATCTATTCGAGTTTTTATCTGGCGGCCTCGTGGCCATTATGCCTTATGGTTGTCTATTAGTTAATTAATTATTTGTGAAATAACCACTCACTTGAAAAGGTTAGGAAACTACTGAGGAAAATGTCAAATGTTTTCAATTTTTTTTTTTTTTCTATTTAAAGGTTGTGGCCGCCAAGCTGCACTTGCAAAATGAAAAGGAAGTTTATTTTTTTTTAAGCGTTCCTTTATAGTTCTTTTATAAAAAACCTCGAAGAGAAACTTGATCATAGCAAACGTTACGACACAAGCTTTTTGCAGGGAGACCTCTGACACTTGAAAAATATACAAATTTCAACAAAAAATAAGTTGTGGCATGGTATCTATATTATGGCACAACACCCAGTTAAACCTAGAAAAAGCTTCAAAAAAAATTTCAATTGAGCTGGAACAAATAAGAATTCGTACAACATCGAATAAATCGTATATGTAAAAACTATTACGAAACATTTCACATTTTAATAAGAACAACAAGCTTGGAAATGACTAATGAAGATAAGACCGTTGAATCGAATTTTGTGATTTAAAGTGGTAATTGTAGATAACAGTGTCAAATTTTTATTCAGAACTCTTAGAAATCTTCCTATTGTGTTGACGCCTTCTGAAGTGCTTAAAGTAAGTGAATGGAAAAAGGTTAAATGGTCGAAGAAAAGATTCGGTTTTGTGAAACTACTTCAGTCATTATTATTTTGCTTCTTGCGCAATTCGTTTATGAACGCAAAATAAACCCAGCGTCGCTTATTTAGTATTATCATTAGTGGAATATGTTTCACTTTTACTAAATGCCAACCAACACAGATCGACCGTCTTTATAAAAGCGGATTATCAAAACTGAGATTAGCCCTGACAATCTTTTAATGTGCTAGCTTTGCGAAAGCTTTGTTCATCTCATTTTTGCGGTCCTATACGGGAAAGCAGCTGATGCGGTTATCAATAGTACGAAATTGCAACACTAGTCGTGTGCGATTGTAGAAGTTGGAGGCAGTGTTTTATATAGATGAAAATGGTATCTTGGAGATTAAAGTCAATCAAAATATCAGTCTGTGGTTGAATATGTCAAATTTTTGAAATGCTCTGGACCGCCATTAGTGATCAAAACATCTATCTGAAAGATGATTTATTGGATGTCCATTACTGATCCGGGTTTTATGTAGATCCCTCCGAGTTGTAAGTAGAGCCATAATGTGTCAGAATTCATAGTTTGGATTTGGTTGATATATATTTATTTAACCCAGAAAGTTCCTTCTTCTGGCATGGCTGAAAAATCTAGTTTAAATTTCTTTAAAGCTTTCAATTCAAACGTGACATGTTTGCCATCTTATTATTGAACCCTCGTAAGTGACATCTGTTCATTACCACAGCCAAAGTAATCTGGTAATCGAGTTTCATCAGTCCGCTTTACAAAACATAGACGGATAGCCACGCTAAGCGTCGTGCCTAAATCCTTTGAACGGTTAGTTACTCGGGCACGTATCGAAATAAAATCATTCCTACCAAAAAGCGAATAAAGCTCTTCTACTTTTGCATTTGTGCCTATACCATTAGGGGGCGATGTAAGAAAAGTGCACTTTATAAAAAATTTAGCGTGAAGAGTATATGTTGTGGAAGGTATTTCCAATATAAGAGAGAACAACTGCTAGCTAACCCAAAGAATGTTTACGTTTGTTAGCTTTAAACGCCAACTCAAATGCTTTCTTTCTGCGAAGCACTTCCGAATGTTTAAATGCTTGGCAGATTACCAACCTTCTTCCAGAATAATGCTTTTACACTAGTCCTTTGCATGTAAATTACCGGCATGCGATCGATTCGTTCAATGCATTTCCGTTTTCAATATTCACAGAGGAGGAAGTATTTGAAACATCGTCTTTTCTCAAACATTCTATTTATTTTTGCTCTGACGGATGAGCGTCTGCACTTCTAATGCCAATGTTAACAACGTGTTCAATGGACATCTGAAGACGAGGCATATTTCTTCAATCTGGAAGCCTAGTTTCACCATTTCGCTTTATAAAAATAGATGAAAAGGATATTATACATCAAGATTTTTTTGAAAACTTTTGAATTTTTAAATATAGACGGCTTGGTCTGCCCCCGATATTTTGATGGTTTTGTTTCGAAATTATTTACTGGAGTGGACGCATAGAATATTGTTTGTTAAAATTTTCCGTTTATTTGACTCTACCGGTTCTATTGGAAGCCTTCAGTCTCATTTAAATAATTTTGGCCTGTGACTAATGGTATTTCGCTGGACTTAAAAAAATGCTGTGTCTTTTTAACTCACTATAATGTTGTTCCTTTTTTTTTTTGATAAAGAAGCAAAAAAAAAGATAAACAAAATAAAAAACCCCAACGCAGCCGTGAATAGATACAAAAAAAAAAAAAAATATTTACGCACATATCTATATGTAAATAAAAAACAAAGGTTTTGCAGAAAATCCTGGCGAAAACACCTTTACTAATCTCTCGTTGCATATACGTCATGTAGATGTGCCGGGAATCGTCTAAGTAAAAATTTTCACTTATTCGAGTAGGCGAAGAATGCAAGTTGAACTTTCCCCTCGCCCTCTGTGGGTCTTCTTTACACTTTTCAAGATTTCAGAGAATTCAGAAATAAATATGCATGGCTACCTTTTCGGTAATCACAAATCGTAGAATGTAAGTAGATTGAATGTGTTGCCAGTTATGCTTGATCCAAAATGGAGATTCAATTTACATAGCGAATCACCTGCCAATAAAGCTAAATCGCGTCTGGGCTTTGTAAAGATGTGGTCAAAGGAATTTTATATCTCTTATATTACTGAACGTTTATTTCGACAAATATTAAAGTATTCATCTGGAGTGCGGACACCAAGATATTTTACGTTTTGTTCTAAGTGGCCTACGGTAGGGTTTTCGTTTGAGTTTCGCCTAATGAAAATAAGTTAATTCTCATTGAGCCAGCTACATTACCAAAGGGATTGAGATATTGAGCGTAATGTTTGTTGTTTTGTTTGTTACCCGTTCCCCTTTCAAAATATCTTATTTACTTTTAAGCACTTTTAAGCAATTTATTTATCTCATTGCCTCACAAACTACCAACATTACTCTTCTTTCTGGTTCTTTGTATGATGTATAATAATAAGCTTTATTTCTTTGATCCCTACGGAAATACCATTAATATTATTAAAGGCGCTACCCTAAGAGTGGGCCCCTACTATCCTGCTTGCATCCTTAATTTGAACGCTTTTTCATAGTTTCTTATAGTATAATAAACTCACTATTTTTCTGTTGAGACTTTTCCTTGCTGTAAATGTATTTACTACCACAAGGGGAAATGAATGCATATTTTTTATACATTTATATAAAAAAGATTATATATTA
>NW_023998454.1:824360-843951 GCF_014805625.2 Glossina fuscipes | reverse complement strand
TTATATATTATATTTCAAGCACTTGTATGAATATATGGAAAGAATTAACATCAAGTTTTTCAATTTTTCAAAATAATTAACTATAGATTAATATGAGATTTTCCTTTTTCCGAAATAATCCCAGTTTATATATTACTAAGATAATATCCTTATATACTAGGAGCTTTTGGTTTTTCCATTCCTTTGCCGCTACACGAATATTCTATATAATCTTCGGTTTGGGCCAACAGTAGCGATTTAGCGACTTAGGTGGTGCTTGCAAATGTTCTTCAATGTTCTTCACCGCCATACTTTTCCACAATATGTTCCTTCGTCTGAAAAAAATAAAATATATTATTGCACGGTTGTAATTGAGATCTCTAAATACTTTACGAATTTTTATATCTTTATCGTATCTGTCTGAATAGTGAACTGCTGGCTGAAATCTGGGCAGGCCAATACGGGGGCTTCGGTAAGTTTGCGCTTTAGCTCGTCGAACGCCTTTTGTTGGTGCTCACCCCACACCCAGCGGGTTTTTTTCTTCAGCAGTTGGCTCAGGGGGTGGATCGTTTCCGTGTAGTCCGCTACGAATCTTCGGTACCACGAGGCTGTACCCAGGCAGCGACGGAGTTCCCGGAGGTTGTTAGGGGGTTTCAGACTTCTGATGGCGGACACCTTTTCCGGGTCTGTGCTGATGCCGCTTGAAGTGACTAGATGTCCCAGATACTGTAGTTCCCTTTGGAAGAATTTGCACTTCTCTTCATTTACCGCCAGATTTGCGTGTCGGAGACGCTCTTTTTAGGTGTTGTTGGTGCTCACTGGCACTTTTACTTATGACGATTATGTCGTCCAAATATGCAAAGGCGAAGGGGTCCATCTCGGGCCCGATGACGCGGTCGAGCGCTCGTTGAAAGGTTGCTGGCGCTGAGTGGAGGCCGAACGGCATGACTCGCTACTGGTACAGACCCCGGCCTGGTACAGTGAATGCTGTATATTTCTTGCAACTCGGGTGGATCGGGATCTGCCAGTACCCATTCTTCAGGTCGATTGTGCTAATGCACCTTGCCTGGCGCAGCTTATCCAGAATCTGCTCTATACGCGGGAGCGGGTAGGCATCTGGGATCGATCGACTGTTTAACACTCTGTAGTCCATTCACAGCCTCCATTCTCCGTTGCGCTTGGGTACGACCACGATTGGTGCGCTGTACGGGCTGTTGGACGGCTCTATGCATCCTGCTTCGATTAGTTTATCGACTTCTCGGTCAATGATGGCTTGCATCGCGGGGTTTTTCCTGTGATACCGGAGCTTTATGGGGATTTCATCCTTCATTCGTATGTAATGGTACGTACCTTGGAGCTGTTGAATTTACCTAATTCCGCCTCGATAAATTGTTGGATTTCTACTTCACATTCGACGTTTACCGTTATGGGATTGCTGGGTGCCTTGTGCTCCTTGGCGACCTGCTGCGAGCCTGACCGTCGGTGTGTGGCTGACCGGTTGGTTTTCGGTTGCTGCGTGGCTTTGCCGCTGCCTGTCATCTGGATTTCCGCTGGTCCTCTGACCATCTCCGGGGGGGCGTTCGCCGGATGGGGGGCACTGGATGTGCCTAACATTGGGATTTGCTTCCTCGGTGGGGGGGTGTCCGCCCGACGGCTTAATTTGACGAATACCACTATTATTCCATTCATTTTGTGAGACTTACGTATTATTTTTGTTTGGTTGCATGTTCCCCAAAATTTTAGTGGTTAAATCTGCTTAAATCTTAAGTAAATAGTTGTTGTTGTGTAGTTCTAAGATATTTTATATTGCCTAATAACTTCTATTTGCAGGGGGATAAATAAATAAATAAAGTTGACTGAAATTGATCTAGGAATTATAAATGACGTGCTAGCGATTTTATTAGCATATTTATACCAGATGAATACGACTCCTTCAGAACTGCTTTCGGAAGTCAAGAAAAACTACCTTAACCTGAAATACTAATAATAAGATTACTCAAGAAGTACCATGTACGAAGCAAACGTGGAGTGAATTATTTTTCAGATGCTATGTATAGTGGAAAAGTACAAGAATCAAATCGAAACCAACGGCAGTTAAGATAGGCCATAAAGCAGCAGTTCGCCGATTGAGGAGACCATACAAAAGTTAATAAGATGCATCGATTTTTTTTAAGGGTTTACAATGATCCTTCGACTCTGGCGCGTCATCACATATATGTTCACAGGAAAACAAATATCAATATTTCATGATAAAATCAAAAAATCGAACTTTCTTAGGAAGAAGAAGAAGACGAAAAGAAAAAATAGCACCTGTTGAAATATATTAAAAAATGATGAAAAGACGCTGTAAGAGCAAGTAGCGTAAACGGCGTGAGATTAAATCTAAATGAAAAATTACCAATATCGGCCCTACGCATTGAAAGAAATAAGTACATAAAATCCATTTGCGTAGTCTGAGCACAAGTTCTCTGCAATACTGAACTGTTTTCTTTGTGTGACCCCACGGATTTATAGACAACTGGATCATAGGGAGCGAATTATGCACTGTTAAGATTAAGAGTGAAGTCGTACTGCGGCACGGATTACTATCGAGCTTTCGAAGGATGAAGCTGTCTTTAATGCTGATTATAACAGACACAGATGCTCTTCAAAAGTCTTGAATGGAAAATTTGCTTTCATTTTATGGTCGGGAAGCAATCAGAATGTCAACTATTTTCAAATATAAACAAATTGCTTATTGACTAAGTCAAATTATCTTATAATAAAACAAGTGATGATAATGTCAGGCCGATTATTAATTAGCCTGCACCACATTGCCTAACAGTTGTTACTTTCGCTAGAGAACACAAAAATTATATTTTATTTTTATATGAACTTAATATTATGGAAGTGTATATTAAAAATTAGAGCTTTTATCAAGTAAATGCTTACTTTCCTTGAAAATGTTTGTATCCAAGAGGTTCAAAAATTGAGGTAGGTGTTCAAAATTCAATACAGGTAATTTTTATACCCAATCACTATTATGGGTTGACTTTCATCATAACATATTAACTTCCAGCCCTATAAGGGACCAATTTTCGTGAAAATGCTTATATACGGTAGAAGTGAAAAAATAGGCCGAGATTTCCAAAATTTGGTACAATTATTATTATGATCTGGTTTTCATCATAAAGCATTAAAATATTGGCTTAAGAACTTCAGTTTTTGTTATATTGGAGAGGGTTTAAAAATTGCCTTAGCCCGTCTATAGTTCTCATATAAATTTAGAATGTCGAAATGCTATTACTCAGCGACTTTTGTCGATAAATTTTGATAGTTGCAATTTTTTCCATATAAATTTTCAAAACAGGGTGTTAAATGAGGAGCGATTGAAAAATTGGACAGATTCAAAGTATTTTCAATAGCGTTTGGTAAAGCACGGCAGTGTATCAAATTTCATCAAAATATCCCAAAAATTGCAGCCTGTAGTTTGAACACAAAATTACATGGACAGACGTCAGCTGCACATGCGGACAGATTGGCTTAGATTCAGAAAATGGTTTTGAATTGATCGGTATAATAAGAGGTTCCTTTTTGGGTACTACCTGCGTCCGCACAAACTGAACATATACTTTATAAATCTTTAATCTTTTATGTTTTTAATTTTATTATTATTATTATTAATTTAGCTAGAGAATAAATTCTAAGACTAAACTCCTAAAGCACTATTATCTAAGACTATCGGCTTTATTGAAAGCTATCGCATTTGGGATTTGAACCCACGGTTATTGAGTTGTTAGCTAAGACTCTGCCTATTCGCACACTCAGGCGGATAATTTAGTGTATACATATGTTCCAGTTTTTATACATTGCAACCGAACTTTCTGAGTAATAAGTTAATAATTGAAATTGGCGATGAAATAAAAGCATACACAAAATAAACAAACTATACTTAAAAGAATTTTTGCATTTACAAAGCGTGTCCCAAAATGTACGCAAGATTATAGTTTGCCACCATTTATGCGGGAAACTGTTTGCAACCCCAAAAAAAGAAACAGTTTGACAACTGACAGATTAGTATGAATAAAAATGGAGCATTACATAAGATGGTAACGCGTTTCTGTTGTTGAACAATATTTCAAAAATAATGGCGGCCATATTATGCAAATTTCTACGGTCACCTTGATAGTTTTGCTTCTCAACACAAGAAGCACCAATAATGAAACGAAACGAAAATGAAGATGATATAAAGAATATTTTAAAGTGTCAGAAATGTTATTCTGTACGCCAAAGTCACATAAAAGTGGCTGGAACAAAAGTTCTTTTCTTTTTTTAGTTTATAATGGCTTGTCTTAAAAAAATTTCCTTGTATAATTTATTTTTACGCTATAAATTATTATACACCTAGTGCTCTGCTTTCCTAGGCCTGTTATTTGAAATCTATATCAAGGGGGCTATTAAGAAAAGTGAATTGAGTACCTTGATCAGTAGTAATTTGCAAAGGTACACTGAATTGTGTGATAAAATTTACAAAGAAATGCGGGTTGACGCGCTTATATCCCTAAGAGCATATGCCTCTGGCCAGTGATGATTTGTGATTTATAAACGTCGGCAATGTGCAGACTATATCTAAATAAATGTTCTCAAACCTACCTTTAGGTGCAGTGATTTTTGTCACTGGTGATTTTGTGTGTCTGCATACTTTAGATTTTTGGCACTGTTTACAATTGCCGGTCCAGCTATTATCTTGTTTATTCATACCTCGCCAAAAATATCTAGCATTAATTAATCGACGTGTGGCCTTGGTGAGAGAAATGTTATGCAGTTTTTTGAATACTGCCTTTCTATGTGTGTATGGGATATATCGAAATTTAAAAGTAGAATTTGAAACAATTTAAGATTATTATTCAGTTCTTGTAATAAAAATTTGCAATTCCTTATCGTTCAGTTGTACACGTGTCGCATGTCATCAGTAAATCGCGAAATGCGCTCCAATTGTGTCGCTTGTCTTGGACTTCGTTCCGTTTTGGAGTCCAGAGCCCTTTTTAAACGTTTGTGATCGGTGTAAGCTGCGTATTGTATTCCTTCTACTAAATGCTTAAAGTATTTAATAATTAAATAAATCGCTAAGAGCTCGCGATCGAACGCATTCTACTTAATTTCAGACGGAGATATCTTTTTAGAGACAAAGGCTAATGGTTCTGCTACGTCGTTAAAAGTCTGGTGTAAAACTGGGTCCATACCTACATTCAAAGCATCTACTGTTGAAGAAAGTTTAGCTTTTCTATTAAAGTTTAATAGTATCTTTGACGCTCTCGAATGCTTGATCGCGTTTTCGTTGCAAATTAAATTTATCTCTTTATTTTTGTTAGCGTTAGTTATGATATGGTGTATAGGAGTGGTTTCTTCAGCAAGCATTCATACATATCTATGGTAATAGTTTACCAACCCTACAAATTTTTGGACGTGTTTGACAGATTTTAGTTTTTCAAAATTTCTGGTAACTGTTACTTTGTCTTCAGACTGGCGAATCCCATCACTTGATATATAACGGCCGAGAAAATTGATATCTGTAATTCTAAAAATGCATTTGTTAGGTCTGATTACGAGCCCATATTCGTCGAATCATTTAAATCTTATGTCTACATGTTAGGAATGTTCAGTTTCATTCTCGCTGGCAGAAATTACGTCATCTATGTAAGCGAACATAAAGTCTAAACCACGAAACACTTCATCTACAAATTTTTGGAATATTTGAGCTGAGTTTCTTAGACCAGGAGGCATACGCACGAACTCAAACATTCTGAAAAGAATTGTGATTGCGGTTTTATAAACATCTTCAGGGGCCATTGGAATTTGGTGATAAGCTTTTACTAAATCCAATTGAGAAAAAATATTTTTGTTTTTTAAATTGATATCTTGAACATGTGGTAAAGGGTATAGATCGGGTACTGTGACAAAGTTTAAACGCCTAAAACCGCGACAAGGACACCAGTCGTTGGGTCCTTCTTTTGTATCGAATTTAACTTTAACGGTTTTATATCTGACAGAATCAAGCTATCTGGGCTTACAAAACGGAAGAACTACTTTAGTAGATAATTTGTGAATAGTTAAATGTCTAGCTGGCTTTGAAGCATCTACCACTCGTTCACGCTTAATATCAACCAAGACATTTATTCAGGAAATCAGCACCTACTACTGGTGTAGAAACATTTGCAATTAAAAATATAAAAGGAAACTCGCGTCGCAAATTTAGGAGCTTTTTGCCAAATCTGTTGATTGTAGATCCATTGGCTGGCGTCAATGCAAAAGGGTAAGGCTCTTTGTAACCCTGAAATTTTGGAGAGGAAGGACAGAGATCTCTGCTTTACTATCGATTAAAAATTTCGGTTTGCTTGTGCGCCGCCGATGCAGTGGGAGTAACTAGGTTTTTGTTGTTGGGTTCTTCTTGACGAAGGCGCAAGGTTGCTCACATTTTTTGGCTTTGCTACGGAACCTGTAACGATAACGGCAATGCGACCTTCTTCGTGATTGTGATCGATTTCTAAACTCACGGTAATTTCTTGAAGAATTTCTGGGTACATGGTTTCTTTACCTTTTGATCTCCTTTACTTCTAACGTTAATTTTGCGAACGCTTCATAAAGTGCTGTCTGCGATTTCACTAAAAGCTGCAATAACTTAATGTCTTGGCACTGCTGTGAGTTAATGGGCGCTATTTCGTTTGGGGATGAAACCTCCCAAATGTCGTCTGCTAATTTTGCTCTTTCTTTTATATCCTTAATATTGGAGCGAGTTAAGGCCACTAGCAAATTTATCGATAGTTTTCTAATCCACAGCTTTTTACGTATGATTGTGCATCAGGTGGTGCCAGCTATTATGCATAAGTGACAATAGAGCTCGGAAGGTCTTCGATCACCTAAGCATGAGTCTGCCAAAACTTTACCCAAACTAGAGGCTTCCTTGAGATTGTATTTGTTAATTCAAAGTGTTGTTAATTCATCGTATTTATTACTGGTCGGTGGTTTTTGTATGTAGTCAAACACGAACATAACGACTTCCTATGGTAGCGCGGTCGCGATGTGTTCATACTTAGTTATGTTTTGCGTAACGCCTTTGGGCGCGAATTGGCTTTCTGCTTGGATAGACCAAACTTCAGGCCAAAACAACGGCTCCTTAATAGGGCTGGCAAATATTTCCGCGTTAGTACTGTTTCTTTGTGTATTATTTGTGAAGATGTTGTCTGTCATAAGCAAATCAACGGTAGTGTGTTTTATCGTGACGCTGTAAGTGGTGTATGTATCGTCTTGAAAGAAGGAAGTTTATAATGTAAAACTAATAAATTTTAATAACGCTAATTAATTTATTACTAACATATATGTGCATCTGTACAAGATATATAAAATTAAAAAGAAAACTTAGTTTTTGTTCCTTTTTCTTTTTAATCCACTTCCCGACAGCAAAAATGAAATGCAAATTTAGAAATGGAGAGTATCAAAATTAAAATTTGGACAATAAAAACAAAGTCTTCATTGCTATTTTGTTTTAAGCATACAATATATATATATATATATATACTACCATTTACTTAGAATAAAACAAAAGTAATGTAAACAACAAAAAATAAAGTCAAAGTAAAATATGGAAATTGAAAATTAAAGAAAATGAATATGAAAGTATTGAAATTTACCATTTTATGTTGTTCTATTTTAAATATTCAATCATCTATTTTGAATTTCAAAGCACAAAAACAAAGAAACTTAGCTGCTCTGTTTCTCCGCCTCTAATGCTTGTTGAGAAATGCCGGGCTGGCTTATTTGTTAATAGTGATTGGGATATTCCTCCTAACGCTTGCTTGCCACTGCATATGTTTTTCCTTCTTTCTTATCCTTTTATTTTAAATTACCATTCAATGCTTTCAATTCTTTTTGGTATGTCGTCAATTGCAAAAACATTATAAGAGGAAGACACATCAGATTGTCAAGAATTTACAAGCATGTTTCCCGATATTGACTCTCTTTTTTTTATGTACTTTCACGCTTATTTTTAAGAAATTTCGCTTCTCAAGCTTTTGTTTCCGAAGGCGTAAGCATGCATAGACACAAACTTTATACACCTGTTTTATTATTTTTCATTTTTCTATTGCAAATTTTAAAGTAGATATTGGCTATAAGCACTAGTTTCTTTTAAAATTGGTCTTTAGTGTTTTAGAGTTTTCGAAACGGTTTTTTTATTCTTTTATTAATACGCTTTTATATCACAAACTGCCTTGGAGTCTGGAGGTTTTTCCATATTATTTGAATAAAATTATAAATTTAGAAGATAGTTGACGACCAAATATAATCTGTATTTCATTTTGTTTAACAGCTACGGTAAAAATCGCCTTCGTCTGCTTCTTATTTGTTCGATTTCATCTTGTTAGATATATTTTGAAACAGCCTTAATTCATATCGTCACGCATGCAACGTTGGAGTTTTTTTTTCTTTTAAGTGTATCCCTACAGCAATTGTTAATTTTATTTTATTCAATAGATCTGAACGGCTTTAACGTTTTCAACAATTAGCATGACTTCTTTTATATAGTTAATCAAAATTTATCTTATTTTGTTTGCAATTTTAATATTAACTTTTGTTGCGAAAAGATTTTTGTTTTTCAAGACAAAATGTCGGAAAAATTTGGACACATGAAATTCTAAAAGTTTTGAAAAAATGTTACCATTGCCTTTTATTTATGTTAAAAACTGAATTTTTAGATTATTTTTGTTTTGTTTTATTTAGCTCAATGCTAATAAACTAATTTGAAATATATGGCCGTGGGTTCAAATCTCAAGTGCGGTAGAGTTTTTAATAAAGCCGAAAGCCTTAGAATGCTAGTGCTTTAAGACTTTAGTATTAAAATTTATTCTCTGGCTAAATTTATAAATAATAATAACAATAATTTGAAATATAGTAAGAAAACACTTTAAATTTCATTCCTTTTTATTCTGAGCGTATCACTTTCGTATTTTGACGCAGCAATTTTTAAGTAATTTTTTAAATATTGTCTTTTTTATTTGATGGGATTTTTTACCATTATATTTTATATTTATAATGGAAAAAGATTTTTTAATTTTGTTTTTTATTGAATTTTGATTTTATTTTTTCGGGTTTACTTTCTGAACACACAAAACACTGTTTATTACAATTATAATTTAGAAAGTATTGTGTAATAATAACATAATAACAATATTAATAATAACGAAGACATTTTACAATTAGTGATAAAGAAAACTGAATAGATAAAAATTTTAAAGAAACGGAAAGATATTGGCTAAGATTGCTGGAACACTTGAAGCTGACATCGTTTGAGCAAACCGCAGTTTGGATTTGTTATATCAATTTCTTGAAGGTCAGGTTTACAAAAATTTAATTCTTTCGCCCATTTCAGCTAAACGTAGGCTTTCTCTTGCACTCCTATAAGTTTTTCTGTATTTCTGTGTGAAGGATACATTTAAATCGATTCGAATGTGTTGTGATTTCCTAAGTATTTAGCGCATGGCGATAGTGTGCCAAATCTCTCAATTGCGAGTTCTTTAGGAAAATTTAGTAGCTGCATGCATGTCCTGCCCAAAGAAACTTGGATGAAAGGAATTAGCTCAGGATTTCCATAACATGTCTGATTTAGTTCATTAGATTGGTATAATTGATGGTAAACGCATTTCTGTTGTTTGCCGCCCCAAGTATGTTAATGTTAACAAATAAGTACCTAACTTTTTTAAATTTTCTCTATAGATCATTTATCTATGGTATTGCTAGGAATCGGTCATGCGAATTACATTTTTACAAACGGTAGATATCGGAGTTTGCGGTTTCTAAGCAGAGAGCGGTTACGATTTTGCTATTATGCTTTTTGCGCTTCTTTATAATTGCATTTCCATTTATTATCTGAGATTTTGAAATTCCAGAATGAAAATAAGAATTCTTGTATGAAAATAAGTTGCAATATTTCTGACGTTTCAATCTGTGCAGTTTATTTTCCTCTCCGATTTTTATTAAATTGTAATGATTATAATGACTTCTTTAGGTAATTGACTGCAAAATTTATTGTTTCAATATTTATTGTTGCAGCTGACTTTATTGCTACACATCAATAGTGGGTATCTCGTCTAGTGAATCCCAAAGAAAGGGAACTGTATCAATAACATTTTATAATACAATTCAGTCTAAGTTTATGAAACTCTTCTGATTTGGTACTCTCAGGAATTGTGAGCCTAGATGTTATAATAATTATGTTAACTTTGAAATAAGGCAAATGGTTACAAACAAGAGAAGGCTAAGAATACGAAGGGAAAAAAGCTCTCCAGAAATCCTCTATAAAAACAGGATTTGCGCTTACGTCTAGCATATTTGATTAACATTACTACCAAATATCTCAAACCATCGAGGAGGCGGATTGTTCCCTTAAAGGGCAGGTCAACAAACTTTGCTTATTATCTAAAAGAATATTTTCAGGATAATAACCTGCTAAATTTTAAATACAAAAATTAAAATTTCTAGGCAGTCCACGTCCATTGGTTGACCTCCAAGATTATTATATTTGCTGAAGTCAAAGAAGAGGCAAGCAAAGTATACGTTAAGAAACCCCTGGTTATGATTGCATAAGTGGAATAACCATTAAATCTTTACAGTCTAAGCCTCTCTTAACATAAATTTTTAGGAATATGTTAAAAAGCTGGTATAGGAATATGTTGAATAACTTTCGGATTTAGTGGAAATGCGCAAGTTATTAAGTAGCTAAACATAATATAATAAGTTTACTGTTTACTACTCCGAAGAATATTCCCAGCTCTAGAGCAAAGCCTTCTTATTTCGGGTCACCAGTTGGGTTTCAGGAATAGACATGGTGTTGTTTCGTCTATCAGGGCAGCCATTGAGAGCGAAAACCATTTGCGGTGGTGTACTTCTAAGCCTTCGATAAAGGCTTCCAAACTTAAAAAATTTCCTTGAAGACCTAAACAGTTGCTACTTAAATCCTTTTGGAAAAATAGGCATTTCTATGTTAAAGTTGAAAATGATACATTTAATATATGCAAAATTGAAGAGAAAGTTCCTAAGCGAAGTGTCCTAAGTCCGATATTCTATACAATTTTCACTTCAGATTTTGCGATTGCTGAGACTATCTTTGCCGCGACGTATGCAGATGCCACGACAATCCCAATTTTATCAAGTGATCCCATTAATACGTGACCAACTACAAATTCCACCACAATTTCGCTTTGTCTGAATAAATTGAATAATCAAAATATAAATGCTAAAAAATCGACGAGTATTCCGTTTACGCCTAATAAGCGTTCTTGTCCTCCACTATTTTTGAATGGCAATAATAGCTCTACCTATCAATAACTGTGAAAAATATTTGGGTTATGTATTGACCAACGATTAAAATGGAAAAATCATACAATAGTTAAATGCCAACAACTTATTTTAAATCCCCGAAGACTTCATTGGTTAATTCGTCCAGAATCTCAACATAATCTAAGAAATTAATACGTTTTATACAAGAGTGCCCTCCAACATACATGGAACTTTGTCATACAACTGCGGGGAACAGTCAATGACTCTAATATTGAAACGCTTCAAGTATATCAACATAAGACTTTTCGTTACACTATTAATGTTCCCTTGTTTGCTAGCAAAAAACTATGCAGAATGATCTGAATTTCCCATTTATTAAAAAGGCCAATTCAAAGCATTTCGTCGAAACATCTTGTAAGACGTAGTAATTATGTAAATCGCTTGGCAATCTTTTAGCTCTTCTAGATAAATTCAATGTCATAAGAAGATTGGAACTTTCATTTATAAATTAATATACTTTTATTCCTTATTTTATTTTAAGGGGTTTTGTAAGTTTATATACCATAGCGGCACAGTAGCCTCTGCTATTTTTATCAAACATGTTCATTCGCTTGACATATACGTTTCAATGCATTGTATAAAAAAAGGGCTGCACTGGAATATCCTTGCTAAGGCATGAAAATGTGACGATCGTACGACGGACGGGCGTACATACTTACTGGCGACAATGGCCGGACGAATTCTCGTCGCACCGCTTTGCAATACTTCTTTTGTATAGTTTCTTTTTGCGTTGTAAATGTAAAAGTGTGACATTAGTAGTAGATTTAGTAGACTTTGACGTTTATTTAAGGGTGTTTGGCTTTTTTATATGGCGGGTCTCATTAATATTGGGTTTTTCGCTCGACAAAAACTAAACGCTTGGTAAACCTAGTCCATTCTCCAAACATCAAAGTTTGTTTTCCTATTTTGTACTACCAGGGAATACATATTACACAAGAAAATTAAATAACTTTAACAATTCAAAAAACGTAGTCATTATTATTGTTTTTTTTTTGGGTTTTTTCGCACAAGAACTTCGGGCAACCTCAGGTCCGCTTAACTTTATTCATTCATCATTATATCAAAAATTTAAATACCTATTTTTCTATTGATTTTTTTCATTTGATAAAACCGTCTCTTTATTTTTATGAAATAGCGCTCTTATGTCAAATTTTCCATCTTGCAATTTAAGTGCATTGTTTGTGTGTTTCTTATAATTAAAATGGCAAGTTTGGCAACTTTGCGCGCGTGTTAGTCGTGTTTTAATTCTTTGCAGGAAATATTTTAATTTCTTATTGTATCTCTTACCTTTTTTGCTTTATTCGCGTCTAAAGCGTAAAAATCTCTAAATGAATAAAGTGTGTAATTTTATCTATATGAACTATATTAATCTTTTATGTGAAATTCAACTTAGTTTTGCGCAGTTAACAATTAGAGCTCTAGGTAAAATTCGCTATTTTTTCTGTTAATCTATGTTTAGAGTTTGTTTTCGCTCTATATTTACAGTGTCAAAGAAAGTGAGAAGTTTCGTTTAATTTGCTAACAATGTTTGTGTTGTGGAAACTTTTAGTTCTCTGTTCTTTTTTTCTTCATAATCTCGTTCTGTCGGGTTTTACTAGACAAGGATTGTTTATTTACAGCAAGACGTGCGAAAACAGGCCCAGAATCTGAACGATTTATCTCGCGTTGGCTCTGCGATCGTTTTTGCCATCCAAAATGTGCTGGTAGTATCGTCCGTGCTGCTGATGCAGTCATGGATCCCTCTAAAGGATTACGATGGTCATGTCCTGATTGTAGGAAGCGGGAAATTGATTTCTATAAACCCTTCACGGACACGAGAATTAGTTTCTCAGTTTTGAGCAAAAATCTTGGATCCTTGTGTGATAAGTTTGATGAGTGTCTTTATATTGAGCACTCATCTTCTTCCCCAGATGATAAAGTCAAAATTCGTAGCGTGGCGTGTGGTACATCACCTCCGAGCTCTCGCAAGTTTGCTTCGTTAATTCAATTTAGCGCTCCCACAATGTTTACAATGAACGTTAGCGTTTCTGCTATTGTTGAGTCTTAGTGTTTAATAAAAAAGTTACGAATAAGCTGGGAAGTCGTTCTAGTTTAAGCTATACTGAAAAGGCAAGGGTATCTCTTTCCCATGGCGCCTCTCACACTACTCAGGTGTCATCGCCTAAAACCATTAAAGAAAATAATAAATCCACCTTTCCTCCTTGCTGTTTGAGTGTGAGTGATAGTCACCATTCTGGGCAGCTCACAAAAGCTGCTTGGTTACCGCTTCTATATGCTCCCCAACTCAAAACTCCTCATCTGTGATCCCACCCGTTCCCAGTAGAGATGACATTTGCTTGACGGCAGTTTCCCCCAGAAACGCAATATTTGTGTCAAGACTGATACATCTGTGGATAACATAAAAAGTTATCTGGCGGCGAAAGTCCCATCAGTCAATTTAAAGCGTGTTAGCATTTTCAAGTTTGGTCCTTTCAACCTAGAGCAATCTCGTCTTTTAAAATGTTAGTTCCGACTGAAAACATGGGTATGTTGTTATATAAACCATTGTCGCTAGTTGGATCCTAATTTAAGGAATTTATCCCCTGTGATCGACGCCGTAATACTAATGCAGCAGCGCTTTCCCCTTCAGAAAACTAAATGTTTCTTCAGGCTCATTAACTCTCATTTATTAAAATGTTAGAGGCCTAAATTGAAAAATGCGGTCTACTCTCCTAAATTCAGTAAGCACGGAGTTTTCTTGTTTGGCCTTCACTGAAGCTTGGTTAAACCCTGATGTACATTCGTCGGAAGTTTTCCATAATTCGTTCCAGGTTTCCAGAAAGGACCGATTGAATCGCGTTGGTGGTGGCCATATCTTCGACAGTCCCGTCCTATTCAACTGAATTTCCCACTACTCCCGACGTTGAATTTATCGCCATTCGAGCGAAATTTTTTTATAACTAGTTATATGTAACCTGCCCTTATATTCCTCCAAATTCGGATATCTCTACATATAAGAAACCGTCCGCCCTCATTTGTGAAGTGACCAAGCAACCAAAATCTACCTATATAGTCATTGCGTTGGATGACTTCAATTTGCCTCAAGTCACTTGGCTTTACAGTGATAGTTCTGGCTGTTTGATTCCTTCCTCAACATCTGATAAAGCCGTTGTGTTCTTCAATGAATTATTTGATAATAATTTAGTTCAATACAATGGTGATAGTTCTGGCAGCTTGATTTCTGCTTCAACATCTGATAGAGCTGTTGTGTTCTCTAAAGAGTTATTTGACCGTAATTTATTTCAATACAACTGTACTCGTCATAGACTTCTTGATCTTTGCTTGCCAATTTTCCTGAGATTTGTGTTAATCGTTGTCTTCCTTTTAGTTTACCTGGGGATCCTTATCATCTAGCAATATGTATTTCCTTTCATCACAAGCACGATGAGTCGTTGAACTTCTCTAACGTTCTAACTTCAACTTTTTCCAATAAGTATTATGATTTCCACAAAATCAATAATTCAATGGAAAATCACATCTTCCACATATTAAGCTTGATTTCTCAGTTGGAATCGTTAATAGCTTACCTTCATCGTTCTACAATATATCAAATCTAGCGTCCGTTCCGATCAAGCAGTCCCGTCCTCGAAGCAGTTGTCCCTCGTGGTTTCATAAGTCAACAAAATATTACAAGAATAGGCAAAACAAGCTTTTAAAAAAATTTTCAAAAAGTGGCTCTGGCCGTGCCTTCTTCGCTTACTCAGCGACAAGGCATAGATTTAATTTCCTCAACCACCAACATTATTGCGGATACCTTCAGTTTATGAAATCCTCACTGTTTGCTAGTCCTAAACACTTTTTGAAGTTTTTTAAGTTCAAAAGAAAATTTTCCATAAATCTCTCGCATGTTTCTTTCAATGGCTATGAGCCCACGGATGATATTGAAACCTCAAATCTCTTTGTTGAATGCCGACGAAATTTTTCGACTGCTCGTTCCGATTTAGCTGTAAACCACCCATATTCGATAACTAATTCTGTTTCAATTCCTAATTGGTCATTTTAGAAAATGACGTTTTAGAAGGGTTGAGCTCTCTAAAGTATAGTTGTGCGCCTCGTTCTGATGAAATTCTATCATGTGTAATTAAATTATGCGATCCCGAGCTATGTGGTGTTATCCCAAGGATTTTCAACCAGGCCAGCTGTAGGAAGAGTAGTCTCCTTATACCAATGTGGAAGTAGACAACTCGTTGAGAACCATAGAAGCACTGCCAAGTTGAGTGTTTTGTCTAAACTGTTCGAGCGCATTGTTACTCAGCATTTGGCCTTTGCCATCAAATCTTGTATTTCTCCATTTCAACAAGGCTTTCCGAAAGGAAGATCTACGATCACCGATCTGTTAGAGATCGCTTGTGATGTTTTCAAGGCCTTTTCTAGTAATTCTCGCACTGATGTAATGTACACTGATTTTAGTAAAGCGTTTGATTTGATTAATCGTAACTTAAAGATCTTTAAACTCCAAGCGTCTGGTTTCCGTTTATATTTAGTGAAGTGGATAATTTCTTATCTGCACAATAGATCACTCAGGGTCTCGTTCAACTTGTTCACTTCATTTGAATTGCCTGTGTCCTCTGGCGTATCTCAAGGCAGCCATTTGGGACCCATTTTATTTAATGTATACATCAATAACCTGCCCTCGATGACTAAATCCAGCTAGAACTTAATGTATGCTAATGATATGGATCTGTCTTCTTCCTCTTTCATAGAATCTCAGTCACATCAGCTTCAAATTGGCTTAAACAGTTTGGTTGCATGGTGCTCGTTGAATTTTATGAAATTAAAACTAAATAGATGTAAGAAGCTTTCTTTTCATTACTCAGTATTTCATTGATTCGCACAAGTTGGAGATCGTCGAATCTTTCAATGATTTAGGCGTTCTATTTAACCATAGGTTACGTTTTAACTTGAATATTGAGCTCTCGTTAAATAAAACTAGGTCCGCGCTTGGTTTTATAAAGACTTGGTGTAAAGAGCACGAAAGTACACGTGTTTGATTAGACCAATATTTGAGTATTGGGCTCTATTGTGTGGTCTCCTTTCTATAGGTACTATGTAAATTCAATTGAATCTGTTCAGAAGCATTTCTAGCTTTAAGGAACTTGAGTGGCACCTGGTTAACTCTCTTTCCCCCTATGAAAGTAGGTTGCTTCAGTTATCCTTACCGTCGCTTTGGAAACGTAGATTTATTCTTGGCGTTTCCTTCTTAAGCAAAGTTATAAATGGTACTATTGACTTGCCCGCATTACTCGGCGAGATAAGCTTTAATGCCGCAAACCGCTTCTCTAGGCACTTTATCTTTTTTAAGCTTAGTCAATGTAACCACAATTATGAGCTCTTTAGCCCGCTCAGAGTTGTTTGCAAGAGCCTAAATGATGTCTACCACTTCTTCTCAATGTCGGATCCTTTAAAATCTATTAAAGCAATTTTGCTTAATACACGCGATTTATCTATGTCGTACTTAAACTAACTTAAATTCTTAAATTCTCATTTTTTTATTTCGAAAACTAAATGTGCTGTTAACGTTCTCGGTTGCTTAAGCTTAAGCATGTTTGCAATGGTTTGGTTTAGTTGCAATCTTGATCTGTTCTTGTTGATCAAACGAGTCTAAGTCAGGAAGTTGCATCCTGATATTTTACCTATAAATATATTACATACTATGTGCATTTGCAAATGTTTCCGTTCACATTTCCTTACTGTCGTTTCGTCGAGACGACCGGTGTGTAGAGATGAGGATGAAGGCGACTCAAGCCTGTGCTTTTGCCAAGGGTTTGAAAGTTTGCGATAAAGTTTTTGCTGTTAACTATAATTTCGGCAATAGAATTATAAATTTCGCGTTAAAATCCGCAAAGAAATAGAATGCCATAGACCATTTAAACGTGTAAGGAAATTTTTATCATCTTGGGGGATTGCAATGAAATGAAATGGAATAGGAAACCTGTTATAATAAAAAGCTCGTCTAGAACATATTTCTAAACATCAACCAGGTTTTTCTCGAAATACAATTCACCAACAGCAAATAACCAGCTTCCTTTTTCATCATTTGACTACCCTTGAAAAATCTTTTTAAGAAGAAGTTAACAGGTTCGACAAGGTAATATAAACATTATTTATTAAAAAAAATTCACTTTCGAATATTCGTCAATCACAAAAATAGCTACATTTTTAAAATCCCGTCTACTGTTCACTGTATATGCACAGGTAGATTAATCGATTTTCTTCCCTTTTTTGGAGTAATTATAACGCCCCTTAAATGTTATATATACACTATTACAGTATATTTGTATATATAGTGCTATACTGTATACTTTTACGTTGTGGGAGTGATAATTTCGCTTAAAGACCCCTTAGGTCTGTTGATCTAAAAGCGTAAAAAGTTTTAATTTATTTAACCATTTATTTAATCATACGATGGACTAGCGACTTTATTTACTCACCAACTTTTTTCTTGAGCTTAATAGGATTAAGCCGACAAGTGATTATTTGTCATATATATAAACTGAAAACCTTTATATGTTGATTTAACCACGAGCTATGCTTGTAAAAGCTTGTATCCTTTATCATAAGCGCGGCCATTGGGAAACTCGTAAATTATTATAATTGCCTGGAGATTAATGGCCGTTTCCGACAGAGGTTTCAAGTTAAAACTAAAGTTTACTTTGCAGAAAAGGCGATCGATTTTCGCACACCCAATTTCTTTAAATCCGACAATTATCATTTGATATACGGGGAGCATACTTAATAGACAAAATTATACTTGCGCATAAAAATCACCTTTTTGATTAAAGAAGAACCCACTGAGACCACAGAACTTCTTGATTTGAGATTCTTATAACATATTGCCCATTGCCGATACTGTGAAGACGGCAATTTTTCTATCCGAATAATCATGCTGGGGTAGCCTCGGCGGCTATTCCACGCGCCCCTACTTTCATTATTAATATTTCTCTTTAAATGAAAATCTCAATACTTCTTGTTGCCACAAGTCAGCTTTCTTATAGTCTCTATGTTACGTCACTACCTCAACTAAGTTGTGAACTTACCCCGACGGCGGTCCAGTCAAGAAGAAGCAAGTGGGAAGTCATCTTCTTCTTGTCGATACTTTTGTATCGTTCGAAGTATGTCAGTTAAGTTATTTCGAATATTATATTCCCATTCCATTTCGTTCTTACTTATTACTTATTACAGCATCCCTATAATACTGTTACGGAAATCCTAAATCCAGCTCATTCCGGATAATTAATTTTCCCAAATAATAAATTCCCTAGAGAAAGGAAAACCAAATGCACGTTCGCGGTGCGTCATGCAGTTGCCAGTCGAGGAGAACGAGTACCGGAAAAGCAGATTAACGGATTAAAAATGAAGCCATGAAATTAGGTATCAGTAATATGCTTGTAAAAATGTATATAAATAGAATTTTTACGGAAGGCGGCGTGACTCGGACAAGAAAATAAATTGTGAATAATCCTACTATTAAGGAATATAATTGTAAAACAAAGAATTTAGAAGAGTATTTCTCTTCAAAACAATATCCACGATCTAGTGGTACGAGAACATTAGGGCCGAGAGTACTGCAAAAATAAATTGTGAATAATGCTACTATTAAGGAATATAATAATAATAATGAAGGGTGTGAAGATAAATTCGAATTTAACTAGTAAAGACACCTACCATTTCTATTAACATACCTCGGTTAACGACTTAACAGAGCTCATGTTATATAATTACAATTGAGATATAGTTGGTTTGAAAGCCTAATCCGTCCAAATTTAAAAAAAAGAAAATATTTTTGTGGGCATTTCATGAATCAATATAAAACTACCTTTCAAGCAAACTAAACAAATTCAAATTTTGCATATGGAAACTATTTTTAACGGTATTTGAAATTTGGTATGTTAGCGAAAAATGCATATGGAAAAAAACACAAATTTGACACTCTGGTGCGGCCAAACTAGAAAATGTCGCCTATATTCACCTATATCATGTGAATCTATATAAAAACGCCTGTCCAATGAGCAAAAAAATTCAAACTTTTCTTTCGGGAACTGTTTTGAATGATCTTTTGAAATTTGATATGTTAGCGAAAAATGGTAAAATGTGGTATAGTATAGTGTATTTTGTACTAGAAATCATTGTACTACAGTACAAAATTTTTGTACTAGAGTATAGTGTATTTTGTACTGAAAATAATTCTACTACAGTATAGTGT
>NW_023998454.1:823588-824350 GCF_014805625.2 Glossina fuscipes | reverse complement strand
ATTTTGTACTGAAAATAATTCTACTACAGTATAGTGTATTTTGTACTGATAATATATATATATTAGGGTATTTTGTACTAGAAATCATTGTACTACAGTACAGTGTATTTTGCAATAGAAATCATTGTACTTCAATCAAAATCTTCAAAATCTTTGTACTTCAGTATAGTGTATTTTGTACTGAAAATAATTCTACTACAGTATAGTGTGTTTTGTACTGAAAATCATCGTACTGTAGTACAAAATGTTTGTTCTACAGTATAGTGCATTTTGTACTGAAAATAATTTTACTTCGGTATAGTGTATTTTGTACTGAAAATCATTGTACTATAGTACAAAATTTTTGTACTGAAAGTCATTGTGCTATAGTACAAAGTACTTTGTACGGAAGCTCATTGTACTATAGTACAAAATTTTTGTACTGAAAATTTTTGTACTACAGTATATTGTATTTTGTACTGAAAATCATTGTACTACAGTATAGTGTATTTTGTACTAGAATACATTGCACTACAGTATAGTTTTTTTGTCCTAGAATATAGTGCATTATGCTAAAGTATACTACACTAGTACAATACTTTACTATACTAGTATATATATATGCTATACTATACTCACAACCATTTTTCGCTAACATATCAAATTTCAAAAGATCGTTCAAAACAGTTCCCGAAAGAAAAGTGTGAATTTTTTTGCCCATGCAATAGGTACTTTTATATAGATTCACGTGATATAGGTGAATATAGGCGACATTTTCTAGTT
>NW_023998454.1:823406-823578 GCF_014805625.2 Glossina fuscipes | reverse complement strand
TATAGGCGACATTTTCTAGTTTGGCCGCACCAGAGTGTCAAATTTGGGTGTTTTTCCATATGCATTTTTCGCTAACATAGCAAATTTCAAAAAATCGGTAAAAATAGTTCCTGAAAGCAAAGTGTGAATTTTTTTTGCTTAATCGATAGGTATTTTCATAGAGATTCACGTG
>NW_023998454.1:686943-818406 GCF_014805625.2 Glossina fuscipes | reverse complement strand
ACATAGCAAATTTCAAAAAATCGGTAAAAATAGTTCCTGAAAGCAAAGTGTGAATTTTTTTTGCTTAATCGATAGGTATTTTCATAGAGATTCACATGATATAGGTGAATATAGGCGACATTTTCTAGTTTGGCCGCACTAGAGTGTCAAATTTGGGTGTTTTTTCATATGCAGTTTTCGCTAACATACCAAATTTCAAATACCGTTAAAAATAGTTTCCATATGCAGAATTTGAATTTGTTTAGTTTGCTTGAAAGGTAGTTTTATATTGATTCATGAAATGCCCACAAAAATATTTTCTTTTTTTTAATATGGACGGATTAGGCTTTCAAACCAACTATATCTCAATTGTAATTATTTAACATGAGCTCTGTTAAGTCGTTAACAGAGGTATGTTAACAGAAATGATAGGTGTCTTTACTAGTTAAATTCGAATTTATCTTCACACCCTTATAATAATGTAAATAAAGGAATTTAGAAGAGAATTCTTCAAAAGAATACCCATGATCTAGTGGTACGAGTCATCTCTTAGAAAAGCGAATTTCGAAGCAATACCCATGCAGAAAATGGTGATCAAATTCTCGAATTATTTCGACATTTGTAAGAATTGGATTAGCTTGAAAAACCGCGACATCCGTCTGCGAATTATTTTTCGACTTTCTGAAGAAATATCCGGATATTGTGAAACAGGTGAAGAAGCGGAAAGAACGTGTTGCAATCTGCAAAGAGAGGATTGTAGAAAAAGAAGACGAACTCCACGAGATTGAAGCCAAAGTTGGAGAATTAGCCAGTATTATATTGTAAACCAAACATTTAATTTGCTACACGGGAGCAGGCATAAGTACTTCAGCGTTAAATCCCGATTATAGAGGCAGCAAAGGTATCTGGACGTTATTGTCTAAAGGAGAAGATATCGATGAGCACGATATATCAGTAGCTAATCCTACATTCAACACATATGGCTTTGTATGAAATAATTCTTTGTATTGTAATAATTCTCTCACTAACAAGAAACAACAAATTATTCGTTGTACTTTTACGTAAAAAACCTGAAAAACGCCTATATGTGAAGATTTAATTGAGAGGAAGCGAATTAGAATCTGTGGACAAATTAAAAATTTTGAGTGTTATTATTGACAGGAAAATTGGTTATTGACACCACATCGACGACATCTGTTCGAGAGTTTGTTTTACTCTTCGACGGCTGTACTAATATGTATTTGCCCTATCATGTAAGGTATAAAGTGGTCCAAGCACTGATGATGTCACAGATATCTTATTGTATGGAAGTATATTTAAGTACAATAGCTCATAATATTCATAAAATTAAGCTGTTGGCCAATAAAACTGCTAGATTTGTGTTCGACGTGAGACATCATAATTCTGTCTCTACTCAATATGAAAATCGACACTACAATCACATATCGCGGCATGTCAGTAACTTCTTAAAATGTTCTTTTGACAATTTTCTGACTATAAAATATCTCCCATGCTCATCACATATGTTTTCCTCCATCTTGCAGTGTAACTTTGGTATCGGAAGTTTTAATGTACCCGGACAACTAAAACATGCGTACCTTACTTCCATATTGAAAAGGGGCATGTTTGAAAATATGAAAGATATGTACCTGAGTCTAAAAGGAGAATTACACGCATGGAACTTCGAGGATCGCCGCCACTTACTCTTATGGTTAGAAGAGATTGAGTGTTTTGTCAATTTTCGGATACATAACCGTGAGCAAGCGCATTTCACACGTGAGGGAGAGTATTTATACGGTGTAGATTGCCGTTTACAATTTTATTTCTCCCGCTATGGCTACCGTAAACAGCACTATGCCATCTCACGAGCGCTTAGAAATTTAGACGAACAGTTCTTGTTTCCCTCCCGAGTACAGATGCGTGAATGGCCACAATTAGATATAAAATTAAATGATGAGGAAAACCTCTTTTTAGGCAATTGGCAATGTAAACGGCTGAACTCTAGACAGAAAAAAGCCGTAGCAAACATACTACGAGGAGAAGTTCACAACATGCCATACGTGATTTTCGGATCCTCTGGCATAGGAAAATGGGCAACGCTAATGGAAACTATTATTCAAATTTTTAAATTGATACCTAGTGCACGTCTGCTTGTAGGCACACCTTCCAATAGCTCTCCTGATTTAATAACGAGGCGTCTGATCGAATCCGATGTACCCAAAATGGGTGAGTTTATACGTCTAGTATCCCACAAGGAGCTCAAAGAAGAACATATACCAGCGTATTTGTGGCCGTATTGCCCAACAGGCGACAAATACTGGGATACTGACGTAGATTACAAATCTGGAGATGATATTTTTGTGACCAAGTCCGGACTCAAACTAAAATGTCCCAAAATTCACATAGAATTTAAATTTGATCCTCAATTCGATGTTGATTGCTTGACAAATCCGCAAATTTTAGCATTTTTTGTTCAGAAATTTCAGAAATGATTGTTGAGAAGGGAACTCATCACAGCTCGGTTCAAATTACATGCGCGAGGCAACATTAAAATATTTTTTGCGGTTTGATGATCAAATTATTTATGCGTAAATAACCAGATAGTGATGTGGATATGTCCAAGAAATGTGTATTTTCTGTATCACTAGAACTCATTGAAAATTGTACCATAATGTACCATAATGTGTGTGCTAATAAAACCTTGAAGGTCATTTACCAAATATACCATTTTGCCACGTAACCATATGCAGGATGCTCTGAACCGAGCATTTAATTTCTATATCCATCACCGAAGGGTGAGGGGTACTCTCCATCTGTCGCTCTATTAATCTGTCTGACAACTTTGTAATATCTGCAGTTGGCGAAAATGAAGACATCGCCTACAAATTTGTAAAAGAATTTTAAAATAGCCAAAGCCATTCGAAGAACACAGCTGCAATGCCTACACGCCTATGCGACAAGAACAAGGAACAAGGTCTTTTCTTTCCGAATTTTTATTGAAGGCAAGTGCTTTTAATAACGAAGAGTTACATGTTGCCCATCTCAAGCAGTTGGTTTCTTTTGTCAAAACTGCTGATTTTGCTTTTAATTTCACTTTGTCCTCTGTTTTTTCTCACTTGCAAACAAATTCAGACTGACTTGTGAATAATTGTAAATAAATATAGACGCTTACTCTCAGATGCTCGAGAAATTTATACATGCAACAGCTGTTAATAAACAAATATATATATATATATATATATATTATTTACGAATTGGCTGCTATAAAGGAAAGTGAGCGGAAAAAAATTTATATACTTATCGTACTTTAAACACACAGGAATAACTTATAACTACGTGTACGACCAAAACAAGCCGCGTGACTTTGGCCCTTACAATACGTATTGGTTAACCAGATTGCTTGTCTTTATCGAAAGCAGTGATGATTTGCTGATGGCAAGCAATTCAACAAAAGTTGAGGAAAGTTCTCCCAACATTCTGAATATGTGTCTCGCATAGATATTTCAATACTGAGTAGCTGGACGCATTACATCCGGCACATTCATCCATATCATAATCATTGTTGTAATAAGCAACAATTTTCTCTTGGCATAGAAGCTCACACAAGAACGACTGGCATTTCGCTTAGTGGTAGATATCGATTCTATGATGTTCATAAATTTATTGTTAACAACTTGAAGAGATATTGACAAAAGTAAAGAAGCACAGGTTCGTAAATTAAACGTCACAAAAAACTGTCGAACAATGAAAAAAGACTTTGTGATCAAAAAATAATTTTATTTTCCTAAAATGAACTAAAAAACAAGCTTAAGAGAAAAAGCAGAAAGAGGAAAAACGTATTCCATTAGGGAAAAGTGCTTTGAACTTTTTCCTTGTTTGCTGTTTTTCTTTTGTTTTACTTCTGTTTTTTACGTATTTTCCGCAGTCAAAAAGTCTTTGATTGCAAATTGTAAAGGGGTGCTTCAGAAAAACTAATATGAAACCAGTTACTTATCAGTCAAACTTGTTTATTTATAAAGAACAGCCGTATTTACGTAAGCTTGCTCTGATGAATTTTTTCAATTTTGGAAGGAACAATTTTTTGAGGATGAAAATATATAAATTTTTTTTTAAGTGTATACCACTTGTATTTCTATGCGTGTGTACATATGCGCTCGTATCGGTACTTTCAGTGCAGATGCATCAGTTTTAAAGGTATTTTCTGGATGCTTTGCTATATCAAATATTTTTGATATTATTTTTTGTTATCCATTTTAAGCACACTCATCATGTCGACATAAATTCTAAGGAGCACATATTTGCGTACATATAGATATTTGCAAGCGCAGGCAAAGCTCTGCTTTGATGCTGAGTGAATTACTTGGCCTTGGCCATCAAGAGTATTTAATAACGTTACAATAATGAACACGTAGTGTTAAAAATAATTGCTAGAAATGCACTTTGCGAAGTTGTGCACGTTCTATGACGACAAGTCAGTCTTTCAGTTTAAAGCGAATTTTGAGTACTATCCACATAAAGTTAAGAAGCCGGAAATTCTTTAGTTTATACTAATTTTTGAATCGAGATTTGCCCGAAAAAAGCGTAGTTTAGCCGTTATGGCCGTTTAGGAGCTGTTAATGACAATAAATTATTGACAAAATTCTAATTTTTCTCATCAACTTAATTTTTCAAGTGCTTATGAAAAGTCATTTCGTGCATTATACTTTTATTTATGGAATATAAGCAAAGAAGAACCTGATAATCAACGGTTGTAGTCTTATTACAGTAATCACAAAAGGGAATTTCATTTCGCTGCGTAATTGAATGAATAATTGACACAGTGGTTGAGTACTACCCGCTAGATTGCAGCTCGTGATCACATACGAACAGATGCGAATTAAAACAACAGCGTCATTGTAAATTGTTTAAAAAATACTTTTAGGTAGATTAAGCGTTTACTATTCAAAAAAATAATTTATACGGCGAATAGAGCGGGAAATGTATGACTACAATGGAACGAGCGTCGAAAGAAATATGTAAAAAGACAACGTTAAACCTTAAGCCTAAGAGCTTAAGAGCGTTTTAAGAAACGCATTTGAATGTCCCGAAATTATATTTCTCAGAGATAGATTACACGAGTTGTACCAAGTGCAATGGCCCAAAGGTGAGGTATAAAAAAGATTGATTTTGTCTTTCCTTTTTCTCTTCGATGGAGAAGTAAAGCAACTCTTCGATGAAGAAGTAAAGAATGACAATCTTTCTTTACAGGATTAACTGGTATGGTACAGCGACCCCAGTTGATCACACCTTTTATTGTATTTCCAAATACTATATATCAAAATAATCAAACTTTGGCATGAAGGGTACAAAGATATATTATCAAGTTTCGCTTGCGGATGTGAACCATATTTCAATCTTCTCTTTCTTTTGTAACATGGAGTTTTATTGAAGCAGATCGATAAAGAGAGAGACTCGCTAATTGAAAATAAGTCAGTATTAGTTTTCAGTAATATTTTGCGATAAAGGGAATTCCCGAAACTTGCCGATGGGAAAGTAAAAAACATGGGTGACCAGGGCTTCGAGAGAGAAACGAAGTTCTTCGTACCATTCAAATTGAGACAACACTAAACCACTGAAGTTCATAGGAATATTTAATTGAAATTGTTTCTTGACCAGAGCAGTCGATTTACACATATTCGTTTCATTGTTTGTCATAGCTATGGTTAACTAACTTTATGTAGAAGAACAAACTCAATATCAAATCCTTGCATTAATTGGACTTTGTTTTAATTTTGTTTTAAAATTTTGAGTATTCCCAATGTCTGTATTGCCCATTTCCCTGTGTTTACATAAGGTGTAATAGCCCTAGTGTAAACCTCTCGCTCATAGAGTTTAGAAAATACTGCACGTCGATCAATGTTGCGTGGACATATTTGTGTGTGTGTGTGTTGGTATGGGACTGCTTTATACAAGTATTCAACAAGTGATAAAATTAAATATTTATTAAATTATTTTTTAATATTTTACTTTTGCTCCCTGCTTCTCAGTTTTCTCTGTGGAATAAGCACGACATATTCAGAATCGTTAAAGAATTTTGATGAGCCTTTTTTTTTAATGATTTTATGGCCTCGGCGTTTAATTGAATTTTTTCTCTCTTTTGCGTTCAAAATATTTGCCATTAATGGTATATTTATGAATATTAAGTTATGGCCTCTACCGGTGTGCGTACCTTAGCGGTCATCTGTGCTTGATAGAGTAAATTTATTGTATATTCCTTTTGCGTTCTCTTTCATAGGTAAGTAAGTGTGCGTAAGTACGTTAATTCTGTTTACTGAGGTGAATTAAATTGAACTCGTTTATTATTCTTTCCTCTTTGTTTGTCTCGTTCTTTGCCCCACTTCACACAACGGATAATGTTGCAATTTTAAGGAAATTGTACCTTTTACCTTTAGGTCGTCTAGAGTGGCTGTAGTGTGCAAGCGAAAATTGACAAAAATTTTTGCTAGCATAATTTTCATCAGCAACAGAGCATAACGATAACCGATACACATACGCAATCCCTTAGTAAAGGGTACAAAGGCAAACGATTGTTCATGATTGAGTGCGTTATTACAAAAATGCTCTTCAGGGCGGAACTGTTTAGCATTTGGTCCCCAAATTTGAATGCTGCGTTGCATATTATAAATGTCGATAGCGATTTGTGTACCCTCAGGTATAAGTACACCGTTAGTTAGGCGAAAATCACCGGATGCCCGTCGCAACACTATAGGCACAGGAGCAAAGAGACGCATAGCCTCATTAATTACCATTTCCGTGTACTGCATACGCTCCAGTTGCTCTATTGTTATATCATCAAGTATTAACTGATGTCCGTTATCGAACTTTTTGTTGGTGTTCTCTTTGTTGCAGCTGCTGCTTAATGATGATTGTTTGTTATCCATTATGTTTCCCTTAATAGTTTTTGGTTGATTATCATGATTAACTGTAGAGAAAATTTCGTCAAGTTCATGATATAATTTTTCTTGACATTTGGGATGCATGGCCAAGCACAAGCATACTAAGTACAAAGCCGTTGAGGTAGTCTCAAAGGTCTGTGTAAAGAAAAAGAAATGCAAAATAAAAAATAATTTCATTTAATTTAGAGAAGAAAGAGAAATATCAGAAGAAGTCACGCAAGGTACCTAAAACTTAATTTCGTGTTGCGAGGTTAATGGGAAACTACAATTTTCGTTTTTTAAATCAATTATAAATTTATTTCCTTACCCGATACCAAGACCAGACTAGTAGAGATTATTAATAAAAGTCACAAAATGAGCGAAGAGACAGCGTAAGCAATTTATTGCGGGCAATGTGAACAAGGTATTCAAATTCTTGCAATCACACATAAGAAATTACGTCAGAAAGTTAAGCAAAATTTCTGAAAAACTGTGAATTTCATATAATGAAGGCTTCATTATTCCTAAGGGCTGCGAAAAAATTGGGCTATTGATTGTGAGGCGAAAAATTTGCAATTTATTTGGGGGGAAATCCCGAATCATGTTATCAGTTTCGCAAAGGTCGACTGTCGATGATGGAGCAAGGGTCCAAAAACAAGTCGTACAGAATTTTCAGAAAACTCATCATAAAAACAATCCCAAATTGTCTGTTAAAATCTATCGAATTTCACAAAGAACCGATTCGCCTCTATTGTGCGTCGTTAGGTAATAAAAGCAAAACATGAATAGTCTATGGTAGCAATCCGCGAAAAAGATGTAGGATGTTATGGCAAATCAAAGTTGAAGTAACCCAGGAAGATTACGTGAATTCCTATTGAAACATAGATATGTGGATACATATGGATAACCACGTTATTTTTCGTGAAAAATAAGTTGATACAAACAGCAAAGCTTACGGCTTCAAATGTTCGTGCCTAAAGAATAAATTCTTGCTCAAATGATTCTTTCCTTATACTGTCAAGTTAAGTTCAAAGTTAGCATGCGTCCGTGTAAGAATTTGTTCACTTCCTGCTCTACCGTACTTGCTTCGTCCCATTGCCTATAAGGCCATGTAGAAAAATTATATGATATGCGAAGTTTATCGAAACAGAAAATCTTTATATTATATTCAAATGATATACTACTGTGTCTAAAATGTTGATCCATTTAATTTTTCCTTTTTTACATCTAGTTATTATTCCAAATCTATATCGTCCCCTCCAAAGGAATCCTCAAATTCGACTAATATTGCTTATTAACAGTTTGGACCGGCGGAAGAAACGCTTAGTGCACACCACCACGATAATCGAAGAAGACTGTTAACATCACTTTTGGCTCGGTTTTCTCGCCATTGTCATGCCTTCTGCAGGATATTCGCTCGATCGATCGGTTGTTTCCGTGTCGTATGCGTGGGTCTATGTCTCATCTCTCGCCATAGTACGTTTCATGACAGACTGATGGTCAGATATCATTTCTTCACACGCATTGTAAAAATCGAAAAAAAATACCTTCCAAGTCCAGCTGAAACACTAACGATGTTTACTATGTAAAATTTGACTCAGATATCTGTTACAGTGTTATCAACTAAGAAAAAAATAATTTTGATATTCAACATACCCACGCAATTTAATTTGAATATTAGTTTTACTTGTTGACCACAGTGCTACGCAGAGAACATTGGAAAGCTCGACAAAGATCAAAATTCTAAGGGAAAAATTGCAAATGCACGCAAAAGTACGGCTGAGTTAAATAAACAGCGTTAGCAAAGTTGGTCTGGAAAATGCGTTGGAAGTTTTGTGTGCAAATCAGTTGAAGACATGAGAAATCAATAAGTAATCACAAAAAATTTGAGAAAACTTTAAGCAGAAACCTTGCTTACTTGAAAGCAATCGTGGATTAGCGGACAGTGATTTTGATTTGTATTGGAAACGGAGTAGTTTATAGTGATATTGAAAATGAATATAAAAAATTGGAATGGCTGAGTTAATACGTGATCCTTGTAGAAGATAAAAGCGCAATTAACTGACGATAGCAAGTGCTTTTCAATCTCTGCAAGCTATTTAAATAATGCCATCGTATTCACAATGTCATCATTCATTTAGCCGTACTTACCGCCGCCACAATAACGTTGGCTTCATCTCGTACCTCTTGCCATGTCAGTTGATTTAATTCAATGCAATTAAGCATTTTTTTAATAAAAGAAACTGCCTTTGATTTGCTAATGCTGTCACCGCCGTCATCAATGTGTTCAACACTGGTAGTATTTACGCCAGCAACTTTGAATTGGCTACTGACATTAGTAGCAGGTCTAATTTTACAATTGTCATTATTGTTGCTTTCGTTGTTGTTGCTGGTATGATGCAATGCTTTGGACGGCGTAGCTAATGGCAAAGACGGTTTGACGTCGCTAGTTTTAAGCTGCTGATGTTGTTGTTGTTGTTTTTGGTGTCCTTGTTGCAACATCTGCGAGAGAGGATGGGATGAGGGCATAAGCATCAAAGTATAAATATACACAGTTACGTAGATACGTTTTGCTTTTCAATTGAAATATGACTAACGTTCACTATTTTATATATACATGAAAACGAACATACACATATACCCGGGTATGACGACTTTTTTCCGTTTACTTACTTGCTCAACGAATTTGCGGAGATTACTAGCGGATTGTTGTTGCCGTTGAGAAAGTTTTGAACAATGATAGATGACATTCGGATACAGCCAGGGTGACAGCATTCTTTTAACGCACAGTTCAATTAAACTAAAAAGTATAAAGTACGTGGAGAGATGAGAAATAAAATAGGAAATAATGTAAATTAATATTGGTTGAAATTATTACGTAACTAATTGGCTGATGACGCCAGAACTTCTAAATGAATTCGCGTTAGGGTAACTATATGGATAGTTTACTTACCTATTGTAAGAATCGAATATGATTGAAGATGTTTCGTCATGTTGAAAATCCATTTTTTTACCCATTGTTGTTACTAAATAAAGAACGTACAAAATTACGTAGTAGAGGCCATGATAATTAGAAAAAATTAAAATCAAAACGATAAAGTATTAAAAATATTAAAATCTAAATATTATTGTTTAATCGAATCAATTTCTTTGATTTCATGTCTCATATTCGTGCGTTTTGCATTTCCGTTTCTTTGAACAAACCAATGAAATACGAACATAAAATCCGAGAGAACAAACGAGAGGTTTCAGCATTGTAAACGCTGGCATTCATTCAGCAAGCGGAGATTTCTCTTACACTGTATTAAGATCGGTGAAAAGGAACTGCATGTGCCGTCTTTACCTTGAAGTATAAAGTGCTGTTGGACATGCAACGCAAAATTGCTTTCGGAAAGGCTGCCGTAGTTTAAAGAGTTACTTGCATTCAAAGAAGAAACTCGATAGAATTCTGTTAACTTCAATTGCAGTTAGAGATGAAGATAAAGAACGCAAAGCTATAAAGTAATTACAAACGGATTGAGATGGGTTGATTAAAAATGAAAGGTGCTACTAACGGAGACAACTAAATGGCAAGATGTGCTAACGTTTTGTTCAATATGATAACTAAAAAAGTCTCAGCCATTAATGACAGACAAAGAACAAATTTTCTGATTGATAAAAAATTTGGCTCAGAAAAATATTTTCTTTGCGAATAAACCAAGAATGAACATTTCAATCAACAAGACTTTTTAATTTGTATACCATAGCGGATATTCCATCTTTATGCTCCGATGCACTATGTAAAGCAGACAAGCACACAAACGGCTACTAACACATTCAGATTAAGAGACTTTGACTTGGACTTTTTGCGTATCTGTTATCAATAACAGCAGTAACGCTGCCAATTGTATGCCTGCTCTGCCATTTATATTATTTACATGGCGACAGATTCTGTTAATATTATTATTATTATTATTATTATTATTAATTTCGCCAGAGAAATAAATTCTAAGACTAAACTCTTAAAAGCACTAGCATCTAAGGCTATCGGCTTTCTGTTAATATTATTTAGCAGAAACATACACAATTCTTTGCTTTTAAGTAAATATGGGTATATAAGCGCGTATGAACGAAAATAGGCCAAACATGTGCATGTAGCAAATATAATTCGTTTTCTTTTCATCGTTTATTTTGAAGAATTAACGAAAATGCTTTGAGAAATTTCAATGAAATTTTTTTTATCCTGAAGTATGAAGACATTTTTTATAATAAAAAAGATTATGTTGCAAAAATAATGCATCTTTATTTAATTTACTGTTTACTTATGTGTTTACAAACTTTATTTGCTTACACATATATTTGACAGATTTTTGGAACTTTTCATATCGTGTATAAGTTACTGCGTTGTACTGTACATTTTGGAATGCTCCAGAATATTCTAGACTATTATTTCATTGAAGTTTATTCAAGTCATTGGTGAGTATATAATTTAGAATTCTTCAATACGAAATAAACGATAGAAAAAACATGCACATTTATAGCGTATATTCACTTAAAAACAAAGAATTGTATTTGGTACTATCAACAGAGACGGTACCGACATAAATAAGGGGAATGCAAGAGCAAGCATAGAAATAGCTGGCAATTAACAGCTTTACTACCGCTGTTACCGTAACATATATACAAAAAGTCCCAAAGAATCTCCCAGTCCCGATTTTGAATAAAATGTTGGAACATCTGTGTATTTCGTTGTCCCTGCTACTAATTAACAGCGCTACTATTGTTATTGATATTAAAACACCAAAAGTACTTGAGATATTAGTAGGTCGTATTTTGAATACAATGTTCTGACGTTTTGTCATTTAGTTGTCTGTGATACTATACCAACCGTGCATTGCAAAACTTGTGCTTCGTGATTACTTTCTAATTGCTTTTTAGATACGAGGTCATTGTTTCACTCCTTTTAAAGAGGGGACCTGATTGCTAGATTGACTCAATATTTAAAATGTTTTTCCTTCGTTGCCCGGAAAATGACAAAAGTAAAATAAAACTTTTCACAACAGAGGCTTTTTTGCGAACTAAGCTTTTCTTTAAGTAAAACTCGAAATATGAAAAAAATTTGAAAAAAAAATTTGTTATACTTACAACAAGAAATGCCTAAAACACTTTGTTTTAAACACCCATATATTTCCAGAGGTTGATCCTGAGATAATGATAATTTATGCAAAAGCGCATTAGCTTCTTTATTGAAAATTGGAATATATTCATATAAAACTTGACGATTGAAACATGGTTGTATCAGCCGCCGATGCTTTTGCCAACGTGGTGCTGAAAAATATGCAAAGAAAAATATCCAATTGAGGAAAAATGAAAACAAACAAGGAAGGTCTATGCGGCCGGGACCGAATCTTTATCATTTTATCATTTATCTTAAAAATGAGTAAAAAAAAGAGAAAAAGCCTAAATTTCTGCACTCTATAATATTGCATACTCTATGGTATTAGGTGAGAGTAGCTGATTTTGTGCACCGTCCATGTACAAATTTTTATCGTGCATCTATTATGATTCATGACTAATAAGCACAACCCCCGAAAAGAGGGTATGTGTACAATTTATGTTGCAGCGCAGACGTGCGCTTTGATCGGCTTTTGGCTTGTTTTCAATACCAATCTGCTTGCAAGAACCTCCAATGTTTTCAACAAAATTGAAGATGAGAGGTTCAGTTTTGCTGTTAATGAAAAGACAGACATGTTTCCATCAACTCGGAATTTGCCTCTGAGGCTTTCTTTGAGTGTTGCAAGCATTTTGACAAGTTGAATATGCCGTGTTAGGTGTAATAAGATTTCGAACACAATAAACTGCTTCACTTACCACTAGATGTAAACAAACCATCACCTATGACATCACTAACGAAATTGTAGAAGTCGCCTTTATTAAGGCATTGAGTGGTATGAAATACAGTTTCCACAGTTTTTGGATCATTTACGTAAAGAAAACATTTGCCGCCCATCCAAAGAATAAAAGGTGTTTTATAATTTTGCGATAACGTTTCCACAAATTGAAGAAGTTCTGCAATAAAAACAAGCGAAGAAGAAAAAACATATTTTCATAGGTTCCTTGACAAAATACTCACTTTCTGGCTTTAACATACTTAAACCTAAGCCAATGAACGGTAGGCCTAAAGGTCCCGGTAATTGCCAATAAACTTTGTAATATTTACGTCTCGACCAGACGTAATTGAACAAAAGTAGCAGCAGTGTAAAAATTAAAATGATAAATATTGGACTCATCTTCATCAATAGACCGCTTTTATGCGCTGACCACGACAGTTGAAACTTAACTACAATCGATTTCGTTGCAAATTAGTGATAGTACAGGCAATAACTAGAGGTATTTATTCGAAAATTAGGCAATTAATATGCAGGCAGTAGTTATCACTACTTTTACAGTCATCAATACCGATTGAACGTATATATTAGTTTCCTCATTCGTTTTGTAATAACGAGAAATGAGCTTCTAAATCATGTGCATTTAAAAACCATGTAATCAGTGTTATGTGCAAAAGTTCAGTAAAATGCGTCTGCTAGATGTACATGGATGAAAATTCGTATATGTATTGATTAAAATCCACTACCCTGGAGATATTTGTGATTTACACCGATTGTTTTAACTGAGCAGGATTAGAAAGAAATCCAAAGTAAGTAAAACATATACGGTGCATATCGGTATTTTAAATTAGCTCGACTGTACATTTTATTTTTAGAGATTTTCGGGTAAAAATTTCAAAATTGATTTTTAGGCCACAAGTTCAATTGCACATTTCGGAGTTGATAGTAAGCCGTTACTTGCGTCACTTGCCGATCGAAATTGAAATCTCTATAAAATCAATAGTAGAGGAAAGTGATAAAATGGTTTGTTCGCGTCTTTACTGCAGCGTGTATTTACTAGCGAGAGACAACGATATTCGTATGTATGTAGCCTTCAATTAAAAAGCTTTAACTAAAATTTTATTACGATTCATATTAGAGTGTGTATTGGTTTTTGAAACAAATTATTTATTGCGCAATGTCTAAAGAGTGTTCTTAATACTAATTATTTGAGATATTTGTTTTGAATATACACACTTAGGAGTCAACCAAGTGCAGTGATTTTAAAATGTCAAATAGTTAATAGTAATTAGTGAAGCCAATGAACGGAATTAATATATTATAGTTCAACATTGTGTTTTTTTATTATGTATAGATAGATATCTTTTACATAATTAGGCGTTTTTATACGGTAGGCTACTCGTGGTACAAGGATATATTAAGTTTGTTTATCCGGAAAAATTTGAGATAGACACACGTTTTCACTGACAGATTTTCTAAGTTTGTCTGTCCACCTGTCCAACGGCTTGCCTTGTATTCTTGTGTTCAACCTACAGCGCTCAATATTTAAGTTATTTTACTGAAATTTGGCACATCGATGTGTTTCGCCTCAAGAAAGAACCCGATTGAAATTGGGCTCTGTCGGACCACTTTCGCGACAAATTTGTGCATTAAGTTCATGCGGCTGTATGCGCCCCTCGGAAGGATATTCATATCAAGCTATGTTTCATTACACCAATTGACTCAAAATCATTGTTTACGCACATCGATAGGAATGGAAAATGGTTTTGATAATAAAGTTTTAAATAAAAATAATTTTCTATGCTTAATATTAATCACCAAACATCGGTTGGAAATAGAATTTTGATTTACTAGGTGAATACGAAAAATTCAGATAGAATGAAACAATTTTTTGAAAAAAAAGAAAAACTAAGTCTTTACATAGCAAAAAATTTTAATTTTTTGTATTTTATAATCAATATTAGTAAAAAATAAAGGTAAAAAATATAGGTTCAAATCTTGAAGCGGATTGTTACAATTTGATAGACTTAATATTATCCTGCCGTCCGTTTATTAAATTCAACAAATGTTGTAACTGTTATAATTTATTATTAATAAGTTTTATAACAAGTTAATTAATTCTACAATATGTGTGCACACGAGTGTATGTTTAAGTGCGTGCTATTCAAGCCATTTCACAATATTACTATAGAACTCTAGAGCTTTTCATTTTGTGCAATAATTGCTTGTTTGTCATAATTAAAATAATAACAATTTTTTACAAAAAAGGGTAAACAAATTAATAAATAATTTTCAGCATAATAAGCTTGCCATGCAAATAATCAGTAAAATGGCTTCATTGAGAAATTAATCTACTGAGTGTGGCAGTTCATTATGAGACTTACAGAGCAGCAGACTGGCCGTTAAACGAATTATGAGAAAGAATTTTATTCGTAAAATATATTGAAAGGCCAGTTTACGTTAAGCTGTTGGCACTTGATATTTTAATTTTTTTTTTTTAAATAGAATAATTAAGTCATTTGATATACTCGTAATAATGCATTAATATTCGCATTGCTTATATCACAATTAAAAATACGCATGAAAGAATATATGAAAAACAAGAATTTTGAAGCCAATAAAGTCCTGTCTGATTTCTGTTCCTCCCCATTCTCGCCGCATATATGCCTACATGACGTGCTTTTACGAATCGTCATAAGCAAGCCAAATGAACGTATTAGTACAAAAAAAAACAAGAAAAAGTAAATAAATAAATAAATGAATTGATTAATGATGATAATATTGTTACGGAAATCCCAAATCTAGTTGATTCCAGCTAAGTCATTTTCCCAAATAATAAATTCCTTATAGAGAAAAGAAACCAAATGCACATTCGCGAGGCGTCATGCAGCTGCAGATCGATGAAAGCGATTAACGGAAAGTAGCCAGGTAAAAAAGTAGAAGAAAAAGAATATTTGAGTTAAGCAGTCGAAAGTATTGTCAAAAATGAATTGTAAATAATCCTACATTTAAAGAAATATAACTGTAATTGAAATGAACTTCGAAGTGTATTTCTCTTGAACAAAATATCCACGGTCCAGTGATACGGACTGTATCTGTAAAAGCGAATTTCATAACAATATAAACGAAATGATAATGACAAACGAAAAAATTCTTTTAAATAAACATTTATTTTAACGAATTAAAATGTTGTACATATCTTTATTCCGGAGATTACACATAAAAGCTTCATGTGCGCAAGGTATTAATTGGAAAAAAATTCGACTTCTTTGGAAAAAGGGCGAAGAGGGCTTTTCAATGACCCATAAATTCTCTCAGCAAGAGAACGACTAGTCAGATATGTCTAAAGAGATTCTGTTGTTTAGTTTGACTAACAATATGAAGTCTTCGGCAAGTATATCTATAAGTTAGACATAGACATGTATACAGCAAACACATTGCCAGTGTCAATATTTACTGTCATTCGTTGTAAAACCTTTCCTCGTTGATTGGTTTAAATATAAGCTAGTGTGGAGAAGAGTACTGGAGCTGCAAAAATCTTACAGAAGTTTTGGAAGCAAAGGAAGTGATTCCAAAACAGTCAAAAGAATGATCGGTATGTGCAAATGACGAACTACAAGCGATGATAGGTAGGTAGATGATTCAAAGCAGAAACAAGGCCGCGTTTCATATTATTATAATAAAATGTTCATAAAGAACCAATTATGAAATCTTCAAGATTATAGGCGAATGTTATTGTATATATGGGATTTTCAGTCTTAATACACTACGCATAGCTGAGTTTCTAAAAGTGGGTGGAATATATATTCGGCTTTTTCCTTGAAGTCAATCGTAAACTACGGTTATGTGAGCATTCGTTGCTCATCATCCATCAGGATGTAACATCCTTCGCAATAGGTAGGAAATGGAAAACTTGCTGCATTTGGCTTTTTTCCATAGCATTCTCGTCTTGTGCAAAGATATCGAAAACTGTGTTGTGACGCATCATTGGGATAATGCATACATATAGTGCCTTCAAATGCAGATCTGAAAGTTTATCAAATGTTCAAAAGTAGAAAGAGCGCAAGAATATGTTTGCACACCTTACAGTTCAACCAATCGGACAATGAATTAATTTGAAATCAATATATGTTATGTTGGGCGTAATATATCCTTTTATCGTATTTCCTTTTATCTTTTGTACCCAATGTGTACGCAATCCCCAGATAAGCCATTGGCAAAGTCCAGACTGAGGTAAACATTCAAGATTCATTCCAAGGCGTGCCCAAGCACTTCTAATTGAAGACATACTTAAGGTTGAAGTAGCTGGTTTTATAATGAATTTAATACATTGAAATTGCATTATATGCTTTTGTTGTATAAAAACTTTTTTTTGTAGTTTTCTATTCTAAAATATGTTTAATCCCTACAAAAACGTGATTAGTTTTCAAATTATTATCTGCTAAATGTATATTTGCTGTTTACAAGAACAGCATGTTAAACGCCGACAGGTGTATACGTGTTGCATGGTAGGGGTTGAGTTTAAAAAAATTTTGTTTTGTCGTGTTGCTTTTACCCACTTTGCTAAATAACGAGATACCACATTACATTTGAATGCTGGCCCATAAGCTGCCGCAATTAGGTTTACCTCGACTGCATATCTTGTGTTGAGTTGTGTTGGAAATGTACATCCAATGTATTGTAATTTTCACACTAAAGTAAAAGAATAAAATTTGATATAAAAATTTATTCGAAGAAAATTCTTATCTATTACTGATTAGATAATTTTGGTTACTTCCATCAAGCGAAGTGTACTTTTAATTTTTGGAAAACTTCTCGATAAAGGAGTTGTATAAAATTTTGCTACAAAGATTGAAATTCGGCCTCCGAAATATTGAAAAAAACTTGTAAAGGGAATGCACCTCCTTTACGGAGTACGTTACGTCTTTAGACTGTTGCCAGGTATTCAAAGAAGGTCCATCTACCGATGAATGTCACACCAATTAAGTCAAAAATTTCGTAATAAAAAATCGCCTATCGATGACAAAAATCGTCTCATATCCTTACAGGGTGTTGGTTTCTTAAGTCTATCAACGAGAATTCAACTTAAGTCCGCAAACATCGATATAACTTTTGACTCTCGAGATAAAATAAATTCACTACGTGGAGATCATTTTGAACTGCTTGAAGAGCTGAAGACGAAACCAAAACTGCACTCTATCAATCACCGATATTGCTGTAAAATTTGCTGCAGATATTAGCTAAGGTGCTGTTAATTTAAAAAGGAGAAAAATACTTCTTTCAAAAAAGCCTGTGCGATTAAACTATTAAAAGCCTTGACCATCCCTATGTCATGCCCTTGCTTAAATAAAAGGCATTCGCTGTTTACTTTCGCTTCACTTCCAACAATTGTCGGTTATATTATTTCGCATTGATCGTCCAAAAAATTTCATATGTCAACTTAATAGGAAGCATCGCCGCGAAGGCTCCACGCACATCGTTTTTAGGATTATACGCATTATCTTTGTAGGGGGCCAATTCTCAAAACACGTCTGTAATCCATGTCGTTCCGGTAACGTTTTCATCACTTAGGCTGATTTTAATGATTACATTCTTATCCATTATCTATTATTTTCACAGCAATGGAAATTGTGTTGCTTTTGATGGAGAAAAGTAAGATTCAAAGGCAATATTGCGTTAACGGTCACATTTGATAGTCGAAGCAACAATTTGGCGATAATATGCTGATGTAAAATTATGAAAGTGCGACCGCAATCAATGCTTGAATACTTTGGATTTACTTTAGAAAATGTAAAGAAAATCTTGAAAGGATTTTTCTTATTTTCAGCTTCGAAGTTTACATTCCCCCGCATGGATAAAGAAGGGTATCGTCGGATTAAACCTTATAATTCAATTTCGTTCATTTATGCGGGAAATATTAAAAACGACACTTAACTTCTATGGATATACTTCATCTAATTCATCGGCTAACTGCCAGAATGTATTTATCCGAGGAAATCGCTAATGGTGATAGCTTATCTTAGAAACTTACAAAACAACGGCTATCCTGTAAACTCACGGCTAGCAATTAATAGTCAAATGAAGAACTTCAAATTAAATATCTTATCGTCGGTGGTTGTCGGACGCAACGAACGGCCTCCTATAGAATTATCCTAAATTTGGCACTTATGGTGTGTAAGTCCAAGCAGATGATGATGGATTTTCTTACGGTCAGTGGTGTGTTACCTTGTCGGTGGTTCCATCGAATAGGAAGGAAATATCTATTTTCCCCCCTCTCTAGATTCGGTTCAAATTCAGATTGGTGTTGCCAATCGGTTTTATAATCACATTTGAAAAATGTCAACTAACTTACTTCGAATCTGACGTCCCTTTTCCTTTCAATTCTTACTTATAGCATGCATTATGCCTATCATACACACGCGAGAATAACAAACTGCTTATTATAGAAGGAAATTATTGGAAAGCAAAATATACCAATTCTACGTTAAATACATAGGAATAACTTACAACTAGGATCAAAAGAGGTCCTGCGACTTTGATCCTTAAAACCGTGTAAATTGATAAGCACAACAACAAAATTGGATGAATTGAAGTACGAACTATTGCCATATCTACTACATTCCCCAGATCTGACTCCCAGTGACTAATGTCTTTTAATGAAATAAAATCTTCTTGCCTTTCATTTCTTGTAAACATATATTTTGAAAATCGTAAAAATTATTAAAATATGTTTTAACGAATTAGCTTGCACCGCATGTCTAACTTTGTTGACTCAGCTTGCGCATAGATTTAAAACAAGCGGGAATATAGGCTTCCTTTTTCTAGGAAGGAAGGAGAAGATGAAAAAAGGCGCCCATCCGAAATTAATTTTTTTTGTCAGTAAATTAAATTCATATAAATTTACGGCTCAGCAAATTTTTATTAATAGGGCTTTATATGGGAGTGATCGTAGAAGCGGGTCGACACAATCCAATCAATAGAGTTCTTCTCCGGGCCGGCACATGTCGGAGAACCAAAATATCTCAAACATTGTGACCTGTAAGTTGAACGAACGAGTAGGTGGGCAGACAGCAGTCAGATAGAAGTCCAGACATGCTCAAACAGATTCAGTCACATACATCCGCACCAATTTAATATACCTGGCTCCACAAATGATGTAGCCCACCATAATGTAATAAACTTGGAATGTACATTTCAATTGCTTTGTAGTTTCTAGGTTCTAGATATCGAACATTTACATATATAAAAAAATATTTGTTCGATAGTTATGATGTGAAACACAAAATAGTCCATTTTTGTACTTAATTTATTCATGTTCACCAAAATAATATTTAAATGCAATATTCGTACATAAAAATCCATATTGTATACAATTACATTAAATTCATGGTTATTAAACAGAAAAAAAAAACTGATATTATTTATTATACTATATTTAAAAACATCTTGCCATATAACGATTGTTTTGACAGTTAAGAGTCGTCAATCAAGTGCTTTGACATTAAAATTTATAAAAATTCGTTTCAAATATTCTTAGGCGTTACTAATAGATTAAAGAATTTAATGTATTTTCGGGTAATTCTTTTGTGCATAAGTTAATCTAACGTAAACGTCATACCAACAACCAAAAATATTGAAATAATTATAATGTTTTAAAACAATCCACATTCAGTGCGAGAGGGGACAAATCGCAAAACAACACATGGCTGCTAATGTTTGTGTCTACGATCTTGGCTCTTTGAAAAACACTAAATAAGGCGGCAGTATTTTTTTTTTAATGAAAAATGTGGAATTTCTTTAAAGAAAATAGAAATAAGTTGGGGGAGACTGCTTTTTTAAAATCTAAGCTAAATTGGCAAGTAGCTAAGAGAGAGTGCATTTAAGAGATAAATACTGGCAAAATGCAATTAGGTTATAGGAGAATATATGGTAGTTTACGGAAAATTGTTCCATCTATATACTTCCTGCTGATTGCCCACACAGTACAAGCAGCAGCTGAAGAATTAAAGAAAGTCAAAGAGTAAAATTCAATAACCCAGGACAAGCGAAGGTATTGTTACAAAACACGCAAGTTAGATAAAAAGAGTGTATATGAAAAGTAGGGGATTTTCTAATAAAGAAAATTCTAAAAATCATTAAATCTAACACATTTTTGATGCTTTACCTGCCAACGCAAATGATGACTGGCAGACCGGTTGACAACATTTTGTGGTCAAAAGGAATTAGCAGCAAAAACTCAGTCAAGTTCCTGAAAATAGTTTGTAAATAAACGTTCCTAAGAATTGTAAATAAAGCGAAGGTTAACACAACCCAATCGTGCGAATTTAATTTTAGGAAGGAGTTTTATGAAAATGTGAAATCACAAGAGACGTGTTAAGTTATAATATCTTGAGAACCGCATAAGAACCGGTGGCTTTGGAAATATTGCCTGTAAGTTGTATTCAATTATTATTATTAGTATCATAAGTAAAAGTGGAAGAATCCGCTTCAATTTACAAGTCCCTCTTAATTATCTGACAGCTTAAAAAATATATTTAGTTGCAATTTTATGACTACCACACAAGGTAAGAGTTCCAATGTCACACTCTTTACTCACTTACTATCACTAGCGTTACGTGCATAAAGCTGAGTAACTTAGAGCAAACGTAGAAGGGAAGCCAGAATGCATAAAGCCGTTTGCACTGTCAACTGTTTAAGGTCCATCATTGACTCTACATAAAGATTTAAACTATTTTAGTGCGTTAGTTCGGCTATCGTAAAGTATTTAACAAATCCTTCATTTAATAATCAGTTGCCGACGCATTGAAATGGAAATTATACTCTGCTAACAGCTATAGGCAAAGAGTGCCAGCTTACTAAATAATATTCGTATGTGTTAAAGATATCGGGCCAATGGATTAAATATGGAATATGAAAATCAGTCTTACAGAATATTTTCGAACGACTAGTAATAAAAAAGTCAGCAGTTATACTTAAGTTAATTCCGCTCTTTTTTCCAAACATTACTGCTAAAAAAGAAACCAGAGCTACGAAAGTACCCAATAAAATGGATTTCGAATCAAGTATATACGAAGCTCTAATCTCTATAACCTTCCGCTTACTGTACTGTGCTTGTGGGTACTTGCAACTAAATAACAGATCGCGTAAGGTAAATATATAAAAATTTATTTTAGCTGGTGGTTATGCTTATAAAAAAATATTTAGATCAAATCGCAGGAATTTTAAAAGTTTGTGAAATACTTATGCATATGCAATTTCGGGCGAAATGATTATTTCCTTTGCTCTTTAGAGCATACTTCCCAGTGGAACAAAAGATTTTTTTTGCAATGATTTCCTTGCAGTATTTAAACCTTCTTTAGAAGTTACTGAAAGCAGCTTCTAAAAATAGTCTTGATATTTAAAATATTTAAAAGCTGTTAAAATAATGTTATTCAACACTGCTATTAGCAATAATCGTAAAATTTACATACACGCGCTTTCATTATAGTTCGTTTACTCTCACAGCCATGAAAATGTTTTGTTTATATTTTTCGACTTTAAGTACATATTTACGTGCCATGCGCATATAAAACCACTACTTCTTTTTGCATAATTTCAATAAAATTATGCAAATTACTTTGGAATACTATAGAAAATACCTACATATATGTTCCTTTGAACCTACTGCAGAGATTAATTCAAACGCTCTTGTCTACCCGCGGACTAGACGTGGAGCAAGCATTGCTTAAAAACATGCCATGTATTATAGCAAAACTTTTTTATTACGTATTTAAAGGTAATAAAGTTGTGAGCGCATAGATTGTATAGAAACATTTTGAATGCATGAAATACGTACCTGCTGTACAGTTGTACTCGCACAAAACTGAGTGAGTAAAGTATTCTAATAATGGCTTAGACTTTGGTAAAATTTTTAATTTTATTTTATGAGAAAAGTGTGCGGGTTTCTTAAGAGCCTAATTAGCTTTCCGATTTGTTTTTCGTTTGTGTAGCTACTTATTATTTCATTTCTTTTATTCTGGAATAAAAAAATGGACCCTTTTGTTTTGATTACTCTTAGGTAGTCAAACAACAGTTAAAGCCAAAGCGAAAGCGTAATGGATGAACTCTTACCTTCCTAGGCTACAAAGGGTAGTGAGATAGACAGGTACATAGAAAATGCGAAACCTTGGTCGTAAAAGGCAATGCGAAAGGCACTGAATATAAAAATTACTTTTATGCAGTTTTTTGTTTGTGAACCTTTTAACGTAAACAAAAAACTTGCTTACTTGCTTAATGTTTCTGATTTACCGAGAAAATTGAATAAAAGGGATAATACAAGAGCATGTTTTTCGGAGCGAATAAAACGTTTTGAAGTCGTCCAAAATTTTTTATTTATATTTTCACAAAATCGAAAAAAAAACTTTAATGCTAACTACGTGGAATGAACCATCTTTCCATAAAATTGAAAGCGCAGCTATGAATGAAATGTTAATTAGTCTCCGCTGAATCAACAGAGAGCAAAAACAATGTGTTAATATTTACAGGTAGGTACCTTCAATTAATGCAAATAAGAAGTAATTTTAAGCGAAATATTTATTTATGATCGCGATAATGTGGCAGTAAATTTGGTTCTACGTAATTTATAAGTTTATATAAAAGCTCTTAACAAACCAACCGATTAAAGAAACATTCGCGACGTTTCATTACCACACATTATTCTTACATATTAGATGCACGTCATTAAATCAAATATGCTACAAACATTGTATATAAATCTTTCATAATCGACACTCAAAACTAAAACGACATGTAAACAAGTAAGTATACGGCAGATGAAAATTTTTTTAATGTGTCTTTTCTGTGTTAATGAGAAAATAAAAAAAATCGCTTATTTCAATTTAAAGGAAAACAAACTAAAATTAAAGACAATAATTAATAGATATCTTTAGTGATTACATTTTCAAGTGAAAAATTGCACTATTGTTTTAATTTACAATCTCGTAAACTACTTTTTAAAAATATATAATAAAGAGATTTTCTTTCCTTTACTTCTGGACTTTTAGTAAGCGTTCCCCGGGATAACATCTATAATAGGTAAAACAACATTAGCCTGTCACCCTATGCCTTTGAAAACTATAATTGGTGTATTACTGCAAAAGATAAGAGATCGCGAAAAGAGACCGGGAATAGTGTTAAGTTAGCTCTCTTATCCGCTGATCCAACTGTGCTTAATAACCAGGTTGTTGATAATGCTTCTGATTTGGGTCGAAAGGTATTCTAAATTCTGAAATCAATTTGTATAACTTTGATATGCAGTATAGTTCCTTTGTATTTATTGAGATCTGCGGAACCGTTGACATCGAACGTATGGATATCTCACCTGACCTTTGCCTTTATGAATACCTTGAAAGCTAGATTACTTTTCAACATTGCGCTCCTTGGCAACTCGTTCATTACAAATAATGACTTTAAGAAAAAGAAACTCAAAATATAAATTCGCAGACCCCATACGGAAAGATTTGATATAATCCAAAACGTCCCGTTAAATTACGATATCAATGATTTTATTAAAAATGAGGTTTCTGATGTTTCTATAAAGTCTGCTGTTATGCTTCGGGTAACAAATCCAGACGGCAAAAGTAAATTCTTTGAATCTTGACTTTAAGGGAAAATCGTTCCCTAAATCTATTAGGTCGAAGTACCGTACTCTCGCGATGGATTTTATTCACTTAACACCTAAACGAATTGACCAGCGCGTAATGATCAAATGTATTGTCTCCAAATATTAGTTCAAATGAATACAATGCACTAAACAAGACTTCTCCGAACAGAGATAGGAAATTAGCTCTCAAGAAGGTAATTGCTGTTAGGAAAGTAACTTATAAAGAGATGACAGAAAAGTACTCTACTTTGACGCAAGGCATGTGCTTGAGCCTCATATTCTTCCATCTGTATACAGATAATTTGCATGACTTTCAAGACGACAAAAATCATATTTTTCAATATGCTGTCTGCTCATTCATCCTTTTCAATGACCGTGAAGAATCTCTAGATAAAAGCTAATCTTTCTTTTTGATGCATGTGCCGATGTTAATTATATTATTATATTTTAATCCTAGCAAAATATATACAATTTGTCTATACGCGAAATTAGACTCTTTATCAAAGGAATTAAACTTAATCAGGTGAAATCGCTACGATTTCTAGGCAGAATATTAAATTAAATGATAGCCTAACATTACGAGAAAGCCTGCAAAGACTGTCAACCAATACCACCAATATCACTAAACTAATGGCTAAGAATCAAGTCAGGATTGTCTCCCAAAAAAGCTCTGGCAGTGTGCAGAGCATTTGTCAGGTCTAATATCGAATTTGCACCTACTACATTTTGTACTTCAAAACAAACATTCGAAAATAGAATGTTAAAACGTTGTATTAGACTCTCTTAATTTCTCAATGTCATCTCTGGTGAATGGCCCATCTCCTACAGAGCTCTTTTTATACCCTAAATTATTTGTAGTGCACGGTATATTAAGTTAATGCGGTCGCATGTAACATCCCAAAAAGGGTTAAGATAAACTCATTCTTTACAGTGCCAATCGATTCAGAATCATAATATGAATTGATCTAAGCCTTTCTGTCCTTCTATCCACCTGATGTTTGTCCATGTAAAATTGCGTTCAAGCTACAGTTTACAATTTTTGAGATTTTTTGATAAAATTTGGTATAGTGGCTTGTTTTGAACCAAGGACGAACGCAATTAAAAATGGTTCGGATCGGTCAACTTTTTCGACAATTCCATATATAATGCCCTATTCTGAAAAGACGTTATAAGAAAAAATATTGCAATTTTCAGCATTTCTCGGCAAAAGTGGTCGATATTCTAAGTTAGTATGAAAAATTTGGTTTGGGTGCAGTAATTTGTCGTGTCCCCTCTCATATAAACGGTCCTATGAAACTGGAACCTTCATATGGTAAAAGAAACAAATTTTCAAAATATTTCATAGTGGATGTTGGTTCGTAATAATGGTTTGTCACGTGGGTCTTTTGAGTACAACTTTATATAAAGATTCTCAGAAAATGTAAAGCCTTGTATGCCAAAAGGTACTGATTGTATACGGTTTATAACGAAAATAAGCGCAGAAAATTTGAACCGCATAGAGCTCCTTTTGAGACCACACCCCACAAGATTTCCCACGAATGGTCTTTCCGGAAATTTTTTTTTTAAGTTTTCTGGCACAGTACGGAAATTGGATCGCATAGATCTATTTCTTAGACACTAACATATATAGAAGTCATCATGAAAAGAAAGCTCTTATACGGAGAGATAGTCCAATTGCTGTTTTTTAGAACGGAAACTGATAAATAAAAAAAATTTTGGGAGATTAAGTTTACTAAATTTGGATCACGTCATGTGATGGTTTCGGCATTCTCGAATATGCGAATGCAAATGTGAAATTCTTGGTGTGTTACCAAAACGAGTGAATAACTGTACTAGGAGAAGTAGTATAGGGTATCTAATGGCCGGCTTTGCCCGATTACAATGTCGTTTCTTGTTTTATTTTAATTTTTTGTTGTCAATTTACTATTATGAAGCAGTTTTCACCATAAAATATTGAAGATTAATTGCTTTTTCCAGATTAGTTTTCGGGGGAACGGTTACATGAGATACGGTTGAAAAAGTTGCCACAGGCGAACCAAATCTTTCATAACAATTCAAAATGCCGAAGTGGTACATTCAAATTTCTAATGTTTTCCAAATAACGAGTTGTCAAAACATGGCATTATAGTGGTCCGAAATATTTTCAGTAGCGTTCGTCCTTGGGTCAAAGGACGTGAAAGCATCAAATGACATCAAAATATCTTAAAAATTGCGAGCTGTAACACAAAAACGGACAGGCTTAGATTGGTATAATAATCCCACAAACGTAATACACCCTGTACAACAAACTGTGTGGGATATAAAAATCTATCCATCTAATTTTAGCCGCTTGTTGCGAGATGTTTGCCTTGAGCTTGCCTGCGCGTATTTATTTCAGATTCGAAAGCGAATGTGCTATTTTCATTTACTCCAAAAATTGCGCTCATAAGCTATCGTTTTTCGACACGTACTGTGTGTGGGTTACAGAATTCATTGCTAATAATAGTTTAATGTTATGCTAAACATTTCAAGACTTCAAAAGGTAAATTGCCAATTAAGTGAGCAATAAAGAAAAGAAAGAAAAGAAGCTCATAAGAAAAGCTTAGCATATTTTCTATAAAATAAATAAAAATATTTTGCAAGCATAAATATTTGTCCTACTTTAGTCGAATAATTTGTAATAATCTTGATGAAATCTCTTACGAAACATTTCAATAATTTTGCATGTATTATAATGCATACAAATTGCATTTTAAATACATTATAAATTTTACTTAGCATATTAACTTCCCTGAAAACGTTGAAAGTTAGTTTTGCCGTTATTAATGCATTATAAATTAATATTTAAAGTGCAGGTAAAACTTTCTAAAATTCGTAATAGAGTCAATTAGGGGTTGGTGAAGTGACGAACAGATGAATGAAAAACACTGTAAAAAGGTAACTAGTTCAGGTATTTCAGTTACAGGCATATACAAGAATTTAATGATTTTGCTAGCAATTAATTTTCAACTTTTGTGGGAGAAGAACGTATAGAAATAAGAATAACACAATGTCAAACATTGAAATTAAAGGTTACTTTTTAGAAACTTTTCCTGTTGCCGTTAACAGTTTGTATTCGCGTTCTAATTAACTGAATAAAGTGTTAATTAAGAAAGACAGGTTTTTATAAACCACTTTTCGTCCGCTTTGTTTCTTCTTTTTCGAAACGCCTTCTTTTAAATTCTTTCTATAATTTATAATTTATCAGCTAATTAAATGCCAAACAAAAATTGGGGGTTCTCTTAATGAGTTTAAAATGTGTTAAAATCGTTATTCGCTTATATATAAAAAAAACCTGTTAAAAGCTTTTTAAATACATTCCTAAAAATGGCTTCAAACGATTATCACGGTGGAAAAGCGAACATTTTATATTCCTTTAAGGATTCTGAGCGTTTGGATAATCTATTTGTCTTAATGATTAAATATTTGCAATTAATGGGTCAAATATCTCCCGATTTAAGCTCTTATGTACCTACGTTTCTAAGCCCGATAGAGCGTTGGTTTTCTCGTCTTTACGGTTTTTTGATACTTTTCTCAGTGCTGCATGTGGCATTGTTTCTTGCCAAGAATACATTCGATGTCTTAGAAACAGGCGAATTGGAACAAATTACAGATTCATTGATGTTAACCATTATCTACTCTTTCGCTTCGTTCTCCTCGGCTTATTGGATGTTTAGGCAGAAGCGTTTAATGGAAGTTTTGCAAGAAATCAATCAACTTCATCGCCATCACTCATTGGCTGGCGTGACATTCGTCAGTTACCGTTGCTCATACAATTTGGCTCATAAAATGGCTAAATATTGGAATCTTTGGTGTATTGTTGGTGTAGTCTTTTGGGCTTTGGCTCCGTTATGTATGGGTTCGCATACCTTGCCTTTACCTTGTTGGTATCCATTTGATGCTCTGGTAAGTGAAAAAAAAGAATAGAAAAACTTTCTTTTTTAAAAAAAATCTTTTTTGCCTTTTCCAAGCTACCTTTTATCTATGAATTGGTCTACATAACACAAATTTGGGCCCAATTTAATATGGGTTTACTTTTTGGCAATGGCTCAGCACTGTTTGTAGCCATTATTATTATAGTATTGGGCCAATTCGATGTCTTATTCTGCAGCCTAAAAAATTTAGATAGCCATGCTCTTCTTATGAGCGGACAATCTCTTAAAGCGATAAAGTAAGACCAACTTCAATAATTAAATATCGAATTAGTTTGATTAATGTTTGAAAAAAATTTTTTGCTTGTGTATTATGTTAATAGAGTTTCTCAATCATTACAAGATGATAAAGACAGCGAAGTTAATCAATACCTTTATTCCACTGAATATTTAAGTGATTTGGAGAATTTATCTCAACAAGTATTGAACAGAGGAGATAAGTCATTTAAGCAACGCCTGCATGCGGCTCTAATTGAATGCGTGCATTTGCACCAATTTATTTTGAAAGCTTGTGATACCTTGGAAGAGTTATTCAATCCTTTTTGTTTAATCAAATCTTTACAGGTTACTTTGCAATTGTGTTTGCTAGTGTTTGTGGGTGTAGAGGTTCGTAATTGTCTCAATCAGTCATTATTAGCATTAAATCAATTTAATTAAGTGATATCTACCTCTCAGGGCGAACGTTCTACAGTCAGAATTGTTAATTGTCTACAATATCTATGCTTAACGCTTGCCGAGTTTTTCCTTTTCGCCTATTTCGGTGAAATGCTACGCTGTCATAGCGTAAGAGTTGGTGATGCTTTGTGGCGTTCGCGGTGGTGGTTGAATGCTCATCTAATAAAACGCGATGTATTCATATTTTTGACTAATAGCGAACGTACAGCAAAGATAACTGCTGGCAAGTTGTTTGTAATGGATCTGGATCGTTTACGTGCGGTACGATATATATAAATATATATGAAAATATGCATGAAGACATAAGTATGCATAACAGTTAATATGCACAAATACATATATATGTATAATCGCTAATATTTTTCTTTTTTTTATATTTTATCATTCTTTTAGGTGGTGACACAAGCATTTTCATTTCTGACATTATTACAAAATATGGCTGAGAAACGAGAAAATGAAGTCGCATAAAACAACGCGGCAACATTGGCAACAGCAACAACAACAAGCAAATCAACTATGGACCTAGCAGCATCATTGAAAAGAAAATAATTAAAATTTTGATTAACAGAGAAAACGGTAGCGTTGCTTGTTGTTTAGCGAATTTACTGTTTTCTTGTAGCCATAGATGGGATTACGTTAGATTTAGTAAAAGTTTTGCAACGCATAGAAATGTAATGCAATATATATGAATGGCAAGCAAACTTTTGTCACTTTTTGCCAATAGATATCTTTATAGCCGCTAAGTTTAATAATTCTACTTATACTAGGGCGCTTTTAAAAGGTGGCAGTTTCTAGGCATTTCAAATAAAACGTTATAATTGTGTTTGCAAAATAAGCAAAAATTCTGAATAATTCACTATATAGTACAAAATCACGTCGGTTAAAGCGATAACGTTTCGCAGTGTTCATGCTAGAGGTGATTTATCAAATAGCTTACCTTACGGAGCTAAATATTATCCTCCTCATTTTTGTATCATCCGGAAAGAGTGAATATACGAATCGCTGTTCAAACGAAATTGGAATGAAATATAATCGTCTGTTTATCATTGGTTTCGCTCCCTGTAAAACAATTTTAATGACGTAGAAGCAAATAAACTCGTACGAAGCAGTTTGTTCAGCTTACTGCCTAAAAGTTCCAGAAAAAGAAGTGGTTGCATAACGGTTTCACTGAGCTTGTCTGCAATTGTGAAAAACTCCACTTAAATGAGGTGGGCTATGTAAATAACACTTTATGATACAGTAAAAGCGCCTTATACGCGCTTCTTCTATTCGCGGTTTCACTATTCGCGGATTAAAAAAATGCGACGCAATTCCCATATTCGCGGTTATAAATTTCTTTATTCTCGAATTTTTTGTGACTGGTTCCAGAATCGTTTTGTTTCTGAAGTTGAAATTTATTTTAAAAAAAGAATTTAGACTTTGAAGCACTTCTAGTTTTGGACAATGCACCAGGTCGTCCTCGCGAACATGAAACTATGTATTCAAACATGGAAGTCACATTTTTACCACACAACACGACGGCTTTGCTTCAACCTATGGGCAAAGGAATAATGCAGGCCTTTAAGCTCTATTACATTAGACGAACCTTCAAAATCATATTGGATAATATGGATTGAAATCCTGATATGAAGGTTATGAAATGCAGGAAGAAATTTGACATAGCAAAATGCATCCTAAACATAAAAGAATCTTTGGAAGAACTGAAGCCACACACACTGAAAACATGCTAGAAAAAACTTTGGCCTGCTCTGACTGCGGAAAGTGACGAAGAATTTGTGCAAGTTCAAACTTTGACTGCAAACGTAGCCGAAATCACGAATGGAATAGGATGAGATGGGTTCGAACAGATAGAATCAAGTGACATTCAGGAATTACTTGAATCGTAAGATGAGGGATTGACTGAAACCGACTTGGAGGAAATGTTAAACTCGCAGCCCATTGAAGAAGAGGCGTCAACAAGCACTGGAAACGTGACATTTAATTTGAAAAATCTTAGTGACGGTTTAAGAAAATGGGCAAATGGGCTTGGCGATTTCTCTATGAACATTGATCCGTCTATGGAACGAAGTCTTACTTTTAAGAGGCAAATTGCTAATGCGACTGCTGTGTATCAGTGTGAATTGAAGGAGCTTTTAAAAGCTGCCAAGGAAGAGAAACTTACAAAATTCTTCAAACCATTGCCTAAACCTTAAGATAATTAATCAAAATGTTCAAAAACTTCAATTAAATTGATTTTTTTATATATATGATTTTGTTTTATTTCGGCACGGTTTCTTTTTTTATTTTGTCACCTAAGAACGCATCCCTTGCAAATCCATATAAATTACCATTCCGTATTCACGGTTTCTGTATTCGCGGCATTTTTATGGAACGCGAATAAGGAGCTTTTACTGTACATAGCTCTTACTGCCAACTCGTAAGAGAATTTAATTTTAAATCTACGCGCTATACGATGGGTTTTATACGAGATAATGCATTTTCGAGCTATTTTGTGATTAAGTACCGACCGTAAGTGACAGACAAGTTAAACACACTTTTTTTTGTTTTAGACAGCCTTAGAGGTTATATATTTATTTTTAGTGATTTCACGCAGCAAATCCATACGTTTTATCCTTTTTTCTCCGATTCGCCCACTTTAATATTCCGCGATGTAGTACAGCTATTTCTACGCAAACCCGTCAATTTGATGGATAATTTTGTAAATCGTCACAGTCGCAAACGTCAAGATAGGCTGCTGAAGTCTACCACAAGCATATCTCGATCGATTGAGAGTACGAGGTCAGAAAATGGGCATGAGCTGTTCCTATGCATGCTCGCAATATGCAAAAACCTCAACAACCTCGAGACCATCTTATCAAATATTTATCTATAACTTTCGATTCCCTGAATATATCTCCGAAAATTTCAACCCATTTGCCATTCGTCAGAAACCCCTGCATGTTCGGTGCGAAAAGGGTCGCGTTTTGTTTACTAACACCTCAACAATTTACGATGAAATAAGTGAGTTAGCATGTTTATTCCACTTCGCGCTGGGTGTTCTCAAGTCATTTTTTTTTATCCTCATACTTTATTTTGCTGTAAAATGCGACTGTTCTTTACATTTTTTTACTTAGAACTAAGCACCAATATTTTTTTTCTTTGGTTTTGATTTGTAAATTTTGAGAATATACTCACCTCAATCATACAGGTTTTAGAATATCGGATGTAATATGCTTTTGTTTCTTCTCTATTTTCACGTAATGGTCGCACGAGAGTTGTTTGTTGGCATACATCTTTGTCTGGAAAATAATCCTGAATAAGTCGTCACCAGCTATATTTCACCTACAATATAAATATGGTTCAGCATATGTTTTAAAAAGAGTATATCTAACAATAATATATTAAGCTTTCTTTCTTCGTGGTAAGTCGAATAACACTTTTCCTTGTGGTGGGTAAGAAAAAAGCGAATATAAGACGCCAAATAAAGCAGAGTTGTAGTAACTTTGAAAGAATTTGTCGATCCAAATGCATTGCAGAGTGTTCTGCTATTTAGAATAAACAATGGAGCAAAATTTTAGTTCGCGCGCGATTCTCTTTGGAAGCAATCGACTACAGTGAAGTTGAGAGCATAAGTGGCCATAGTTTCACTTTCTTGTATTTCGACCTTAAATATAAGTTCATTCGTCAAATAAACGTTGTTGAAGGAGCATATAAGCCAACGATTACCAACTGCCCATCAATTTTCTGGTTCGTGCATGGATTAGCCGAACTTTTTCGATATGTTCACCTTAATTATCGACGATGATAATGAGTTAAGCAACATTGAAATATTTCAATATCTGCGTGCTGTTTTAAAGAAAAGTGTCTTACACATCGTTTCATAATTGGGATGTACTGAAAGTACTTATGACGATGATTTATTAAAAAAGCGATTCGATAATAAACATTCTCATCTTCAGGCACACATTGAAAATATCTTTGGGTTGGGAGGTAGACTAAAGTGCAGCGATGTAAGTTTGCATCAATTTAGTGACACGCTGAAAGTTCTTATGCAGTGATAAATCTTCACTACACTTAGCTACTCCGATGCCTGATGCACAAGCATTCTTGCCTATTAATAAATTTCTATCATAGTTTTATTTATTTAATTAGTAATGCATTACAAACTAGTTAAAGAAGAAATTTCAACTAAATAGCAAAACAAACTTTTTAATAGACCAATAAAAAACTTAAACTTTAAGGTAAAACTACATCGATGCAGCATAATAATAGTAATACTTTCTAGCATTTACTTCAGCAGCTGTGATTGTATGGCAAACTATTGCAAAAGCAATTTCTTTTGTACTACAATTTCTATTTTGTGAAAACTTGCATTAACTAGTATTAACAGTGTGCATTGCGAAAAGAGTCTAACCAAAATTTTGATAGTTATTTATTTATATATACACATAAAACTCGGCTAAAGTGAATTAACAGTCGAATTCAACTGATTCTTAGAAATAATTCTTACGCTAATTATTATTAAAAAGTATATAATGTAAAGGAAAGAAAAGAAAATCATGTACAAACAAAAAAAAAAAAAGCAACACGCAGACCCACAACCGCTACAGATCCAAAATTCGAATCGAATTTCCGTATTGAGATTTTGAGATTGCAAGTTAGTTTAAATACGACATAGGCAAATCGCGCGTATTAAGCGTAGTTGTTATGAAAGGCAGATATGGAGATTAAATGATAGACATCGTTTAGATTTCTGGAAACAACTGTGAAAGGATTAAATAGCTTATATATACATATATATATACATTGCCTAAGCTTAATAATAATGAAATACCTAGAGGAGGGATTAGAGATATTTAAGTTTATCTCACCAAATAATGTGGACGAATCAATTGTATCATTTATTAAATAAATTAAGAGAGAAACACCAATAAATCTGCGTTTCTTAAGCGATAGTAAAGATAACACAAGCAACCTATTTTCATAAGGAAGCAGAAAGACAAGCGGGTCCCAAATAAATTTCTAAGGGCAAACAGCAAATATTGCTTTTGAACGCATTCAATTGAGTCTATATAACAACTAAAAGATCTTACTAAGTACTTATATAGCCTTTTTGTAATGTAAGGATCCTTAAGCTCTTTGGACCACCTCTTAGTGAAACCTAGCTTTTCTTGACGAGAGCTCAATGTGCAAATTAAATCGTGATCTTTGGTCGAATAGAACCTCAAAATCGATGAACAAATCTGCGTTTTCCAACTTGTGTGAATCAATGAAATATTCAGTACTGAATTCAGTACGACAGCCGTGCAAGAGCCACTAGAAAAAACCTTGAAAGCGTGGTAACTAAACTCTAAGAGATTCGCACCAATTGATCTTCCTTTTAGAAAGCCGTGCTGGAATGGAGAAATATAAGATTCGGTAGCGAAAACTAAATTCTGAGTAACAATTCGCTCAAACAATTTAGGTAAGACATTTTTGTAACTTGGCAATACCTCTATTTTTTCCAACGAGATGCCTAGTTTCAAGCGGAATAAGGAAACTATTCTTCCAATAGAAAGGCAAAATACCTGATTTCAAGGACTGATTAAAAATCTTTGAAATAACGACATCAGAGAATGATTTGAAGATAGATGGCGGAATGCTATCAGGCCCAGGTGAAAACTACATTTTAGAGACCTCAAACCATGTAAAACGTCGTTTTCAGAAATGACCAAATTAGGAACCGAAACCGAATGAGTGATCTGATACGGATAGTCAAGAGCTAAATCAAAAACCAGCGGTTGAAAAATTTCGCCGGAATGTTGAGCAAAGAGATTTGAGGTTTCAATATCACCAGAGGACTCGGAGCCATTTTATCAACTGAACGTATCTTCAATAACATTGGTGGTTGGTTAAAGGGTAATTAAATCTATGCCTTGCAACTGAATAGGCGCAATAGTCATAAACAGAACCACTTTTCATAAATTTTTTGAAAAGTTTGTTTTTCTTATTCTTCTAATATTTAATACACATGTTGAACAATGGCATGCACTTGGTTCGAGAGCGTGGTTGCTTGACAGGAATGGATGCAGAAATGGTTCGATTTAATACTTTGTAGAACGATGGTAGTATATTTTTAATATTCCCAGCAGAAATATCGAGCGTTATGTGTGAAAAGTGAGATTTAATAATTTTTTGATGAGCAATAATAATTTTTGCGGGTGAAAGAATTACAGACTTAGTGACACGGGGTCGACTTCGAGAAATGAATTCCTTTATTAAGCATCCAACTGACCATAATGATTTTTTTGACAAAATAACTATTTATGTTATACTTGGAGGCGTCAGATACCAGTCTTGGCGTGAATATTGTCTTTCTGAAATGAAAAACAATAAGGGCAATAAGGGCTAAACAGTTTGAAGTTAAAATTGCTCCATTAGAGGCTCATTAATGTTAATTTCCAAATCATAGATCAATTAACACACAAAAGAGTTTTCGATGGTGTCATAAAAGTTGCGGAAAAAAAGTAAATAAACATTCGGAAACCAATACGCAATATGGAATTCTTATGAAAAGGAACATAGACCTAAAACAATTGTACTCAGTCTCTTTCCAAGCAGGTGTCAATATTTACTATTTACCACAACATTGTGTTTTATATATATATATGACAATGTAGCATAACACAGAGTCATTTTGAAGATTTAGCGAAACCTTTATCAGGATTTTCTTTAAATGCGATGGTTCATTCCGGTGCTACAATTCAGTTAAAGCTTGTCAACACACTTTTACGTTATTGCCTTTTGAAAATAGCTGTGAACGATAATATTTCCAAAATTTATGGATGTGTAGTAATTTCTCAGTTTCACAAGACTGCATAAAATATATTTTTTCTAAGAAACTATGGACGTAAAGACATTAAAACCTGTAAACTGAATATTGTCCCATATGCAACTAAGCCAGAAGATGTGTTATCAATTCATCCTATGGACCCACGTTGATTTGATGAAAAATATTCTATTCCTTTGAGTCCCCTTTGAGTCTTCGAGGTAATGATTTGATCTCCGGCTTGAAGCGAGATCTTGGCCGATATTTGTTGAAAGATGCTTCGACTTCATGATGCGAAAATGATGGTCAAGTGATGAAGCCATTGTGAATGACTTTTCGTCATCAGTTTGCACACAGTTTTTAAAAGTTCATGATAGACGTGATGTAACCAAAACTGTAATCCTTTCTTACGTGATAAACTTATTTTTTCTTGTTCGTCTATGACAAATTCGCCTTGCTGTCTTTTATGATCCCGTCGGCCGAATTACTTCAATCATTGCAGAAGCAAAATTGTGTATATTTGTTCTGATTTCTGGAAAAACAATTTGCAGTGGCTTATCCCAATCATTGTGTTTGGTATGGATAGAGTTTAGTTCGAAATTTTTTATCGTACCGTTTCTCATCAATGTCAAAGGCAACAATACATGATTTTGTCGATGCTAGCTTGGCACCATACTGCGCTTGTGTCTGCGCACGAACCAAACTAAATGGTACATCTGTTCGGCGTCGACAGTGCAATCTGTGGAAACTCGTACAGCAGCTAAGCTGAAGTTATCAACAGTCGTACTATTGGTGCAGCTTCTAACTAGCATCGTTATTTCAGCAGGAACTCTGCTTGTCAGATTGGATGGCTACTTTGTTATGGTCGCGTATTTAGTTATAGAATGTTAACATTTTTTTGGCGATCCGATTAATTGTTTACCGATGACTCCAATCCTTAAGAAAGGGCGTGAAGATAAATTCGAATTTAATTAGTAAGGACACTTACCATTTCTGTTAACATACCTCTGTTAACGAATTAACAGAGCTCATCTTAAATAATTACAATTGAGATATAGTTGGTTTGAAAGCCTAGTCCGTCCATATTAAAAAAAAAGAAAATATTTTTGTGGACATTTTATGAATCCATATAAAACTACCTGTCAAACAAACTAAACAAACTCAAATTCTGCTAATGGGAACTATTTTTAACGGTATTTGAAATTTGGTATGTTAGTGAAAAATGCATATGGAAAAGCACCCAAATTTGACACTCTAGCGCGGCCAAACTAGAAAATGTCGCCTATATTCACCTATATCACGCGAATCTATATAAAAGTACCTGTCGAACGGCCAAAAAAAATTCACACTTTGCTTTCAGGAACTATTTTTACCGATTTTTTGAAATTTGGTATGTTACCATAACATAGCTATTCGCAACCAATATTGAGTAAAAGCCTATTAGTAGCTAATCCCAAAATGCATTCGATGTTCCGACGCAAGAAACTTTCAAAATTTTTTGGACAATCCGGACTGCCGTGTACAGCTTAGCAAAACCTTCCACAATACCGAAAACCACAAAATCGGCCGTTTATGAAGGGCTATATTTGTATTTCCAACTGCCTTTCAAAGAACGCTCCGCGCGTTGTGATTTACTTACGGCATAAGTTTTGGCCGATCTAAAACGCTTTGTCTGTACCGAGGACAAATTAAAAATCAATATAAAAGATGAACAGTGTCGAACGTGATCAATTGCGCGTTGACAGTGATTCTGTCGAAAGCCAAAACCTCACAGGAAGGTTAGGAAATCCATTACGCCTCCGGCAGCTAAAAGTCCGCTAGGAAAAAATTAGGTTGCATTAAATGATGAAGACGTTTGACTTTTGAGTTTAACTTTAACAAACCTACATTGTATTTACAGTATATACGTAATTACAAATAAAAATGAATTCATTGCAACTTAGGAAATATTTTTTTTGATTTTATAGCGCAAAACAACTAATAATGTTCTATTATTATTATTATTATTATTATTAATTTCAGAATAAAGAATATTATTAATTTCAGAGAAATAAATTCTAAGATTAAGCTCTTAAAAGCACTAACATCTAAGGCAATCGGCTTTTATTAAAAACTCTACCGCACTTGAGATTCGAATCCACGACCATTGACTTGCTAGGCGAAATTCCTCGCCCTCGGCTACTCAGGCGGATAAAATAATGTTCTAATTTTTATTAGTAATTTTGAATTTTAATTCGATGTAATTTCGTTCACTTCACCTTCTTTTCATATCTTTTTATTATCAATACTTATGTGTTCATGTCAACGGGCTCTACACATTTATTACATTTATAGATCATCGAATTATCTTTGAAAACGTGTGATTTCAAGCCTTCAAAATAACATTTGCTATTAGTGCAATTTCATGGTCTCATTATGTTAGATGTAATCTTCTCGTAAAAGTTAGCCAAACTTATAGATAATAAGCACGCGTTGAGTTAAAATGCAGTAAATAGTTCCAACAGCTTGAAAAACGGAAATTTTAAGGAATGTAGATTCAAGATCTACCAGAGATTCTGGAGCAATGCAAAAATTGTAAAGAGCCGACTAATTATAGTTGTCGAACCGTTTAGAGGTGAGATGATAAATATTCTGTCTGATAGCAGCGTGGGCCAACTTGCTATCTTTTGTGTATGAATTGCTCTTCCAAAAACATAAAAAACATTTCTTGATTAGCATCACATCTTGTAGTGAAAAATGTATGGTTCGTAAATCGAGAACTTGGCATGAATTGTCGCACATCGTTTCTTATAATTCTTTACCATAGTCAAAAATGTTTTACCATATAAGTTTGACGCATTGAGTTTCTGGCGTACTGAAATATTAATCGCTCCAAGCTCCACGCTCCAAGCGTTTATTTATAGTTAGATAAAAGTGATTGGGACAAAATTTACTTTCCACCGCTTAGCTTATTTTAAAAAAAAATTTTTTATATAGTTTGTGACGATCAAAGTTGCCGGGTTATTTGGGTCCCACACTTAGGCTCAATTTGTTTTGTAACCATATACTTTTATTATTATTCGTTTTTATGTAATATACCTTTACCTTACTGCTTTATATATATATTTCTTGTTATTCACATGTGCCCATATATATATTTTATCATATTATTATTATTGCTCTGTTAGACATAGGTGACATAGGTTATCTTATGTTATCTCATATATATATATACACTTTTAGTAAATTACTCGGAAACTAGAGGGATTACTACGTTCGAAAACATATCAGCTGGTTTCGAGAACATATCAGTTGGTTTCGAGTGTGATTGTCAGTCTATGGGCAACGCCGATCATGACGAATGGGTTTGGAGGAGAAGTCAAGTGTGGAGGATATACTCTCTCTATCCCTCCGATTGAAGCCGTCGCGTTGGATGGACAAAAGTCTGCGAATACGAAGACATTCGAAAAAAAACTAAGCTTGAGGTACCGTTTAGGACGGAGACTGAATGAGAGGTATAAGACTTAACAGAGGAATTGAGACGTTAGGCTGGAAGACGAACGGTTCAGTTAATAGCAGGCTAAAGTCTAGGTGAGCACATAATTATTCTCTAGAGAGCTTCACTAATTTGATGAACGTTAGGGGCGCATTGATCATTAGGATTTATGTACTTAAGTAGCATACCTCAGATCTCCCTTAGTTGATAAGAACGAACTGAATATAACAAAGTTTATGGTTTTCTACATTGTTATAAGCGAAATACGTGCCTTTCGGTAGTTTACGAGTTAACCCACGCACACTGCAATAAAACAAAGAAAATACACCACACCGAGGAATTTTCATGTTTGTAAATTTATTGTTATAGAAGGGCTATGTTGCAGTGATTTTGTGGCAAAATCTTTTTAAAAAATTTTTCTTAACTTTTTCTTTCTAAATATAATTTTGTTCTAAAATCTAACGTATTGTCTTTAATTGATATGAATGAATAAGAATGAATGCTTATTTACTTATTCTGTTGTCAATTTGCATTCTTTCAATCCTTGTCCTTTCGAACTGCGTGATTACGACGCAGATCGAATCCTGAGTGTCTATCCTTTCTCTTCTTTTCGATTTTATCATTAATTATTTTTCAGTTTAATTTTAATTTTTTAAAGTATGTAAAAAGATAATATAACCTCGAAATTACGCTTAATTCTTTTGTTGCCTGTACAAACGTAGGCAAAATGATTGATATTAAAGTTCGCTTTCAACTTACTTTTGCCACTTATTTCCGTTCAATGTTCATAATCCCTCATCATGTGGTTGGACTGCAAAGTTTGTAAAACCCGCTTATGCAGTTCTTTGAGGCGAAACTACATACGTTTTTGTGCGTTAAAATCTACGTTACGGCAACAACGTCATTTCCATCAACGATAGTGAAAAGTTCAATAGAGGTTTGGTTTTCATACTTGCTTATACATATGAGAAATAGTATGTAAATAACTTATACACTTGATTGTGCTACTTAAGCAGTTGAAAAATTACTTTCTGAATGTTTTCTATGCTCAAGTATTTATTTTAGCGAATGGAAATGGACGATTATTCGAAGAACAGGTACATCAGTTCGAAAACTCGGGAGCAATAAGTAAGAATTGGAATTATATATCGCTTTGAAGTGGAAGTTTGAGCACCAATCACCCCAAGCCGGAGTAAAATATTTTCTTGGTTGTATGCGTCTAATTTAATTGACTGGATTCCTTAGTGCACAAACCTTTCAAATAAACTTGGCAACAATAAAATAACATTACCCAATGAATGAAATAATGAAATGTTATTTTTACGAATTTGTTACGGCGTTATAGACAAATTTGCACACGGACTTGGTCGAATTTGAAATTAATTAAAAATTAGATATTTAAAAGCAGATGAAATTAGAATTAGGTGCTTGCACAGAAAGCGTCCCGAGTAAGCCATCGGTGTTCCAGGCGTTTGTTGGCAGTCGACCTACTTTTAGTGGAGAGCAAATATGGCTGACGGATTTTAGTCATACAGATGATCTGTTCGTATGTCCTCCTTTGTGCCATGCTGCCGCTTCTATATTTCTATCCCCCGTGTTATACGATAGGAAGCTCGGAAAGTGCGGTTCTGATAAAACGCATAGTCGAGCTATCTTCGAGGCCGAGGAGCGGACGATACCCTCGAATAATATAAACACTTAACTCTCCTCGCTACCAAAGAGATTTGGCTGATACGACAGGAATCGAGCGTACAATCGCGTTACCCTATGTCGCCGAGAAGAAAGGAACGCATATTTCATTGCCATAATTTCGCCCTAAAGAAGGTCCCCTCGCCACAAGAGCAAGTATAGGCGTTCTGGATGCAATGCTCAACGGAATCGCTCTCCATCGCGAGAGGGACGTGGTCGTTAATTCACTATACATTTCAATTGACTTCATAATTATAGAATATCATGAAATATGTTTTTGTTCTAATATTATTGATTTTTCTTGAACATCATTTCACAACAAAGAATTTAAATAGAAATAAACAGTTTTTTTTTAAGTTTTTGTTTATTCCTACAAAAGCATGGGATGCATCTTCGCCAATCCATTTGGTACTGTCCTACAGTAGTGACTTGAAATTATTGCAGCGGGGAATTTATTGAACTGACCAAGCACATAAAGAATGTACCTCTGCTGTTTTCAAATATGCGATCGATCGATCAACTTGCATGCCCGAAGTTAAGCAAAGCACTGAAAATAGTGGTTGCGTCCTGCATCATACGTCGGCTGTTAAAGTGTAATTGGCTGTAATTGTTTATGTATAAATGAATATATAGTTTGCAGTGCATTTTCCTGCACGTATTTGCACTGTTCAGCAAAACGACGCCGTATTTATGAAAAAATATCGAAATCATATGTGTAATATACAATATTGGCTTCAATAACCAAAGAATTTGCATTCAGTTTCATTTCGTTAACAAGAAAAGAGAAGAAGAAAATTAAATTTTTATTTAAGCTAAACATACACATTTGTATAGTATTTGTATATTTTGAAAAAGAAAAAAAAGTGCTACAAAAAATCAACGCGATTTACATAAGAGCATCGAGAAAAATTGGTTAAAAAAGAACACCGGAACAAATTTTCGAAAGATATCTAGCATCTCCAGTAAGTATGTTATAAAAAGGTGGAAATAGCTCAACATTAATGTTGTCCAACCGAGCAATGTACAGAGAAGTGGAGAACGTTAAACAAACAGGTAACCCAATGCAAAGGCCACTTAAGGCAATGTTTTATACTTTGAAAGTTTTAAATGTACATTTTTGTGAAATTATGCAGTTTCTACGAGATTGTACAGCGTCGAAATAGTATGTACGACACGTGCGTAAACATTATAAGGATATATGCTTTGTCATTTTCATAGTATCGAAACAAAGTACTTCGCACCGATCAGTTTCGAGTTTCGTATTCTGTGAATATATCTTCATTTTCTAAACGAAAGGCTGAAAATGACACAGTTTTGGAAGCAGTGAAAAGAAAATTGCAAAGGGAAGAGTAAGACAATAACCATCAATTAGAATACGTTGAATGCGTTCAGCCTCTACGTTATAAATGAATACTTGATATTCATGTTTTGCGTTACAGACGAGTATTTATTTTAATAGGAGTTTGCCTATATTTTGATCAGCTAAATTAAATTGCATGGTGTTGACCTTTGTCCACATAAAATACCAGTTTGTCCATTTAATATTTATTTAAATAAAATTTCTATATTTCAACTTTATATTATTATTATTATTATTATTTTAATTTTAGACTAATGAATTGAATTCTTAGACTAAAGAAAAAAAGACATTGAGCACTAGCAACATAGGCTATCGGCTCGAAACTTTATAATATTATAATAATTTTTATAATTTTTTCTATTAATAATTTTCAAAAATATCATGCAATTGAAAGCACTTTTGCTCGTATTGTTTCGCGATAAACTTTCTCCTTCATGTATTGGTAGTGCCTTTTGTCTCCATAGTCCACTTTGTAGCGTATCATTCATTTTGGAATCGTTTTTTGATGGTAGCCCCGTCATCCGCATATCGCTGTCCATTGTCTTTCGTCGCTCAAATGTTCTTGCTTTCGAGCTTTCGTACGCTACGAAATTTAAAAATATTATCGCTTTTTGGGTGGATGGTACTCGATCTTCTTGTTGACTTACGCTTTTCATGAGTTGCATTTACAATGGCATTTTTGTGATATCATCGGTTTGCGCATAATAAAATAATGCAAAGAAGAGAAGGAAAAATAAGTAAACAAACGCAATATAAAATTAAAAAACAAAGATTGGTAAAAAAATTAAAGTCTATTAAGCAACATATTAAACAAAGTTTAATAAAAGAAGTATAAAATGAAGCAAGCAAGTGTATTTAAAAGGTAAACTTCAATCTAAGAAAATAAGTGAAAACATTATAGACGTGCTAACCCGACTATTAAATATCCTACACCATATTTTCTGACACAATTCTTACCTTTGCCACAGAACACAAAATTTTTATCTCGTTTTTAAAGGAACTTATTATTATGGACCTGGATATTACAAATTAGACCTTTTTGCAAATATCGGCTTCTTTTGCGTAAAAGGGATTATGCTCAAGAGGTTCAAAAGTTATGGTAGGTTTTCAAAATCCACTACAGTTAATGCTTATATCAAATTACTATTGTGATTTAGATTTTTCTGCGCTATAAAGAGCCGATTTTCGTGAAAATACTTATATGGGGTTAAAAAAATTGACCGAGATGGTCCAAATTCGGTACAGTTACTTTTTTGTTTCTTAAGTTACTATTATGATCCCATTTTCATCATGAAGCATTGATAATTAGACTTTTGTTGTCATATGAGTTCAAAAAATTGCTTAAATCGGTGGAAAGTTTTCGCACCAATTTAGAATGTCCAAATATTATTACTTACCCACTTCCATCAAGAAATTTTGAAAATGTCAACTTTTTCCGCATCATAACTTGTTGAAATAAGGCATTGTATGGCGAATGATCGAAAACTGGAATAGTGTTCGGCCTTGAGTCAAAACAAATAAGCATACCAAGTCTCATCAAAATATCACAAAAATTGCGAGTTGTAGCTTGAACGCGGACACAGATGGACAGATAGGATCGATTTAGAAAATGATTCGGATTTAGAAAACGATTCTGAATTGATCGGTTTAATGACAAGGTGGTCCAACTTATTTACTTCTGTGTGTTGCGTATGTTCGCACAAATTTGATATACTCTGTACCAGAAGTGTTGTCGGGTATAAATACAAATATATAATTTAATGCCACACGTATCTAAAGCAATGGATCCGATCATGTGGCTCTTAGAAGCAACTATGGATGAAGGTTGTGTAAACGGCCAAAGGAGTATGTTGAAAGATAACAGCAAATTCTTTCCGTTGTCACCGCGAGCTCCCACAGGATTCCTATTTAATATAATGTCATAATATTCGCTTTTCCGTATCACTAGACCATGGATATATTGTTCAAGAGAAATACACATCAAAGTTCTTTTATTTACAATTACATTCCTTAACAGTAGGAGTATTTATATACAATTATATTCGTTAAATATAGGATTCTTGGCCGTACTCTCAGCTCAAATGTTCTTGCCCGATTAACTGTTACTTCCGCAAACATTTTATTTATATACCTTTTTACAAGCAGGTTACTATCTCCAAATCCAATAGTTTTTTTATTCAATCCCTGTCTGCTTTTCCCGCTAATCGTTCCCATCGACCTGCAGCTGCAAGACGCGCCTGCGAATGTGCACTTGGTTTTTGCTTCTTTAGGGAATTTATTATCTGGGAAAATTACTTAGCTGGAGTTAACTGGATTTTGGAATTTCGTAACAATAATATTCCTGAAATAGTAAAACGTACTTTTTAAGTTCACTTAACGCGTTCGACCCAGCAGAGGAGCCTTTGTGTACTTGGGTGGAAGAATAGATTTATAGAATCACAAGTACATTGTTGTTTGCTCCGCTTTGCAATTGTATGTCGCTCTACTCCATAGAGTAAGATAGGTAGTGGAGAAAGGAGCCGGTATTGTTCTAAGAAAATTGCAAGGTTTGTAAAGGTGTCTGCTGTCTTAGAAAGTTGCTTTTTTCACACAAATCAGAGGATTTGGATACAAATTCGAGGATCGAAAGTCGTTAAAAGAATGAGTTTCTAATGATTGCTACGGCAAACAAGAAAATTCGTGTTGGTGTTTTCTTCAAAAAGCAAGGAATTAGTTCCGCGGAAAGTTTCTCATGTAAGCAACGGTCTAAACCACTGTGTCTTTCCTGCATTCTTTGCAGTTTGCGATTTCTTCATGTTCCTTTTATAACGCACAGAAGGTTCAGAACCTGTTAAAGTATACACATTTTTGGGCAGTTTCAAATTCGGAATGCACCCAAGCATGTCGATCCATTAAACTGCCCATCTATCTGCCTGCTCAACTGTGTAATATCTGTGATATACATTCTCCCGTTCGCAAGTTGAAGATATCGCTTACAAATTTGCAAAAGAATTTGAAGATGAGGCAAACGCTTCAAAGAACATGCCTACAACGCCCACACGACTATGTAATAAAAACTGTGAACACTTTTGCTCTCCATGTTTTTTGGTTTCCACACTAAAAGATTTCGTTTTCCTGGCTCGTTCGTTGTTCACGTAGATTTTAGCCAAATTCAAAATCAATAATTGAAGGAGGCTCGCGGGAAGTCTTGGCTTCGATCGATTGTGTTGTTTATAGACAAGAAAAAAATATATTAAAAATTATTTTTAACAAAAAACGGAGCGATTCTAATGTAATTCTATGGCAAAATGTTTCTTCAAAGAGCAGATGAATTGCAAAAATTCACAGTTCTCTTAATATTAGCTTAAAATATTTTGCCGGTCAAATGGGGAACACATCTGGTTGCGAGATAGTGTTATTGTTATTGCTATCAGTTTGTGAAATAGAAAAAATAGTGGCGGTAATTCCTTGCAGTTGCAAAGAAAAAAAAAAGAGAAAAAGTGTATTTGACATTAATGTACTAAATAATTAAATACTATGTTGAATGCAGTTGTGAAAAAGGCAATGTGAACTGTCTAACAACTAAGTTGAACTAAAAACCGAAAGAAATTTTGTTGCTATCATCCAAAACTGCAATAAATTTAAATACAGAAGTGCTAACGTATAAATATTAAAAAGTATTAGTACAGAAGCCTATAAAGCACATAAAGAGCACTTACTGCGCCTTGACATTCTTAAGAGATTCTTCAAATAAAAAAGTTTTATTTGAAAATATAGTGTAAGCTAGATTGAAAACATATTCAAATGTTCGAGTATTAAGAGAAAAAAAATAATATTCGGCTTTATTTAGTATTAATACACTTATTTTTTCGCATTCTAATCTCCAAGTCCGTTTATGTGACACCCATATAAAGGGTATTGTAACAGAAAAATTAAACAACTAAGTTGTTATGCCCATCACATTTAACTTAGAATTAGCACACTTACCTTGTCACCTTCTCCTCTCCGAGTCCTTTTATTTAATAACAATATCGCTTTTTTAAGAAAAAATTGATCCACCAAGGCGTTGTGTCCGCCATATTTATTTTAGAATGAACACATTTTTAGTCAGATATTATATCTTCATTTGAGGAATTTGTAAAATGTTTTAAACGTTCTGTCTTATTCATCGCTTAGTAGGCATATAAGCTCGAGAAAGTGAAGAAACGAAAACTTAATCAGTTATCAGCGTGGGCTTGGTCGAGTTTTCCCACTTATGCAAATAAATAGTAAAAAATTTCGGCCTTCAATGTTTTATAATTTGCGAATAATGAGCGAAAAGCCACAAACTTTGATTTACAAGAAAGGAGTTGCGTTCAGTTTTCGCTTCAATACCGGCTCGCGCTCCTACCTATTTGGCACATTTTGAAGACCAGTCCACTTTCAATGTTTTTGCTGAATTTTAAATCGATATCTTAATTTTTTCCACCAGGAGACTGTCAACAGCAGACACCACAGAGACATGTAGACGGACAGACGGGCATGCTTAAATCTCTTCACGATACTTTGTGGCGTCTCTTAAGCTTACTTGTGTGCATTGCAAACGTTTGGACAAAAGTAAATATACCCCGCATAAAAAAATTCATAAAAACAATTCATAAATGAAAGAAAAATGCCCATAGATTGTAGAAGTGAACAATAAAATAACAAAACTATATGCGAGCAGGTAAAAGGTTGATGGCGATTTCGAGAGAGAAAAAAGAAAAATATATATATATATAAATGTCAACCGCGAAATCGTCACAAATTCAGCAGTACCCAACCATAGTCGGAAGCACCAGTACCCAAGTGTTAACATGTTATGGTCCTTTTTTTGTTCTCTTATATTCTATAGCGTGGGTTACTGCAGACTTTTTATTATTCCGGGTATAATTGTAACATTATTAAATAAAATTTTTGCATTCATCTTTTCTTATTGTTATTAACAAATCACGACCACTTAATCGTTTGTAATTTACTAAAAATGTGGAGAAATTTTTATTTTAATAAAAAGGAAGAACGTTACCATTTCGAGGTCTCTCACACAAAATTATGGGCTGCAGGAGATCGTAGGTATAGCGGGGTGTAGAATAGCCAAGAACATAACATCAACGCATCCGACAAGAAAGTTTCGATCGTTCGTTCGTTTCTATAAGGCTTTTTGCGGCTCTATTTGCGACAATCTGTGGACTGTGGTAAAGAGTGACCTCCCATTATTGCCGTACTAGCTAGTTTTACGTTGACACGTGAGTTTTTTTCGCGATGACCTCCGACCTTCTGACCTTTTGACGATATCAATTATTCTTTTACACAAAAGTGTCTGACTTTGAGGAATACTTGGCCATGATATATTGAAGAAAATAATATAAATTGTACTATCATTACTTATCATTAATCAAAATAATTATAATTGTAAAGTTTACATTGACAAAGAGATTTCTTTTGACAACTATTTGTAGAGCAAAACCGCAATCAAATTTAGCTTCATTGTTATCATTAACTGGTTTCTTGTCAAAAGTGGAGTTACACTTACAAAGAAAAGGACTCGTTTGCATCTCCCTTTTGTAGATGACTTTAAAATATTTTAATTTGTTTGTGCAGAAGCGATTAACGTAGTATTAGAGCAAAAAGTACGACATTCAAATAACAAGCAAAGGCATGGACCCAAGGGAACAAACAGTAATTTCAACACGTTGTTACGTACACGCAGACTATTAATTGTTGATGTCTTTTTTTTGTTATGCAAGAAGAAAAGGATATTTGAGCGCACAGTAGAAATATAAAATATTATGCGATAGTTTTGATTCATAACAATACTCTGCTAGGTTGAATTTTTAACAAAATATCGGAAGATCTATATATTTCGTTATCTCTGGTATTATTTATCGTGAGCAACTAACACTGTTATTATTGAAGATTAAACCTTCTTCTCGCGGCGTCTTTTCTATGAGAACTCTTGTATGGAGCGGGATCCAAGGAACGTATGCAGTTCATGCGGTTCAAACTTGTGCCACTTACTTTTTATGTCAAACTACTATCATCGGCAAATTCTCATCATGAAACTTTAAGAATTAGGCATTTTTGGCATATAAGTGTTCACATTTTCTGAAAATGCTTATACGCGGTGGTATCCAAGAATATGACGTACATGGCGCAAGTTTTGTAAAGTTGACTTCTATGTCAATTTGCTATTAAAAATTAATTTCCACTATTATATATTGAAAATTAGGTTATCTTACTAAGTAAAGATTAACGTTTGTACGGGAGAGTATTCCAAAAATGTCCCCAGTAACAGTGCTTAACTTAGCAGTTTTCCTTCTTAAATCCTATTTTCAAGGATGCAATTACCTTTAATTTCCCCAATACACATCTCCGAGTATAATTGATAATTTTTAAAAGTCTCCATGAACAGATTAGAAGGATTATTTTTCATAAAATGTAAATTCTGACCACGAAGACAACTCAATATTTAAGACAGAAGTAATCAAAAAAAAAAAAATTTCTAAATTGACTCATATTTCAAAGCGTCTTGTTTTTTTATTATTGTTTAATCAATTATTTGAAGTCCCTTTATTTTGCAGATTTTGCTTACTATAACTATTGCGGTCGGAACGAACAATAACGCATTATTTGTACATGTTGTGGCTCTAATGATCAAACATGTAAGAGTTTTTATTTCTAGATTTAATTTAAAATGTTCATAAGCACTCTTACTTTAAGAAGAAAATTCTATTAAAAGGTTCAAAAGAAAAACCAAAAAACAATGAAATAAGTACACCTGCTGGCCCGATTGTATGTTTTCTGTTTATGAACTCACAGTACACCTTTAGTGTACACCTCATATCTCACCAAAAGCATACTTCAAAAAAACTTTTTCCTTTTCTTTCTTTGCTTTCATACTGCATCAAACTTTACTGTCCTTATATATTTCATTTATTTGATAAGTGCTATAACCGAAAACTGAGAAACTCATTGTTCGTCCATAAACGATAGTTGATTGCGTCACTATATCCTACAAATACCTGCAATTAAATGCTAATATATTTATTAAAGCTGAAGTATTAGCCTTTAAGATGTGGTGAGCTGACCAAGAGTTACCTGCCGCTACATTTGATGTTCGCTATATTCCATTTTGGCGCTGTTTGAGATCCAAATCGATTTTCAATACCTTTTTTTGGCCGTGCTATTTTCTGAGATTCATTTTATTAAGATTTGCGTTGTCGAATATTGCTTTAATCATCATTTTTGTATTTATTTTTCTTCGTTAGTAAGAAGCATACTTACTGCTTTTCATTTATACTTACTTACTTACTTACCAAATACAAAAAAAAAATGACGAACTTTGAATAAGAAGAAGACTTCGATAAGTTTGAAAATAAAAGGCTCCTAAGGCATATAAAGGACTTCAATAATGGACAAATCTTTTTTATGTCTCTGAAATAGTTATCCTGTATGCACCTACCTATATGTAAGTTCAACATAGCCAACATTATGTCGCTTCCCTGAAGTATCAGCAGTTTTATCAGGCAATGTCTAGAGGCTCTCGCCTACACATCCGAGTCCAGTTTTGGACAGATATAGACGATCTGAACGATATGGACATTGCCTTTGGAGACGTATATTTCACATCGCTTTGAAAAACCTAGGCCATTGATTGTGTGGTTTGATGCGTTTGATGCGACTCTCGCGTAACTCTTGCTTTCAGTTAAAATTTATTGAAGAAATATCCGTCGAATCGTTGTACAGAAAACTCGAAAAAAATCGATCAAAAATGATGTTGATACCAAAAGAAATCAGCTTGGGGACAAGATAATCGCTCAATACTTAGTCCAAGATTTTGCAGATATTTAGCGCGTCGAATTACCTTAATCAAAGTGATCGTTGATTAATTCGTTGGATTCTAGATATTTTATCAGGTGGTAATTGACCATTGTTTGATTTGTCTTGGCTACAGTCGATCAGCTTAACCGCGTGCATTTCCTAAAACTGTTTTTAATATGAAATTATAACTACGGTTCTTATTTTCATCATCATTTCATAGTGGAATAAATATGAGTTTGTTATCTTTTCATAAACAAAATGTAGAGAGAAATTTTAATTTAAAACTCATCAAATTATATTAAAAATGAAACAATCAAAGCTTTTAGGCTCAGTTAACGATGTTCAACACGAAACAAATATTAAGATATTTTTGCAAACCATATGTTACCCGTTTGTGCAATAAGCCCATTTTTCGTATAAAACTTAACGTCCTCCTTGTTGTACGGTTCGATACGAAACATATAAGGCAATGATTTTTGTCTGCAGTCGAAGCTTTTATACCCAACACTTTTATCGTAAAAAAAACACAAAACAAAATTGAATTTTCAATGTTCCATAATATGGTGCTCTCACTTGTCTCAACTCAGTCTTGTTCCTTTTGGGGGAGGCAGTTTTATCATTTCATACCGAGACGTTAATTTTAGCAATCAGTGAAATATTTACCACAGATGTTACGCGTACGCACAGATGGATATGTTTAGACCGGCTCAGACTTTGATACTGATCAAAAGTACATCGCTGACATTGCAAAACTTTTGGTAAAATAAATATGATTTCGGTCGGTTGTCGGTATAAAAGAAGCGAAGCACTCAAAGTTTTAAAACAGAAGGTAAAAACCATTTTTTAAAAGTTAGGCATAAAAAACTTTATGAATTTGCTAATATTAAAATCATAAACAAGAGAAACTTATTTGGTCGACCTTTTTTGCTCTCTTTCAACGATATATTGACAAATAACAGGTGCTTGCATGTATTTTGACCAATCTATTGGTGAAAATGATGAAGTAAGGAGGATCAATGTACACAAGGCTTAAATTTGATGATTTTTACCTTTCTCCGTATAAAAGCGTAGTTTTCCCTTTATCGTCATTGAGTTATTCAATGTACACAGACGCTAATCATGCTCGAAATTGCATTTTCGACATCCAATGCTCTTCCAATATTCAATACTTTTCCATCAAGCATTTTTAGAAACTTGTGATGCTGCTGTCGGACAAAAAAAGTTCGAAGGCAATGATATGGCAACGTTTATTGGACGAAAACCCAGCTCAGACTCTCAAAGAACTATACTTGTGAAAGATCTAAAGGGAGGGAAAATGATTATCATACGAATTGACTGAAAATGCCACGTTGAACCGTTTCAATGTCGCGATTTCACTGCAGGTAAAAAAAGAATAGTTTTCTGTATAGTATTGCGACTGGCGATAAAAAGTGGGTTCACTACGAGAATCCCAAGCGCAAAAAGTAATGGGTTAGTCTAGGAGAGTCATGTAGATCGACACCCAAGCGAAATATTCATGGTCACAAAGTTTTGCTGTGCATATGATGGGATTAGCAAGGCCTAATGTATTAGGAGCTGTTAAAGCGGAATGAAACTGTTATCGCAGATGCCCAGCGACATCAATTGAACAAGTTGAACTGTGCATTGTTGCAAAAAAGTGGCAACTTTTAAGAGACGGACAGTCGTCCATTTGCATGGCAATCCTCTGTCACATTTACAAGAGTTGTCAGGGATGCAGGTCGCATCTCGATTGAGAAGTTCTGCCGCACCCAGCTTATCAGGCACAGCGCCTCCTCATGACCAATTGTTCGGATCTTGAAATGCTGCAGAAGCACGACAATGGGAAGGTGACCGGATCGCTACTAAACGAATATCGTTCTTTCGACACGTTATCGCTATATAGCCGGAAAGACGGGAAAAAGATGAAAAAAATTATGGACAATACTTCAATTAATACATATTGTACCAATTTGTTTCAAGTGAAAAATGATCAAAATACATGCAAATACCTAATACATATTGACTTGAATGCGTATGTTTTTATGATGATTCAAAGTCTCTTAATAAAAATTGAATTTACTTTTTGTTAATCAAATTTATATCGAAACATATTGCAAAGAAATTGTATCACTTTAACAAAGCTTTTTATTAAATACTTGCGTTTGCTTAAGTTGCTCAATATCAAAATAGAAGAAAAGACCGAATATGAGAATTGCGCGCAGTTTCAAACAATATGCCCATTGATATGCACGTCGGTTAAATACATAAATAAAAAACTCAGAGTTTTATGTTCGCTGTTAAGATGGATTTGTGGACGGATTTCCTAGGCTGTTTTCTAATACCTAAAAGGAAGGAACAGAAAACTACATAGGACTACATGTAACGTGTACTTATAAAATTTTCAGCTGAGTTTGCCTTAGACTTCGGCTAGCATTTCATCCTACGGGTCGTATCCTACAGTTAAAGGGAAAAAAAGATTTTCATAACGGAAAAAAAATGTCCATAAAAAGTTTTATTATATTTTTATCCATAATTTACGCTTTATAAAAGACATAGGTACGATAACATATGTAAAGATTTGGATACATAAGCAAAGGCTTTTCGCAAGAAGAAAGCTTATCGACCGACCCGTATCCATATTATACTGCGGTAGATGTTTAACCTTTGTTCTAATAAAGGAATTTCTTATTAATGAAGAACGTGTCGGTGTGAAAGAATAGTAATAGTTTTGTCTTCTCGAATACATTTCGATTCAAATACTAGTAGTAAAATGCATCTCCAAGGTATCAAAGACCTTATGAAAGTAGGCTCCTTTTTTCTGCAAAACGGCATTCATTTGTGTTCATACGTCATTATTTGCTTATATATATTTATACATTTGCCGTTTGTCTGACCACTCAGACCACCCATTTTTTCAAACCACTGCACGGAAACACTAACTTATTTCAACACTCAATTATTTCAATACTTGTGCTGATTGTCAAAGAGATTATAATTTTAATTTTTGATTTTCACAACTAAAAAGCTGGATTAAAGAAGGCGCGGATAGAGGACTCAAATGTTTATGCGAAGCAACGGCTGTGAGATAGTGAGCACGATTCTCAGCTTTGCAAAAGGGATTAAAATGTAAAAACATTTTTCCTAAGGACAATTTTCATTCGCTACTTAAAAGATTACTTTAAAGGTTTCCTCAAATTTTTGTAAGGTTTCACAGACGCTAAGAGCAGCACCACATTAAAAACTAATGTAAGCGAGTCAGCGTGTTGGTACTATGCATAGCTAAAGATGTTCTCTCAAGCAAATCTGATGACATCTCCAGAGGACAAAGATGCGTTAATGTGCAACCTAATTGATTTATGACTATCAAGCTGTGAATTGATACTCGATTACACGATCGAGAAATTCCTTTGACTTAAAAATTGAAGCTTCAGCTTTGAGTACTTTGCTGAAAATAACCTTCTTTGTTCATGATTGCAATTCGTTCATATATAAGCCACTTGCCATCTTTTTTAAACCAAAGAGAAGGAAACATCGATGAGAACCTTCTTAAAACGTACAAAATTTTTTTGCTAGGAAAGAAAAGTCTAACGAGAATTTTGACTTTTCGCTATCTAAGGTTAACCGAAGCGGTTATTGAATATTTTTTATATGCTGCATACTTGATAAATAAAGTCAAAGGGAATGGGGAATTAAGAAATGAATATTGTGAAGAAAATTCCCACATACAATGTAGTAATATGCAATATGTTGCCCTATTTGTTCGTATACATGGAAATAATAGCAATAGTAAAAAACTTTTTAACATTTACAGCACACTTATGTATTGATAATTAATAATTTAATACATATACATAACAACTTGATTTATTTATAATCAATATTTAGAAGCACTTTTTAAGGATAGGGTAATTTAGAATTTACCTATTTTTATAGCATTCTTGACTCAACTTTCTTTCCGACTTAAATTTTGTTTTCCGACTAATAGGTTCTGTTCAAACATTCCGCTTATATAAGCAAGTTAGTATTAATGATAGATTTGGGATTTCCGTAACAGTGCTGAGATATATTTAAGATTAGAGACTTACGCTATCTCATAATAATTAATTATAAAAAAAATTGAAAGAATTGTGAGGACGAAAGCGTTAGCATCCAACAACAATAACAGTAGCAATATCACAATTCTTAACAAAAAAGGAAACAAATAAGAAAATTAAGTTCTGTTGTGGCCAAATCTTCTATACCCACCGCTTTTACTCTGCAAAAAAAAAGATCAAATGAAATCTCCAAACCTTATACAATTGAGTGGGTGTGGCCGATTCGGTCAGTTTTTGCGCAGAAATTGTGCGCTCGCCAATTTACAAATTTTTATTGTTGTAGCTTACGAGTAATGAATAAATAACGCATTTTTTCTTTTTCTTTTGGTAGCAAAAATTTTCAATTATTTTGCCGAATTTTTGACTTAGAATTTTAAATTGATCAAGAGTATATATCCATAGCTTATAGGGTCTCCCCAGAGTTCTTCGCGATGTTGCCGGACACCGGACACCTAAACTCTTCGGTGGTGGACATAAAAACAATTCACAATACTTTGAAGCTTAAAACATGAGATGATAGGTTCATTCATTAATTAGATGTATAAGTGCCCTACAGTAATTATTAAAAAAATTCTGCGCATTTCTTTACAAAATTGAAAATTGTTTAAAAAATATTTGTTACAAAATTCGCAAAGTTCAATCTATGGTATCTTTGGCCTTTTGCTTTTTATTAGGGGGCTACCAGATTCGACTAACGAAGATGAGTAACACTCGTCATAGTTTTAAGAAGTTAGCTTTAACGGATTGCAATCCATAATTAAAATTCTACATTGAGGCCGTACTAATGGACTGTGATTGCATGTTCACCAAGAGTGACCGCGAATACTACTAATACTCAACAAATTTGATGAATTTATAAAATCTCTTGCATCATTAATTAGAAATTTAGCTTCTACGATAGTTTATTAGACTTACAAGTTTTAATCGATTTGTATCAGAAGATAAGAGCCACAATGGATTTACATCGCAGCCCGTGGGAGCTTATGGAGACCGTACTCCGATTAAGCGCTTACATAACATCAGCAGTGTGAAGTGTCGTGAAATGCCATACTTTCTCTAATTTTGTAAATAATGTCTATGCGAAATAAAAATTCGCAATTCAATGATACGAGTCTAATTTAAGGACTATTAGAGCTAATACGTAAATAAACAATAATTTTTCGTAGCAAAGTATTCGTCATCAATTTTATTTGAATACAAAAAATGTATTGTTTATTAAGAACGTGGTTTGTGCATTTCCTGCTATTACTTCCTCACGTCGCTCGTGTTACATAGACTTGATTTTAGTTGATTTCACATTTAGAGCAACATTTAATTATGCTGTGGTTTGTTTGAAAGTTTTTCTTGCGATTTGTTAAGGAAGTAAAGCAAGCAAAACTCAAACGTCAGAACTTTAACTAAAAATAATCTTCTTATTCGTTGCACAGCAGTTTAAAGGGTTTCCATTTTTCTTTTTTGTTTTGCTTTAAAAAGGAAGAGACATAAATATGTGTAACAGATATTGTAACATTAGCGTTGTGCTTAGAATAAAGGGTGCACCGTATACATATGGAGTGCAAAAGAGAAAGTTGTTGATTGTTTATGCTCATGTTATCATATTAAAAATTACTTGTATATCCGGTGCGCTACATATAAACCTTCAAAACAACAACGGATTTATGAAAAATGAGACCATAAGGAAATCAATAAAAAAACTTTTTAAAAAAGAGCGCCGTGAGGACATGATAATTGTATTCTTTACATGTTTTCGAAATTTGTATTTAGAATAACAACTCATAATAAGGCCAAGCTGTAACGGATACCTGCGTATTAAGCCTAGTTATTTGTGTACGGCCGTTAAACACCAATACTAATAATAATATACATAATATAAACACTAATAAATACCAATAACTCATGTTGGTAACGTATAGCCTCATATTATGGCATAAGAATGAATTATATGCAAGCACTTGTTTGAATGCATATCTATTCACATGAATGCCTCCTTTAGATTCTTTTGTATGTTGATGATCATATGCGAAATTGTTTATAATTTTTATTTTTAAGAAGAGTGCGAGCTATCGCACTTTAAAATTTTTGGCATGTCTTACAGATTGTCTCTATTTTCAACGTGTGCATATGCTTTGACAGCTTAATCAAGCTAGGCCCGCAGGCCTATCGCGTAACTTGCAAATATGAAAGCTTGGGTATGATCCAAATAAAACGGCGTCTATCGTGCACCTCTAATATTTATAATATATTATATTCGGGCATAACCACAGCCACCATCAGTGCCCTCTGCACCTTACACGCCGGTTCCATCGAAGAATTCGGCGGCACTGACACCCCTGCTTGGCGATGACAAAGCACATGTGACATCAGAGTGAACGGGCAACCTGGCCATCGTAGATCTTACAATTTTTATTCTATAATACTTCGGATTACCCATACTTCTTGGACTCCATCCAGCTAATACCCTTTTGGCTTTTAATGTCGATATTAACCCAGCATCGACTCACTTTGCCAACTCCTCTAGCTCCCTTAATAACCCGGAAACTTGTTTATTAAAGCTTTAGTTTTCATTGTAGCTAAATTCTAAGTAGAGAAGTCTGCAAACAGACGGCAACCTCCATAACTTCTACTTGGTGAGGTTCCCGCCGGCAAGAGGCATGAAATGCAGCTGAATTAATATTGTTTTCTTTTCTTTTGCTTTTTTAGCATTTTTTTTTACCTTATGTCATTGAAACTATAGTTCATTATTAGCCGACACCATTTTTCGATATGTGGGGTAACAATATATTACTGAGAGAAAAAAGGCAGGGGGCGAAGCTTTCCATTGCGTTCGCGTAATATAACCATTTCTCAATGACTTCTAAAAATATAAGCTAACCATCTCGAGAGCGCAATGTATAAATCGAATTACAACAACTTTCTTTTTTTTCTTTTTTTTTTCAAACGACCGATCATTCAGGAGATAGTCCCTATTTGTGCGACACGGTTAAAGCCCGACAGAAGAAGAAGTGAAGAAAAGGAGCAGTATATGGATGTGGTCGCAGCCTACTGGATCTGTGTGTCCAATCGGCAAGTAATCTTCACACACGGAACACTCACCGTAGTTACGACCAACGCATATACGCAAATGCTGACTTGTTAGTCGCGGTTCTTACCTATTCGCCCACTCTCGGAGAAAGCTTACAAAATAGATATGGGGGGTATGGAGAGAGGATAATAAACGGTTTTGAATTTTTTTAAAACAAAGTACGATTTTCTTTTTTTTGTGCTTGCAATTTCCATTTTTGCAGTTTCTTATTTTTTCAATGCCGCCCAATTATCAAATGCCTTAGCAAAGGCGCGAGCCATAACGGAAGATGGCCCTTCTTTTAACAAAGATAAAAATGTGGGCTACGCACGGTAGGCTACTTTGATCCCAGTGCTTAATTGCTGAAAACAAATTTTGCAAAGTACATGAACAGTTCAAAATTTCTGCTTCATTTTAACGTTCATCAACAGTCCTTGTTCTTACATGAACCAGTTAAGTGGCGCTTCTTTCCATTCTGTTTTATGCTTCTTCGTGCAATAATAAAGTGCTATGAACGCTTTTGAAGCCAGGCGAATCTCCCAGGTTCGTTGTAAGCATTGAATTGCTATTATAGTTAGATCAATTTCTAGCACAGCGCATTCTAGTCGCTGCCTGTGCTCGAAAAGTATACCCCTCAATTACCTTGGGCCGAACGCATATCGCGCTCGAGACTTTGTTATCAGTCTATCAACCACTCTTTGTTATCGCCTGCTTTATACGGGTTTTGGGGGATTTTTACCAGTTTTATATTTTATTCTACATTCTGCTTATTGTTTTTGGTAAGGTCTGTACACACAGAATTCCAATGTTCATCATTAAACTTGCTATTTCTCTTATTAGTAACGTTTTTCAATACTTATTTTTTTTGTCTATCAACAAAATATTCAAGACTGTGTTATGCAGTCGTTCTAGTCAATATAAAACTGCTCCTTAAATATTATACCACTATTCATTCTAAATATTTTATCGTTATTTTTTTTTGATTGTGTATCGTCATTTGCGGATGATACTATAAAAATGATTTCAACATATTTTACAACAACGTTTTAATCATCAACTCTTCCTATCACGAATGAAGGAAGGAAAACGCACGTGATAAACGAAAAGTAGCCATAGCACAAAGGTAGACTTGACCTTTGATTCAATCGGTTCATCAAATAACGAACTGGCTGCTATGTAAAATTTTGGGCAAGTTGCTCTATAAAGAGGTTCACTTAAGAAGAAACGTAATTCTCCATAAAAAAAATTTCTACGAAATACAACTGTACAGTTACTTTATTCGCTAAGAAAATAATCATGTCCGTCTGTCACACAGTATAAAGCCCTTCTTCACATGTAAAATACTACAACAACTAAACAACCTGTGAACTGAATATTTCTCTATGAGAGAAAAAGTCAACCTCGACCAGCCACTATGAGATTCAGAATTGGGGGATCGTAAACATTACCTAAAAACCTTGTTATTGCTATCATTGGCGTTGTTGTACGCAAAATTTGGTGAGTTCCTATGCCTGGGTAATCTGATGGCGTGTTGGTTATGCCTTCTTTTCTTATGTTCACTAAGGGTATTGTTGAAGAGCTTGCGCCAACATATCCTCATAACCTAAACTGAACTGATCAAATGTGAAGAATGGTGGCGAAGGTATTGAAGAGTATTGGAAGAAAGGATTTAATTTCTTGCGTTCAAATTTTAATGCGGCTTAAAATTCATTTATTTTTTTATTTGTCTTAATGATATGAAAAAGAAAGATAGATAAAATAGGCATAATGGGAGGACGAACATCGTTCATGTCAGACGCTACAGAGGCACATCGGACACGAACGAGTACCCGACATGTAACAGAAGAACCTTTTTCATCAATTTTCCTCTTTTTTACTATTACTTTGCTATATTGTAATTCATGTAAAGTCAGCTGATCTAGGCCGGGAGAAAACTAAATTTACCCATACTCTCTGACGTTACAAAATTGGAATAAATACAGTAAAAATCGATCATTTGCAGACAGCTTGTGGTTCGGTTTTCAATACTTTCAGCCCGTAATTAAGTTCTTACCAGCGAGAAAGTCCGTAGTTACTCCGGCAGAAGTGCATCACCACTACTTGAACTTCGTCAATAGCAAACGGAAGCATTTTTCTCGTATCTCTATTGATGGATCAAAGAGCGATGTCGTAGGCAGCGGCTTTTGGTTTCCAAATATTAATATAGAACCTCACTTCTAAAATCACGCATGTAGCACTATATGCGTGTCCCGTGATCCTGGAAGTCATCCGTCTAGCGAGTACTCGGGTTCAAAAGAAATTCCTTATAGTATAAGATAGTAAATCTGTCTTATCGGCTTGGGAATCATTTTCCCCAGGTAAAACCCACCCTTACGTGTTAGAAATTAGATCTTCACTATGTAGCCTCAAATCTGATTCATTTTGTTTTCATTTTCTCTGGATGCCCGGTCACATGGGCATTTTTAACAACACCCGCTGCAGATAATATTGCATCTTCCAGAGCATCGCATTTTACTGATCGTGCTTTGATGGCAATCGACAAGAAACACTCAGTTATTTCTTAGCAAAAGCGACGGATAATTCACCTTGTGGTCGTCACTTGTATTCTTTATTTCCTCAAATAAATAAAACTCATTGTTTGATGGCCTTTTAATTAGTGAATAGCCCTATGTTTACATGTAGAGTCTTGCAATCTCCTGATCATATCCTATTTGTCTGTGTGAGTAGTGCCACTTCCATTCATTACTCCACACTTCGCAAATTGGGTATATGTGGTATTCATGGCCACAGCATTCTTGACATTTTGCGTTCTCGTAACTTTTCTTTTTTTTAAGCCTGTCATCAAAATATGTAAACGTTTACAGTCCAATGATGAACCTACTCTCTTTTAAACCTTCTTTACTCTCGCGCTTATCACTTTTTTCAAATAACACTTTTTACTCGTGTACTACAGAATTCCTTACACTACGCAATTAATCCTATGCTGTTGTATCCTATTTGGCGGACGAGTAGTATGCAAAATTTAATAAGAATTAAAAAAAAAACCAAATTTTACCAATTTTGGGCAGTTCGGCTTGGGAATTAATTGAGAACTCTTCGGGCCTTCTAGTATGAATGAAACAATCAGTTAGCTCTTAAAAGTGGATTGTGCCTTTCTCCATTTATCGTAAGAACAATTCTCTTAAGGTCTTCATTAATACTTTTGGGCTTTGCTGATCACAGACTGTTCAATTTTGTGCCGGGATTTGTACAAACTTGTAGGCTTTCTAATGTCGCTAAGTGTGTTTGAAGCACATTCAGCTTACCGCAACAATTCCAATCGAGTATAATGAGCCTACTCTCCATGGTACGTTGTATTGATCAACACCATATTTATTAATCGGTTGTCACCGTTTTGTATTTTCCTGTGCTGTAAGTAAGTGTTGAGTACGCTGCGTTGAATTAAAATTAAGATTAAGATAAAAGAGTATACATGTAAAGCACACCTATACGTGCCGGCACACACATGTATAATTCTTTTCGTTACTACATTTTATGCATTTCACGGCGATTTCAGTTTACATTGTCATATATGTGTTCATTATTGCTTATACAGTCTTTCAATATCTTCCGCAAACACAAAGACACAGCGTGGTCTACGAGTGAATGCTACTTAGACCAGCCACCCCTTTGGATGTTTGATTGAAATAAGAATAGTTTTATGTAACACTTCGTTAAGCTCTTCCAGTGGATTGTCGTAGGGTCGTTATTTAAACCACTTAAATTTTATTTTTTTATTGTTTGACTCTTATTTAATCCTTTTCGTTAAAAGATGAAAATGATGAATATATATATATAAATAAATAACTAAATCGCTAGCAACAATGTCGGCGAGTGGTATTGGTTTGAATACTATTTAGATGTAAGTGTAAAATGTTTTCTTCCTATTGTTGCATGCGAAGACTAGAGACTAGAGGCTGGGTAAGTGCCATATATTGTGCGCGGGCTTAGTGTTAGTGTTTTAAAAACGTTAAAATTGCATTTTCAATAAATTTTCTCTACTCTAACGTTGAGTACTTTGAAATGTTTTGACCAATTGAGCGGAAATTTCAATGGTATTTCAACTATAATAGAAACACATACATGAGCGAACACACGCGCACACACGTAAAGGCAGAAGAAAAATACCATTACCATTGAAATTCTTGTATTCTAGAAAATAAATTGATGTAGTAATGACGGCATCAGCTTTCGAATAAGGGCACTTGTGTACTACTATGCGAGTAACTTTATTTGTTTCCTCGTTTGCACCTTACCTGTCCCTTGCAAGAGTAGGCGTCGAGCCACCCACATGCTTGTCGTCGCTTTCAAGCAATTTGCGAATAATGAAATATTGTGCCGCCGTTATAACTGCGGGCAGTCACTTGCGCTTTCACATTGAATGACAAATGTTGCTGCCATTTGCTTTGTGATAACCAGCGGAATTGATTCATAAAAATATTTTAAAAAAATCTCGTAGTCAAGGTGGCGTCAAAAAGGAAAAATTTTTTTTCATGTTTTACATCCAGATTTATTTTCAGTTAATATATCTTAACCATGTTTATTTTTTAATTTATACATAAGCTTATATAAATAGCGATTTTGTTTATGTTACAATTAACTGCAAATGAATGATAGTGAGAAAACAGTCAAACGGGATATATATAATAGTATCTATAAGTCGAATGTTGAACAACGACCGCCTGAAGAGCTTGTTAAGTAAGGAGTTGACTGATTAGCCGATTGGTGAACCTTTGTGCGATTGTAATGAATTGCCGCGAAATTTCACATTTATATATATACTAAGGATCCCGGTATTGGGTAATTGATTAGAATACTACTCCGTTCCTTAAACTTATTCATTGTCAGATTTCGTCATATTTGACTGTGCCAGTTGAACAAACTTTACAAAAAAATTTGGTTTGATAGTGGAACTATGCGCATTTTTAAAATGAATAATTCCTTCTTTTTTTGAAAATGGTGGTATACTGAGATATTTCTTTTCTTTCCAGTTTTTCGGGCATTCATTAGTGGATGTAAAAGCTTATAATGCAAATCCAATGCCCAATGTCAATTTTGGTAATTCCGGGACGTGTAAAGACCAACATCTTATGTTAAAATGATTTACATTATGATGCCGAATAGATATAAATACACAATTGATTTTGGTTTTAGGCGTCGTTTTTCTGCGCGCTATAGAAATGTGCGTTCAATTTCGTTTTTATACGATTTCATGGAGTTTCGCACGATAAAACGATTAAACGATTTAGAATCTTATCGTGATGAGCGACATATGCACAATTAATTTGATGTGAAATTTTTTACCCAAGTTTAAAAAATTTTTGTTATCCTTAAGTAAACTTTTCTAGTTACTTGTTGTTTCTCCGATCTTTGTTACGGACTTTTTTTGGAACATATTCAGCGCGTACAAATAAGCTTACGTGCGTTATTCTTACATAGTTCGTTGTTTAGGCGCACGTGAAAAACAAACAGCGTACGATATTTAAATGAAATTGTTACACACTGGCAACAACTGAAAGTCATTTCCTATAGAAATCTCTGACAATTAATTTTCTTTTGTTATCATTATAATTTTCTTTTTATTTTTATTTTTATTTTATATTATTTATTATAAGTATATGTTATATTAGGAAACAGTGTAGAGTGTGGTGTGGTTAGAAACGTGCAGAAAGAGTGTACAAATTTGAAACAAAGGAAATTTGATTGTTGAATATGTCACTTTGTTTTTCATTACAATTGTTATTATGAAATATTTCGAAAATATTTATAAATTCTGCCTCTTCTTAAATTTGATTATTTGTGGTATTAACAAAAATGAAAACTTTATGATCATATCTTATAACAAAAGTAGCAATCACAGTATATTTATTTGCTCGATTTATTGTATCATTAAGAAACTTTTTTTATTTTATTTAATTTTATTTAACTTCATACATCACATGTATGAGAATTCCTGAAAATTTCCTTGAATTAAGCAATACCTGAATAAATATTTGGTTTATAGAGAGAAACACATCATGGAATTTCTTAAAAAAGACAATGTGGGACGTATGAGTATCGTATAATACATATCCAATGTAAACATTAGTTGAGTGAAATATTTAAAATTTTCAAATTTTAGAGAAAACGTCGATAAAAAGAAAACCACCAGCAACTAGCTTGCGTCGAATTTCGTCTACCCATTACTTGAACGCCGATACTCCCATCAACAAATCAAACAAGAGTATTTTGACTACGGGCTTTAAAAGAAGTAAATTTCAAATTGAAGTCAATTGAAAACTTCCGGATGTGTCATCTATACGTCTATCTTTTGTATTAAGCCACTTGAAATCTCATGATTTTTCCCCACTCGTATATACCTTTTTTCATTTATTTACTTATTCCACTTATACAAAAAAACTTAACTAAAAATTTTGACAGTCGAGTTCAATTGATTCTTAAAGTAAATCTTAAATTATTTAATATTAAAACTTAATATAAGTACAATAAAACAAATCAGAAGGAAAAAAAAGAAAAAAAGCATGTACACTACTAGCATAGACCCACACCCACAACCGGTACAGGACCAAATTGCGATTGAACCCGTAAGCCATCGCAAACATGCATAAGCTTGGCAACCGATATTAGTTCACAACAATTCATTTTCGACTCATCGTGACATTTTAAGGTTAAGAGGTAGTTTAAGTACGACATAAGTAAATTACGCGTATTAAGTAATGTTGCTTTAATGGACTTTAAAAAGTCCGATAATAAGAATAAGTGATAGATATCATTTAGGTTCTTGCAAACAACTCTGAGCGGCTTAAACAGCTCATAATTATATTTACATTGACTAAGCTTAACCAAGATAAAGTGCCTAGAGAAGCGGTGGGGGACATTAAAGATTATTTATATAAATGCCAAGAACAAATCTACGTTTTTCGAGAGACGGTAAGGACAAAAGAAGCAACCTATTTTCATAGCGGGGAAGAGAGGCAATCGGATCCCATCCCAAATTCCTAAGGGCAAACAGCAAAAGTTGCTTTTGAACAGATTCAATTGAATCTACACAGCACCTATATGAAGGAGACCATACAACAGAGGCATGCTCAAGTATAGGTCTAACCAAACACATGTAGAGCCTTTTAGTAATGTAAGGATATGACACACGATTGATTTGAAGTGACATTACTGAGCTCTTAAAAATTGAATTTGCATTTTCTCAGATGGTTGTAAATTGTATACAAATCTCGCATCGATGGCTTTTTTACAAAGACCTGTTGAATTATTGAGAACGAATATGCGCGTATTCTCGAAAGTGGCACAATACATGTAAAGAAATTTATTCAAACATTGTCAATTGTATGGAATTTGTATTTTCTCAGATGGTTGGAATTTGTGTAGAAATCTCGCATCGATGGCTAAATTCTGAAAATGTCTTCGAATAAAGTTTTCGATAGTTTGGACTTCTGCAAATTAGTTTCTTAAGCGCTCTCTTTTAAATTTTCTTAACGCTGAAATGCGAGGAAATAAGCGAAAAGAAAACTTATTGTTTAGTTCCTCAGTTAAGACCAAGATTATGAGCAAACAAGCGATTAAAAGCAGTCAGTAGGCATAAAGCATTCTATTACCTGGTTGTTTTCAAACCAGTACCAAAGGTGTTTTTCACCTTTCATGGCAGCAATGTAAATATTAAGTATGCTACTCAGTTATTTTCGCTTCAGCGATTTTTCCACAACTACAAAAAGTTGTGCAGGCGGAAACCGTTGAGTGACCAAAGTATTTTCGGCAGTAGCCGATGAATATTTTGGAAAGTTTTAAGACTAATTTTAATCATAGCCGATCACTCCTAGTTTTTCCTTTTTGCTTTTAAGAACCCTTGGAGAAGAAATGGCGAGCTTAAACTCTGGCCAAGTAAATATTACCTTTTACAATTCCTATGTTTTGACTTTCCCGTCTGAGAAAATTGATACCATAGGTTATAACCAGCTTCTCAACTCAAGCACGCAGACCAAATTTTCAATTAAATGTCGAGTAGTTATAAGCATTCTCCTACTTAAAGATCGTCCTTAAGCGAGTATAACTTTTTTTCAATTATCTCAATTATAAACTTTTCTTATCCATTTTTAGTCATATGATTTGCACTTCGTTGTATGTTGAAGCTGATGTGTGCGTTGAGCCAAATTTATTGAAAATATGTTTCCATGCGTTTTGTGCAGGAAAAGGAAGAAGTAAGGATAAATTTTACGTTAACCAATTAAGCAATTGCGAGATCACGTCAACCAACCATACAATCGATAACATTTGTATAATCGTTACAAACCTCGTACATCCCTCATATTACATGGCATAAACAAGTAATGAGAATTAAAAGATTTGGTTAAAGCTAGATGTAAAACTTTTTTTTTGTTTGTTAAGATTTTTAAGGTTTGTTTTTGCTATATTTTAAGGAAGCTTTTTCAACAGGGGAAATCTCACTTTAGTATTTTTCATTCATAGCATCCAATTCAAAATATTGAATACATAGTATATCTCTGTAAGTCAAGAAATGCTTAACAATGGTGGTTCATCCCCCAGATATTTTTGATCTTATCCATTCTGCCGTTATCTAGTGTTTTATGAGATGTGGGTCTTTTTCCTTTATGAAGTCGGCAGCTTTGGCTCTTCATCTTTACCAAAATCTTTCTAATGAAAGCCTCACCTTTAAGATTTTGTTTATCTCAATATGTTAAGCTTATATGCGCTGCATCATTTTTATCTCTTCATGCATCTGGACTTTAACCACCCGTCGAACTCAAAATTCGAACCTAAATTTCTGTAGCGCATAACCATATGTTTTGGAAACTACATGAGCTATTTATTTATTTATTATTGCTTAACGTGAAGTGATTATTCATATATTCGCTGATATTTCTACAAGAGGAAACATTTGTTAAAGCAATTTAGGTACAAATAAAATACATTTGGCGCGGGCAGGTGCAATGCGCCTGTGATTGTCCGATAGATCGAAGATATGATGTGTCTTCTATATAGGCCGTACATTCAGCATATCGTAAGTATTTCAGACTTGATAATACTACCACGTAAACATCCAAACTAACTAAACTGAACTGAAACTCATTAGCCTGCCGACAATTTAAGAAAGAATGGTGTAAAAGACAAAGGTTAGGTAGAGATAAGTTTTAGTTTCTACAAATGTCTGTAAAGTGCAGCCCGATTAAATAAAAGAATTTCATTCATATAATTATAAATATTCAACACTCCCTTCTATTGTTTATATGCTTGTAGTGAAATGATAATTATTTATGTTTTAGTTTTTTCTTTTTCTATTGGTTTTTGACGGACTATAGGAGAAAAGCGTACACAATATATTATATATTTAGAGGGAAAATAAATGAGCGAACTTTTAATTTTGTAAATTTAGAGGGGAAGTAAATGAGCGAACTTTGAATTTTGTTAATTTAGAGGTGAAATAAATGAGCGACCACTTGTTAGAATGTAAATATTGGAAATATTTATTCTCCTTTCGCTTGATTGTCGAATACTTAGAAGATAATGTTAAATTTTCTATCAAAAACCAGGCAATCTTTCCTTTAAAAGTAAGCTTTCCACTGACTTATTGAAAGTTATGCCATTCTTATTTGATTTGACCTCATGAAAGCGTTTTTGCGGTCAATATTTGGACAATAAACGTTGATGGAAAACAAAAATCATGATCTAAATTATCTCAATTTTTTTCGTTTACCAATGCATCATCACTTGGTGACCGGCTATACGGGCAACATGACAATATATTATATAAATTATATATCGTGTAACTTAATGCTATATAGTTTATATGGTTTATTTTCCTGTAAGCATCCACATATCACACGTTCACACGTCAGCTAAGCGGTTCTCTCTAGCAGAGATTTTTCCTTAAAAATTTTTTATTAGTTTTAAAGCGTTTTATGTTCGTAGACTTTCCCCTCTTACTATTTGACTAATGTACACGTATGTACAAAGATGTTTATGGTATGTGGTAAGTAATTAAAAAATGTTATCATTTTTTTTTAAAGTCTTATTATAAAGAAACACTTATGTACACATTTATACAGCTATTGGATAATTTTTGTTTTATGTTATTTTTTCACTTAAATTTTGCCAGAAGTAAGCCGTCGCCTGTAAGAAAGCAAAGAGAAATAAATTAACTTGGTTGTTATTCAATTTTTTGCGTGCAAATTGCATTTGCTTTAATGTAGTACAAGAAAAACTTTATAGGTATTTAAATAAAAAAAAAAAAAACTAAAACATTTATTCAACTAAAATGACTCTCTCATTGGATGAATACTTTAGAATATAATGAAAAAATAAAGAACTAAAACGGAGATGGAAGCAAATCGTTTTCACTCGTCGTTGATCTCTTAGCGAGCTCCGAAGATATGCATCAGGTAGTAGATCAAACATTCTACGGCTAGTAAGATGCAGTTATTTTTCTATTAGAATCACGTTTCTAATAAGATCATGCTTGAGATCATCTTTGAGGTCACATTCGCTTTCATCCTGAATTTTCCAATAATCCGCCTTAATGTATGTCGCGAAATCGAGATAAAAACTATTTATGGAAAGTTATAGTTTGTTTACGAGGGCGGGTGACCTGCATTCTTTCACTAGATTTAGGTTACAAATTATAAGGACCAGCTTTAAACCTTTAATAATAAATTTTGGTAATCGCCAACGGTAGACACAAAATTGTGCGCATAATACAATGCGAACACTTCATTATTCCTTTAAGTTGATTATTAGACACTACAAACCGGAAGAAAAAACTGCTATACCCCATAACGTAAAATGTTCTGAAAATTACTTTCAAACTATAGTCAGTTTTGCTGTGATTTACGAGAAGCCATAAAATCACTTCAGTCACTATAAAAGTGTAAGCAAAAGTTTTCATTAGAATCTTTATAATCCTCTGTATACACGTAAGTGGGTATACTAATTTGCACTATATATTTGTAACACTCAGAGGGAATTAACAACAGCTTATAAAGTTTATACATTATCGATTGTGGTGATTTCCTAACTGTGTTAGCTGTTCATCCTTCTAGCTACTTAGTAGCTAGTTTCAAAAGCGGTTTCACTCTCAGTTATCTCAGTTATTAACACATTAAACATTGATATGACCTCCATTCGCCAGCAAATGCACTCATAACAGATGAAAACTAAAAACTTCTTGGAAGGAAATCTAAACAAGCTTTACTCAATAAATTACTGCCCAGCGAATTAATTGTTTTAAAATTTTCTGCAAATGTTTATCGAGGTCGCAGAAATATTTCGCTTAAAAACACTTTTAGTAAAACAATAAACTTATTTGTTATTCGACAAGTAACTATGATTCGTTCTACAAAGAAGAACCGTTCTCGCCGACGAAGGAAGGGGGTATATCCTTTTGTTAGCCACACCCAGCCGAGAGCTTGAGAATGGAGTGATGATATTCTGAAATGGAGACAAATCGCCATACACTACGGCGTAAACTGATTTTTTGCTCGCTGCTAATAAACAATAACAGATGCAGCGATAAGGATATCCAGACATGTGACAAACTTAGTTAATGAGAATGATTTTCTGCTTTTAGCTGGACTTTTTTTAAGATTACTAAGATCGTAATTACAAAAGATAGAGCAACAGAAGACATACAAAAAGTTTATCTATCCTACATTCACGTGGGTGGAAAAAACGTTTAATGCATGGAGTTTTCAATGTTCCAAATATTTCGCAAATGCGCAAATGCGTCTTCTACAGTGGATATAAAAAAGTACTGGAGTATGTGGTACAAACAAACATGCATTAAACATGCATTTTATTTGCGGAGAAGGGTTTTTTCATCCGATATATAACCAACGATATAAAAATGGAGTTATCTGTACTCCACTATCAAATCGGCAAGCAACAGAGTGGACAACAAGGAAGGGGCCCAAAGAGACCAAAATCGCAACAGTCGGCTGGGAAGATTATGATATCCTTATTTTGGGATACGCCTCATACAATGTTGATCGCCTATCTTGAAATGGTACAAAGGATCAATACTGCATGTGACATTGCATTACTGCGTTTACATAATGAAATTGCAAGAAATACTCAAAAGCACAGGAAAGAGATGCAATGAAGAGGTACTCTCCAAAACGAAGGCGTATACTGGAGGGTTGAACAGCAGTCCTTGAAAATCGGGATTTGCGCAAGTTGTATTTATTTAACTCAGTACATGAATTAATAATCGAATATGTATAATAATAAAAGCACATTTAAAGAAACCAGCTTTAGAAATTTGACGTCAATCGTGTCATAATTCATTGCATTGTACTTCTCATAATTGCGAAAATCCTAAATTTGATACAATCAGTCCGCATGAAAACTAACAGATTTTCTAAAATTCTAAATATAGTAAGTACGCATTTATGTACTTTCCCGGCCGACGGAGCTGACGGAATGATTTACCACAATTCACAATATTTCATCGATAAAAAGAGGTTAGAATAAAAGTATTACAATAAAATTTGTCATCGGTAACTCGCTTATAATATGTAAGCAGTAATTGCAAAAGGGAAAGTCAGTCCAGTCAACGAGGTAGAATTGTAACATCCGAAGGAGCATCAAAACATTGTAAATAGAAGTCCCTGTAATAGAATTTCTGTGAATAGACTTTGCCAAGAATTGTAAATAAAACCTATGCTGTCCTAAAAACCACAAATCTGTGATACGAATCTATTACGCTGACACAAAGATTTACTTTACCTATTTCCGGTATTAGATATCAACTTTTTCGCGAAAATTTATGGGTATTAGCATATAGTGTGTTCTTGTATGTAAACAAGCAAATGAAAGAAAACGAAAAATGTAGAAAAAGAAATTTCAAATAATTTATTTGAAATTTAAAGGTTATCATTCTAAGTTGTATTTATTTTATTACCGTTATATTATTGATTATACTCGATATCATATTATTAGATGCGAAAAACAGGCAACAAATGCAGGTTACTTTTAATTTCAGGTTAGGTTGTCAAATCAAAACATTTAAGCAATCTTTTTGCCTAATGTATCCACATCCGTGAAGGCTACCTCTATGTTTCTTCTTCATTCCTTATTTCACCAATCAATCAACAATCATCGCTTAAAATATTTTAACTACGAAAATTGGAATAACGCATCATCGTGTAAGCTCTCTCAGCCTCAAAACGAATTAAATAAAAATGTAAAACCGCAAGAGGTCGTTTTACATTACAATACTTTAACATCATCTGGTGAAGACCCTAAATTGATTGACGTCATTCTGTCATTATGAAGCGGAAAATAGAATGCTTGCGTTGTGTCTTGTGTGGGGACTACGAATCGTCAAAATAAAATTGATTGCGCGCATACCAAAATATACGTCTTACTTTGCGTTGTCGGCGAACGAAATTTTTGAAAAATTTTTAACTATTTCTGCCTGCATTGTTGCCTGCGTTGACAACCGAAACAGTCATTTATCGGGTAGATATTTCAAAACGATATCAGAATGGTCACTTATATTTTTCCTAAAAGAAAAACCACAAAATTAAGTTAAAATATATTGTTATCTACTAATCTATACAGGAAACAATTTTTTTCCCTTTATTAGTTTTGCACTTCATTAACATTTATGTATACAAACGCAGACAAGCTACGTGTCCAACTGATTTTCATTATGCTTTGTGCGTTGCGTGGCGCTCAACTGCACGTAAGCATTGTGTTAAATGCTTAATTAATCATTATTCATATGCAAGGAAGAATTAGCATTAGAGTTATCTATGTGATTGTTTTGCTGATTTTTGTAAACTTTTCCAAAAAATTTTTGGATGGAAGATGACCATCGACTTTTTTATTAGAAGTGAGTTCATGCGACGGACTATTAGATTAATTTTGTTTCTCCATTTATGAAAGACAGCTACACCGACTGCGTTAGGGTTTACATTTCGAAGTTTTGTGCGATTGCGATCGCTCTTCTAACATAAGTTGGAAAACAGGCCAGTTTAGAGACATTGTTAGAGACACAAATGTTAACTATACTATATGATCACTGTACGTTTTTTACCTAGGTGGAAGGCGATTATTGTTTATCACAAATAAACTGCGTATTGTAAATAATAAGCCAAACTTTGTGTTCAGATATCTACCTCACCTCTGCAAAAGTAAGAAATCAAATTATTTTATTTATGTAATGTCTATATATTTTCTAAATAAGTTACAAATTATAGATTTAAAGGATGCGGAATAACTTAGGTCATATGCTCGCCTGTATTGAGAACTTTTATCGCACTTGAGATATGGACTTGCAAGGTCGCGTTTCTTTGCCTGACGTTTTATAGAATTTTTACAAAATTCCACGCTCTAGACAATATTTTGTGAGGGAACTCTCTGTTTCAAAAAATAGGCAGATTTATAGACTTAGCTAAATCGACTTGCTCTCTGCGTTGGATAAAAGCGAAAAGAAAAACATTACAGGCAATAAAATAGTTTTAACATTAATTCCATGAAGCGACTAGCTTAGCAATTTCCCTACATATGACTGAAATTTAAAACTGCAACTCTATAACATACGCAATAATTGTTCTTCGATTTGTTTTTCATAAATATCCCCGACCATAAATATCCCGCATAATAATGTTTACAAAACAAAGGCTCTTTCTGTGAAAATAAACAAAAGCTCAGAAAAATTCTCCCCGCAACATTTTTATTATGTTTATATTTCTATGGGATGTGTTTTGCAATTTGCCAGTGTATAAGCACGTAGAAGAACGACCCAATTTGGATAATATTTTCTGTATACATTTTGTCTACTGTAATCAACAAAGAGTAAGATAAAATGATTTGATGAGTTACTATGTATAGTGCCGGTACTGTGAATATATATATACATATTTTGATTAAATACATGTTTCAAAACATGATGCAAACGATAAAATAGGTTATGACAACGCCTGTCACTAATCGAAATATTATTCAGCTATTCTTAAAGCAGAGTTATGTCGTTTTTATATATAAATTCATTGTGTGGAAAAAAAACTTAAAACGAGAAATCATCCAATAAAACTATTAATTAAATATTTAAATAACTGTCTAAATATAGAAAACATAAATAAAAATATATTTTTACGTGTAAAACCAATCATAACGGATTTGAATAGCGTTCACTTGCACGCATAAATTTAACAATGCTAGTGCTATTACAGTTTTATTTTAAGAATGTGCTTCTGCAGTAATTTTTCGTCAATTCACTTACACCTCACTTAACTTTGTTAATCCGGAATAATTCAGAACGCTTTAAATTAGTTAAATAGTATTTCAAACAGTGTTCAGCGTAGCTCTAGGTGTAGTGCGAATCATACCTACCATAAATTTTTCCGAGAGTGAATTAGTTGCTTAGGAGGGCTTCTTTCAATCCGGCTGATGATTGATTACAATTGATATATTGTCCAATGCTTGTAATAAACAGAATTACAATAAATTTAAATGTAAGTGAGAAGAACTATATCAGCTAATATATTGTAAGCTTGTAAATGAGAGGAATTAGTTTTATTATTCAGGATAATCTCCCTTAAGATTAATATATTTTTCGCATTCACGGCATCCTTTTGTGAATGGCAAAAATATTTTGAAATTCACATGTCATATCTTTGATTCGGATGGGTGTGGTTTGTACAGACTTTATTAAGCTAAGTTTAAGTTAAGTTGGTTTCAATCTCGGTCATGTACAATGGTGCGGTTTTTATTTTATGGATCGTTCACAGTGAGTTATATGTAAATTACATCTTCTTGAGCACATATTGGTGAAATTCGGAGTACCTCTGGGTGCCCGCTTTTCTTTCTATCCTGGGGTGTATTAATGCATGCAAACGACCTGAAGCTTTTTATTATTCTTACAACAAAATACAAAAGATTTCGGCGCTTTGAATATGATTTACTTCCATTGGCTGAAAGGGGTAAAGGCAAATGGAATAGCATTGAATATAAAAAATGCACATCTTCGTCTTTTAGAAGAGGGCGCTCTATCCCTTTCACTTACAATTTGATCGGTTGCGTCGTGTAATGATCTTGGTGTAGTTTTTGCCGGTAAACTTAATTTACCTGTCAAGCCAGTGGTGTATAAGGCCGCATAAGGTTTGGGTTTTATGGAAAGATGGTCGAAAGAGTTTAACGACCCTTATATAAGGAAAGATCTTCGCCTTTGGTTTGTTGAATAGGCCTCTCCCGTTTGGTCTCTCAATTAAAATTATTATATTGATATGATTGAATCAATTCACAAACAATTTCTCCTGTTTGCTTTGAGGGGATTGCCATGATATACTAACAGGACATTAACAGAACATCATGAATATCGATTAGTTTTGATCAATTTCAATTGATCGAACGTAGAAGATTGATCCTTGGCTAACTGTTGAAACTTCCTCAAGACGAGATTTAGTGACCTCTTTTGCTTAAGCAGCTAAATTTTATATTTCGTCACGAATTTCAGGGAATTCCTCCCTTCAGTTGTCCCAAAGTGGGAGCAATTGTGAACTTTTTTGCCCCTTTCGCGTTTTATGTAAACAATTTCATAATTATTATTACTTATTTTCAATAGATAGATGATCGAAGTGATTATGTAAAATCGTTGTGGCTTAATGTACGCAGGTAAAAATGCCACTTAATACAATTTAATTTGCCTTAAGGCCAATTTTCGATACCAACCAACACAGTTGAGTTTTTTATACGTTACATGTAAACATTTTATTGTTTTATTAATAAGTTTATCATCATTTCCTTTGTTTGTTAATCGGCTGTCATAGTAGAATGGCCTTTAACTAAACTGTTTAGCCTAACTTTGGTATTAAGTTACATATGAGATTGAATACTATATTATATAATTGTCATTAAAATTATTTTCAATAAATTATTGAATTGAAAGCCATGTTGAACAGGAAATTGAATATTGCCATGAATATAACATTATTGTTTTATAGGCATTTTTATGGTTGCTCCTTTGTTGCTCCATTGTTACAATGTAATCTGACTTTGTATAACTCATCTAATTTTACCTCGTTATAAGGTTACTTGATATTGCCTGTATACTAGCTAATATTTTATATTAAGTAAATAATTATTGAAGGGATTCCATGATTTGGCGGAAGACACGATAAAATCTTTGAAGTTGTGTAAACAGGTAGAAGTCATATTCCAGCATGTATAATGCAGATATAATGGAAAGCATTAATATTTCTACGTTTTGCATTTTAAGTTCCTTCAGTTAGCTATCCGTCCATATTGTCCGGATGAATAATTCTTTTCTTTTTCCATGGTTTATGCTTTTGCAGGAATTTTTTCATGCAGTTAGTTCGGAGCTGGGTAGTTAATCAACAAAGGTCCCCTGATGAATAGGGATTGATTCACTTTGCGGTTTTTTGTTGGAGTAATAAAGAGAAAGAGTGGCGGCGTTTTTGTTTCGAAGCTTAAAAATGAGGCACATTCATCATTGGTCCTCATTTAAACTTCTCCCGTTCTTTTCTGACAGATTTTCCAGCTTATGTATGTATATATATTGCATGACACAATAAGCGTAGGAGAAAGTATATCTCAAACTGTTTTGACTGAGCTCAAGCCTTATATGTTAGCACTATTTTATTATTTCTAACGATTACTATCTGACTGATAATTAAAAAATATAGAAAGCTTTTCAAATGTTAACTATGTACAAGGCAGTTTGCAATGATGTCTCTAAATAAAAAAATACCATCCATAAGACTTATTTGGTGAATTTATTTTCAAGAAGAATTTCTTGCATTAAAATAAAAAATACTGCAAATAATATAAAATTTTACTCAAATTTCATTTCTTTGCATTATTTATGTCCTTTGCTTCATTTTATGCGCGTCCATTTTATTCTAATCAGTGCCGAATGTAATCTGCAGGTTATACACTACCTTTCAATCACACATACATAATAATCGGTAAATTCCTGTGATGATGGTATTTTGTTTGCGCAGTTGTTCACAGACATCGAGATTTATTGAATATATTTTCAATATAGGTAAACTAGCTAAATGTAAATAAAAAAGAAAACTACATTTGAAACTCAAACCCAGACAAAATTTGTTTTTTCAATTTTTAAACAAATCTAAGAAAGAAGAGAATATGCCAGATTTGCCATTTTGCTTGTAACATTCACAAATATGTGCCAGAAATCCAGTAAGAGATGTCTACTGTTAGAAAGCACGCGGTCGAAAAGTTAAAGACAAAAAAATGCATTCTGAAGTTATCAGAATGATTGTAATCCACCCGCAACCACGCGCGCATTCAGCAAACAACTGTAATTTACAACTTGAAATATTGACCTTGATCTGTGTATAAACATGAGGGAGAACCATCCCCAATGCAAGTGAAAGGAGAGTCCACGGACAGACACGCCGGAAACTTACAAAACATTGGATGATAAGGCTACAAAGGGTGTGAAGTTATATTTAAATATAACTAGCAAACACCCAAACCAAAAATATTTTACAGCGCCTTGTTAAGCCGTTAACAGAATTGTGTTAAACGAAGTCTAGGAGGGATTTAAGTCAAAATACAGTTAAAATATAACTTTTCGAGAATTTTTTTTACAAATTATTATAAAAAAACATTTCTTTATGTAAATTAATCAATATTTGAAAAGAAAATAGTTTTACACTATGTCGTAAATGAGGTTGATAAAGCGAAAGCTTGTTTAGCTACTGTGGACAAATCATGCCCTGTGACAAAATGAAACTAGTACGGCGCGCACTATCTATTAATAGCCTTTCAAACTATATGTAGGTTATTTTAAGTTTTGCTCGGAGAAATCAGGCTACAATTTATCATTAACCTAAAGCCTATTACAAATGTTTTGTAAATTCGTTGAAAGTTTCGACAATCGTCCACGTTTCGAAATGTAATTATAATGTATGGGCTTGATGAAAAGGGTATCAAAGATACGCTCTAAGACGTATGCAGCTTTTTATTTGCTCTGCTATGCGTACTTAGATTTTTGTTTTTTCCGCAATTGTGACCTCTACCTTCCATGAGCAAACGTGGATAAAAATATGGGTGTTGCTGTAGTTTGGCAAAAAACCGGAAGCATAAAATATTGATTTTTTCAACAGAGGGATTGCATTTCGTTATCGAATTTATAGAAATTATCACCAATTAATAGAATTTTAGAATTTAAAAAAGCAAAAGAATTAACTGAAAAATTTACCGATTTTCATCCCTCATCTGCTCCGACTTTGGGTGCCAAGTAACGTGCTCCGCCAGTGGAATGTCTTTCCCATGGAGCTGGAACGCTGACATTTGCCGTTTGTCATTTTCTCGGTTAAGCTGCAATCCGTTTTCTCATTTGGTTCATATTCCATATTACATCTAATTACTGGTACGCGCTACCTGTGAGGACGCCAACCGGATGTACTGTTGGAATAACGACATAAGAGCACCTTTTTAAAGGCCTGCCGAAAAACTTTATTGAATATTGTATAAAATATGGGATTCACCATAGAACTGGCATAACCAAGCCATGTGACAACATCGAATACCCAATGATCAATATTTTGTTCACAGTCTTTGCATACCGTAGGCAAGAGGTTCAAAACGAAGAATGGGGACCAAAGTATGACAAATGTAAAAAATACTACTCCCAATACTTTAGTGGCCTTTTGCTCTAGACGTATAATACGTCCGTGACGAGATGAATTTCGTGAGATTACACTGGAATTTCGGGAATGTTGCGACCGTACAGTCTGATTTCGCTGCAAAAGACAAGGAGGAGACTGCAACGATTTTCCTTTCGATTTCACACTACCAGCGGTTGACAAGTCATTATGGTTAATAATCTGGTTACGTAAAGTTGCTGAACGATGTAAAGGAGCAGACGTACTCGACAGTAAAGAAGTTTTGGTGGGCGCCAACAGCAGTGACGTCCGTGTTCCCCCAAAACTAGAGCCTCGTCTTCTATAACAACTATCCGTATCCCAAGTGACTATTGAGGCGGTTTTCGAAATGCTTAATTTGCGTTTAGGTGTCTGCGTGGCTGCCAAATAGTGATCTCCATCAACACTTGCATCTACAGTTAAAGAATTGCTCGACGGTTTCTTACTTAAAGCGGCTTTCGTATAAGCATTTAAGGAAAAAGTATTGACATTGGTCGTGGCGGTGGTTACCGTGGCTGTGGAGGTTATAATAAAGTTGGTGGGTATGATTTTGATCTCTGCCGGTTTTCTGCAAGTCACTAAAGGGCGGTTACCGAAGTACGGACAGGTGCATACGGTGGGCAAAGGTAGATATTCGCTGTTGCCATTAGCATTAATGCAATAAATATGTGGTATATCCATTTCAGAATCGGAATGGCTTGTCTTATTTATATTGGTGTCTTGAGGCATTTCTTCGTCGTCGGACGATTTACTAGGCAAAGAACAGACTGATGGTCTTCGTTCCCTCATGACGAACAAAGTGTTTTTGGGCAAGCTGTGATACCTTTTACGACTTGGCATAGGTGACGATGTGCGACCTTTTACTAAATGGTGGGTATGAACTGTTTCGGAAGTTCTCCGCCTTTTGTTGTGCACCTTCGAAAATCGTGGTGAAGGAGAACTAGAATGTGAAAGAAAATTATATTTAAGGGAGGTATATCAACACATTGAAACGGTTTTATGCTTGGCATTTCTTTTTATTTTTTTTTTTTGTAACGACAGAATATCTGCTGCAAATAGATCGTTACGTAAAATGTTGAAAGAATTTTTATAAATATTCGCATTTATAAACGTGCATCGTTTTCTGCGCACAGATGAGTTTTCAAAGTGTTATGGTTTTATATTTCGGAAGACACAAAAATATGCTAAATATGGACGAATGAAATGATTGCGCAGGTGGATGAATGTCGAGTGTCAAACGCACAAAGCTAGATGTGTGGAAGTTGACGCCGACGGGCAGCAAAATGTATTGAAACGCGGACTGACGGCTCCACAGTGAATATCCGATGGCAGCTGCGAAGTGGACACGGTTTTTTTGCATGACGAAAGAAAAAGAATTAAATTGACAGTAATATATAAAAAATCAGGTAGAAATTTTTAAAAAATATATTCAATTTGTTGAACAGTGAAGTGTCTAATACAATAGATCACAGAATAACCACAAGTGCATCTGTTGCAAACCGCAAAAGTAAAATTGTAAACAATGCGACTGACCACGCAAACAACATAATCTTCATATCCATACGTGCGCACTTATTAACGTAATAGACGGTCTTCAACTGTTGGAAAAACGCATTCTTCGAAACTTCCTCCATCCTCGTGCACGAAGCGTATATATATGTCCGTAATGTGGTCTCTTATTATTTATTAAAATAATTTCATCCTCTCTGTTCTTTGATATTGTCGCCGTTTGGTTTATATAAGAGAACAGAGAGTGTTGTTCAATTTCATGAAGATTTCAAAGCTTTATTTTACGAAGCTATTCATTCATATTCAAAAGAATTTAAAAAGTGACTATGTTTTCTTTTTATTTTCCTCCCGTTCTCTTGCGTTCTTCCTTTCGCAAAGGACAAAAACAAAAAATGCCAAAGACTACATTGTTTGGCTATGAATGTTGTTCACAACCTTTATTTTATTGCTTGTTTAACTACAAAAAAAACAGAACATTGAGCAAACGTCCGTTTCCTATAAAATTGAATTGTATTAAAAGTCATAGGGCAATGAGAAACAAGGAGAGCTGGAAGAATAAATTAACAAGAAATGAAGGACTTTCATCTTTGTGTTGATAGGTTTTTCGCATTAAAAAATATACAATAAAGCTCAATACTGCCATTTATAATAACGTGACGGACGGGATTTATGGATTTACTTTGACAATAATGCAAAGTTACTTTTTTGAAAATACTTGCTATTAATTAGTTGCAGTTATTGTGATCTATTTGGAGCACTTATCGCAGGCTGAGGATATACCAATTATGTCCTTCTATTGTTGCGTGCGTTGCGAAGAATGCATCTACAGTTTCGGAAATTCGAATAACACAGATTCTCTCCCGATTCTTCCATTCACTTACTGTCATTTTTTTAATTCGCTTAATTCTCTCATTCCTTTTTTTATTTATTATTCGCATTATTATTATATAACATTTTCTTCACTTCAGCTTTGGAGATTTACGTAAATGATAAAATGTTACATCTAGTAATTTTAATGATATTAATGTAATATTACAAACAAGAGCAATGTACTCGGGCAACGACGATCATTAAATACCCTACAACACTTCGCCTAGTAGGTAAATCATATTAAAAATGGCATATTCTTTTCATGCAAAGGCATAATTTTCATAAAAGCCTGCATATTGGAGAATGCCTGAAACATCACACGACGCCATCCAAATTTTGCAAACTAAATTTACTAACTAAATATTGTATTGTTTTTCATATTCCGCCATATAAGACTAGAAATTAGACTTTTCTTCCTATAAAGGTTTGTCTTTCGTGTTAGGGTTTAAAATCTGATTCAAATTCCTTACCGTTAAGTTTTTTTTTGATCAGTTGCTGCTATGGACCAATTTTTATCATAAAATATTAAAAATGTGATTTATATGGAGACCATTTAACTTTTATGGTCAAGCTTCGGGTCGGATGAGGCAATGTTTTGAAGCTTCTGCCATATCACCATTACTAGGCAAACTAAATCTTAATATGAGAAACAGACCTAGTTTTCAATATTTCTATTATATATTAATTACACATAAAAAGTAAGCTTACCATCTTTAGATTACGTAAATCTATGTTTTGGGTCCCAATGACAAAAGATCCTCTATAGCAGAAGCATCTAATATTTGATATTTTGTTACGAAAATTGTTTCATAGGAGTAGTTTGCAACAAAACTCAACTGTATGAACTTTGGATTAAGTGTGCTTATTTTTTGGACCTTATCGCATATGAGTATACTCACAAAATATTAAACGCTTATGTGCCAAAAAGGCCTAATTTTTAATATTTTATGGTGGAAATTTATCCGTAGTAGCAATGCAGCATAAAAATAATGATCATGTAAATCCATTTTTCAGACCTCACCATAAATAGTAATTCACACAAAATAAGACTTTCTATGGCGACAAAGCCTTATATGTACTTTTTTGTGACGGAAGCAATTGAAATATAATCTTTGACCAGTAAATTTGTTTTTCTAAATTTGCGCCATGTTAGTTAAAGTTTCTAATATCCTCCACTATGTCGGCTTCCATGAATAATAGGCGTTTACGTAAAAATGCTGCGTAAATTTTGATGTATTGGTATGAATAGGAAAGAATGAATTAGTATTGTAAGGTAACTAATGTTCGGCCTTTCCCGGTAAATAGTTTTCTTAATTGCTTTGAACTGAAATGAAATGGTTTCGTCTACTTTGGTTGAAGTATATGTTTGTCAGAGTCAAAGTCTGTACTCGTTTTAGTCCCAGACGAAGGTGTAGTTTCGAGTCAATCAGCTAATTGGAGAGCGACAGTATTGAATGGCATGGACATTCGAAGTGCGCTTTCTTTGATTTCGAATGAGGACTCATATGGTTTAGAATCCAATAGCCTCGTGTGGAATATTGTAGCGTTCAGTCGCACAAAATACATAAGTATTAATTCCTTTTGGGTTCGGTTGTCGTTAGAGACGGATGTGATTCTTTAAGTAGTTTTGTTAAGTCGTGCAAATTAAGTTTTGGTTTGCATCAAGCCGCGGAAAATGTGCTATTAAGTCAAGACTTAGTACACATGGGGTAAATAACATTCCCAGAAATATTAGACGTAGTGCCACAAATATAAAATAATTAATTAAGTAATTAACAATATAATGGCGTTAGTAAACGCTAAATAAAAATCAGTTCATATTACGAAATCTAAGGATGTGTCTAAATCCGTTTTTCCAAATAAGACAACTTTCAGCGCAGTTTCCGTAAGTATACTTTTTTTTAGAAAGCGTGTTAAGAAGAACAGAAAGTCAGAAAGACCAAGTGCCTGACGTAGGTGTCGTAGGGCCACGGCGAACTTTACTTTTATAAAATTTCCTCCGCAGTCGCAATCAGTATATAATAACACGTCCGTCTGATTATATCCGAAATTCTCGAATCTGCTCGTCCTGTCCTCTTACCGTATAATAAGATGACAAAAAATTGTTTTCAAATGAAAATCTCAACTAAGCACAACGTGCATAACATATCCCGAAAATTCTCCAAAGTCATATGCTTATATACTATATATGTATGTTTATATGCATCATACGTACGACGCATTTACTTACCGGATTCTGGCTTTAAATTCCTTTACATTGTTAGATGAGTTAAATAATTGCCTAGAGCATGAATTCTTCCGAAATTGTGTATGTTGTTGCTGTTGACTTTGTGCTTGTTCTGCACTGTTAACATTTTGTTGCTTAGCTGGCTTTTGCTTTGGCTCGCCATTCAAACTCTCTGAGATTGGATACTGTTCCTTAATACGTTGCTGTCGAGTGATATGAAGGTTGTTTTGGGTATGTGTCGCGTTACAGCTTGTATGATTTGGTGTCGTTGACAATTCCGATTTGGCAGGTGATTCAGTTGAAGATGTAGCCACTGATTCTAAACCGCGTGACAATTTTAACATTTCTGCTCCGAATTGATGTAAAGCAGTCATCGCGGTAGGTGTGGGTTCAGGCACACTGTAAACATAAAACAGAGATAGCTAAACGTTTCTTTACAAACGATTTGAGTAAGGAGATTATCTACCTTGATTCTGGCAACCACAACTCATGGTTATCAAGCGTTGATAACTCCGTATCGGTCGAGTTCGCCGAGTGTGCATGCAAAGTCGATGAAGTTGCACTTTGACCAGTTTTTAGAAAACGACGCCAAGTGCAACGACGTTCTTTTAATGGAGAAAAATGTTGAATGTTATGCGTATAAAAAAACTTTAACTTTGTTTTTTTTAAGTAAGTTAATGAAAAATTGAATTCTTGAGATTGTTCGCACAGCCTTGGTAATAAAAGAGTTAATAAATTTTTCAATAGTTCGATAATAATGCAAAAAAAGGAAAGGAAGGTGTGGATGTTGGTTTCTTTTATATGCAGTTGAAACAGATTTTTACAAGAATTTGCATAAGAGACTCATTTTTCATTTGGTTGCTAATTGTTGTTTGCTACGTACTTACTTTTCTTTAAAAGAAAAACCTTTAAAGGTTTTTTATTGAACATTATCTTTGAAACTTACCGATAGCTGGTGCTTGTCCCAACCAACTGCTAGCCCAGCCAGGTGTTGCAGCTTGATTTGTGCCACCTAAGTTTTGACGCTGCTGTGCTAATAATCTTACCGTTAAGCAATATGTTAGTAGCATAACACCCAACGGTATATAAAAGCAAACAATCGATCCGACCAATTTGTAAACCGGGTCTGGTATTTGGCAGGTGCCGTTCACCAGGACGGAAGCGTGATTCTGTTAACAATGAAACGAGTATTGAAGAAAAGAAGCATAAAACAAGTGACAAATTTTTATTTATTTAACAGCGAACCTTTTATTTGATACCCTTCAACTTCAAGCAATATATTATAACTATATACACTTATAATTTATGAACTGTGTTTGTCTGTGTCAGTTATAGTCGATCGAGACCGTTTCGAATTAGATTTTTACCTCTAAGATAGTACATCTGTACATGATTTTAGGCAAGTGTTTCTTATAGACTGGTTGACTTAGTTCCTCTTTTGCTAATGTGCTTATAGGTGGATATTTATAATTTTCGAGTGGCTTCGCATGTGCAAGTGGTGCTATGTTTACGTTCAAAAACTGGACTTTTTTGGCCGTTTAAAATTTCTTCCCCCTCTTAATTCAGTTTTTCCCATCTCTTTTGAATATTTAAAATATTATTTAAATTTATATTCTCCGGGACCGACTTGGCAAAACGAATGATCCGATTTACTAAGTTAAATATACGAAATTTCGTACGCTGGTTTTTGGACTTTGTATCTTTATCTTTTATCTCTATAGCCTTGACCATGATAGTAGTTGCTATATCACTTATTCTTTTTTCTTTTCCTTTTGATTAGATTATCACTTATGTCTCTTAGATTCTATTCTATATCCCATCGCAGATATTATTTTGTAACTTTGTGACTCTGAGCCTTAGGACGTGTGCAAATGTCGGTCACTTGCTAACCATCATTTTTCCTGTCGGCTACCTAGAAAATCGAAAATCGAATGTCTCGGCTGTTGCACTCCATTCTAAGATCAAACCAATCTCCTAGATCTTAGGCAAGTACAATGTTTTCAAGTGAGTTGTGCCAAACTCGTTTACGTGCACTCTTAAACTAATCTTAACCTATTCTTAGCTCGGCACAAAGGAAATATATGAACTCAAAATGTAGGATGAGTTTCAGTCCTCACAAAAGATGACAAAAAATCAAAACATTATTTCCCGATATGTTTTTTCACTATCTTCTGCATTCACTCCAAAGAGAGGTAGCATCATATTTTCAAAAAATATCTATTCCAAAAGGATCTATTTCTGGCTTCAAAGGCAATCGAAATGATTTAGTTCAGCATATACTAGGGTCTTTTTCGTTAGGTTTTGTAAAACTGCGAATTATGATAAATAATTGAAATTTTCAGAAAAATATCAATTGCTTTCAATGAGCTTCCTAGGAATGAAATTTAAAAAAATATATACATATATATAAAAACGAACAAGGAAATGTTAAGAAATATATTTCTCTTTAATAGTAATGAACTTGCCCTCAATGCAAGCCGCACGTACCCGTTATTAAAAATAAAAATAATGTTTTCATGTCAAAAATCAGAGAGAGATAGCATCAAACGCCAAACCAAAAGAAAAAACAAATGTATAAGAGCCTCCATTGTTCCTTTTATTTTTGAGGCTATCAAACTAACAAAGATAGCAGCATGCTATCAAGTCGTATAATAACGTTACCATAAATGTTCACTTTTGGGTCTAACCCACTTATGCATAGAAATCGTTAATATTCATGGTTTGCTTTTATATGGCTACTCAACTTACCTTTGAATACATTAAGCTCAACGGCAAACTCATGGCAATGGATAGAAGCCAAACGAAGACTATTTTTAATGTGACACGCCTACGTGTTTTGTTGCGGCCGAAACGCATTGGATAGCGCAGCGATAAATAACGATCCACTGAAATCGTGCATAGGTGCATAATACTCGCTGTGCAAAATAAAACATCCAAGCAAATCCAAGTTAGACAATGTTCAGAGCCCAAAGGAAAATAACCTGGAATTTTTATTTTAAAAATACATTAAATTTGATAACAACAACACTTAAAGATTTAATAAAGTCTTATAGGGCTAATGCTGTTTCCTCTATATGCATTAACATCCGCTCTAGAAGGGTACACTGGTACAACCGGTTGCAGTTTGTTTCACAATTAAAAAACTTCATTTTACCTTTTGTTTAGGCGTTACTTTAAGAAAAAGCTCAAAGTCTTTCAATTTACTAGATTTAAACAAATTAAAACATCGTAACTGTTTAAAGCGCATCATTAAGTAATCTCAAGTAAGTAGTTTCGGCAAATCTCGTCATAAAAGACCAAAATAACTGCGACGTGAAGATTTCCTATTTCTGAAAATGTTTACATACGCGGAAACATTGATAAGGGATAAAGAATTTTTCAAAATATTGCGTTTCCTGGGGAGTGGTTATCAATATAATCGAAACTAATCCGTTTTTGGGCAGAAGCGTGTCAGTATACCAAATTGGACCAAAACATCTCGAGAATACGATTCTTAAAGTGAATCCGTGGGCGCATGGTCAGACGTCAAATAAGTAGACGGACACATTTGTTTAAATCAACTAAAAAAATGATTACGAGTTTATTGGCATAACTAAAGACGGTTTCATCTCCAGTTCGTTTGATTTTGCAAACAACCGCGCGAAATCCATTCCACAACAATGGTTGTTCGTTGAGTTGTTGAAACTTTAAAGCAAACGAAATCAGAAATTTAATTTGCGTATATAGATGGTGCGTTGAAATTCTGTAAAAACTTCTTTGAAATAAAAAAGGCGCGAAAATGTCTTATTTTTAGTATGACTATGAAGTTTCTTTTCAGCACGATATTGTACAATATAACACATAAAACCAAGATTCAAATTTGATTTTAAATTATAAAAGGGTTTTGTAACTACTTTAAATCTAGCCGGATCAACAATCATACGGCCATAGTCCTCTTAAAATATTATGAATACGCGTAACTGTGTAATTAACGTGTCGCACTAACAAATTCAATATCTTCATCGATCATTTTAAGGCGTGGTAAAGCACAATGGCTTGAGTTTTGCTTTTCTTTAAATCGTGACGTCGACGATATTTAATTTAGTATTAACACATTTAGCTTGTTGCATTCTACCCTCCAAGTCCTTTTATTTGATACCTTACTGATTATACTGCTAGGAAACAACGAATTCGCCACCTTGTGGGGTCCACCATATTTATTTTAGGATTACCAAATTTTTAGACGGATTGCACATCTTCAAGTGAGGAACGTGTAGCGAATAAACATTTTTTGTGCAGGGGTCGAACTCGCTGGTGTGTTCTAGAAGCTTCTTATGTTATTTTACTACCATACCTTAAGGGCCGATACAGAAATCAACGCACTTTGACTTTTCGACAACATTATAATTTACCTTTTATTGAATAAGGTTTGGTGCCTGAAGTTAATCCTGCGATAACGAGAATTATTTCCATTGGTATTGGGTTTCTCCGTGTACACAAAACTTGAGCAAATTGGTAAATTTAACATTAGTTCAATTCTTATGCTGCGGCACTACCAGTTGATATCTTGCGCTAATATAACATTCTTAAGTGTATGAGACCGAATTTACCTATACGGCTTTTTTTTAGATTTGATTCATTGACTTACTTTAGTAGATTGATCGAAAGACGAGCATTGCGTTACGGTTTACTTATACGCGGTTTCTTTACTTCTTCTAGCGTTTTACCACTATTCCAAATTATAATGGATGTCGGGGGATACCAAATCAATATTCGACACGCGCTTTACGCCTAACCCTTCCCTACACGGATTGTAATCAAACACCTTTTTTCGGAAATAGAAAAAAAATGAAAGTCAGAGCTGTAATGCGAGTTACTTTATTTCCGACTTTCGACCATTTTACGATTGGCGCTGCCAATCGGAAAGAATCTTTTATTCGAAATAAACCTATCTACATCGATTACCTTATCATCTTTCCTTACATTAGGTTCGTAGTTTAGTCTATCATACATTAAATATAATAATACTTATAAACTGATCGTACAAAATAAATTTCAATATTCTGTCGTGCTTGCCTAATAAGTAATAAACAGAAAATCTTAAAAAAGGTAAAAAACAAAAATTTGATCACGTATAACTTTAGGTGGACATGGCCGATTCTTCGTTTTTCTACTTGAACACCGTGAAGTTAATATGGAAAATTGTAACCTTCTATATTTCAATGAGTATAAGAAAAAAACCACAAGTTTTTGGCTGGGTACACGGATATGTGTTCAGTTTACACTTCACTGTGGTTTGTGCTTTGCCTAATTTGTCCCGTTTTCTCAATTTTGTTTTTTTTTTCCCATCGAAGGACTAGTACGAATTTTATTCTTTTCCTGTGGTTTTCTATGGTACAGTTTTTATATGTGTTTTTGTTAATGCGGTATAGACCAATAGATGTCATTTGCGTTTCTCACAATTTTATTATACGTACTTTCAAATTCGGATTGCGCTCAAGCATGTCCGCCTGTGCATGTGTCCGCCACATAGACTGTGCGGTATCTGCGGAAAACATTTTCCCGTTCGCAAAAATAAAGATATCGCCTACAAATGTGCTAAATAATTTCAAAGCAGCCCAAAGTTGTCAGAGAACACGTTTACAACGTCCACGGTCCACAGTTGCAAACGTCACAAAAACTGCAAACACCTTTGCTTTCCGTGTTTTTTGCTTATAAAGTACAATAGGTACACCATATAAATTTTCACCTTTACTTTGGAAATAGAAAAAAGTCAGTCGTGTGTACCTAATATTATAGAGTACGAGAAATCAATTTGTTTACTTCTTTTTCGTTTTTTTTAAGATAACAGTGATAAAAGATTCGTTCACGGCCGAACATAATTTTCTTACTTGTTTTATATAGCACATTTTAAAACTTGTTTTTAAATTTGAAGGCAAAGTTCTCTACTCTAGCAAAAAGTTCTAAGCAAATGCCGAATCATCACACATCTTAATTTTGCTAACATTTTTATTTCGTCTTGCTGGATGTGGTTCGTCTTTAACTGCTGCTCTACCATTTTTAATATCTTTGTAAAGTTTGTAAGCCTCCGCTTGAGCTATAGGGCTATCACCACAATGCTTTTTTAATATTTTCAGTTCAGTATTCAGGATTAACACAAGCACTTTGTCTTTTTAAACAACATTTTATTCAAGTTTTCCTTCGTTCGTTCGTAATTTATTCATTAAAAATTTCTCGGCAATAATTTCAAGAATTGCAACAGGCTCTCTAAATTATGAACTAATAAACTTATTGACATTAAGTTTCTATCCGATTTTAGTAAACATTCTGTTCATTTTTTGAAGCACCGTGAAGTCTACGTACACAATATATCCGCGTTTTTACGTGGCTTTTGTATCCTATACCACTTCTAAGGGTATATTAAACTTGTGCGGATATATGCTCATCCTTCCCATATCATTCGTTTTAGAATAATTCTTTACGTCGATTTAAGGCTGTCTGCCCGTCCGACAGTGTATTTTTATGCTCAACATACAATCCACAAATTTTTAAATGAAATTTTAATCAATTTTGGTAGACTGCCATGTTTTTGTAGAAAAACAAGCTTCGCTGATCATGAATTAGGTAGGACGATTTTCCGAAAACCCTTTTTTAAGCTAAGTAGTTACATTAAAGAAATTTGCAATTAATTATTTTTCTCGCGAAAAATCGCTAAACAGTTGTGTATATACGTCATATGTGTATGTATGTATATCTATATATATATATATATATATATAAAAAAGAAAAGAAAAATCGCTAAACAGTTGTGTATATACGTCATATGTGTATGTATATATATATATCTGCGCACACACTAAACGAATGAGGAGAATTTCGCTGCAGGCGGTTTACTGTGTAGAGTAAAAAAAGTTCGCTTCTCGGCTTTATGACGAGGATCGAAGTGTTAATAGTTTCCTATATACCTTCTTATAAAAAGTAATCATTTATATGGCAACATGGATGTTTTTTGAGAAAAGTTTGTTCGTAATAATGATTTGTCATATCAATTATTTATCCCTGATTTGATCCACATTGATCTATATTTCTCACGAAAAATAGTCCTTTAGATGGCAATGAAGTCCTATTTTTAAGCCTTTTATGACAAAAATTGGAAAAGAATAATAATTTTTTGGAGAACAAAGCTAACTTGGCTGTCCTTTCACCCTCCTGTGCAATGCTTCTCATAAACGGTGAACTTTAACTTAGTAAAAAACTCTAATGTTTAATATATCATCATAAAGATAAGTATAGATATTTTTTAACCATAGTCAATAAGATCTGTAATGGTTTGCTCATTTGGCGGTAACGTTTTCACTTTTTTTACACATGCAGTCATTTGAAGTATGAAAGCACAATTTACAAATTTTGTCCTGGGTAAGATTTTAAATTTCTGTTGTCATTTCTCTGCAAGTTTGTTTATCTGCTGTTTGTGAAGCGCAAGGTAAGAGTATTTCATTTCGCCTATCTATCTACACGTAACGTATAAGAGACATTCGCGGATTTGCTGATCAAATATTAAAAAAGGGTATGATTTTCATTGAGCACTACAGAAGAAATCTTAAAATGGAATAAATTTTTCCCCGAAAAGTTTGACAAGATAAAATACCGGAAACTTTCATCAATAAACTAGAAAATCTATCTAAAGATAGCAGAAACACATAGTAAACGGGTTAAAATGGACCGCTGACTACCGACAACTAATTAAAACAACAAAACACCGAGAGCTGATTTTAAATTAGACAATTCTTGAAATTTCAGCAAGTGATCGACTGATGCACGATAGAACTGATGGGTCTAGATGGTTAAGACGACCTGCACGCACGTGAAAAACGTACACTCTTTATGATGTCTCTAATACTGATACTAACATCCATGACTGCGAAAGGCTTGTAATCTTTGTTTAATTACTTGAGATGACGATGAGTATCGCAGGTTCGGCTTTGACCACAGAAAGACGTCGTAACGAAAATAGAAATATTTGCAATAAATTTTGACAGTTCATCGCAGTATACCAAGTTTCTTTCTAAATAAAGATCGATAGTCACCAATTTAAGTTTGAAGAGAGCGCAAAAAAAGAATAAGGGAAGCAAGAACAAACAATGCCACAACAGATGTCTTGTTAAGGTTTTAGCAAGTTAGCGAAAAGAATATTAAGGTGAGTAACTTGTTAAACTCTTCTCCTTTCGAGGACATTGCGGCTGATTGTTAATTAAACTTTTTTAGTTAAACTTTCAGTTTAAATATTGAGACAACGTTACCCCATACAAGCAACTGACGTAAGTAAAAAATGTTTTAATAACAATCATATTAAAATATGCTTTTAGTCTTTAAAGATGTTAGCTTTGAAACTATGAATGAATGACATGAACTTGTTAAACCTACCGCAATTATTACATTTCCGAATAAGTGGTAAAGAGAAACTCTTAGTCCCTCCGCTAAGCCATGCTGGCAAGCAGAAAAAAGTACATGTGAAGCCAGGCAATACTTAAGTTGGCGCTAAAAATAACACATTAACACAAGCTAATGTAAGTGTTACTAAATTTATCACAGAAACCTACAAACGTTTGCTTACTTTCTGTTTCACCAAAGCAACATGCATATGCTTATGAATATCTGTGAATGCCAGCAATTGTCACAAGTGCGAAGAAGGGAAAATAGGCAAGATAAACACACACATGATATACTTAAAAGTGACAGTTGCTGGCAGTTTGTTGGCTTTTTTCGTGCATTTATTTACTTAGACGAAGAGCAATAACGTTCCACATAACAGATATAGCGTAACCGCAATTTCCTTTTATATGGCTTTCATTTTATTCATTACTGCTTATACCTTAAAGCGGGAAGTGAGATAAAATGCAGATGAACATTAAATTTCATTTAATACAAAAAATTTATTTCATTTCCACTCAAAAATGATTTATAATAGCTTTAATGTAATAGTTATAGTGCAGAGTGTAATTAAAATAAACTGTCAAATGCGCATTGAAAACTTGTGACTTCTATCGTTTTTAAGATTAACATTTAAACTACCTATCTATTGACATGACATCTGTCAAATTTCCCGCATTAAAAAAATGCTTCTAAAGCGCGTAACGTTGTACGAGTTCTTGATGACTTTTAATTGTATGAAAAAATTTTCTTTATAGATGCCGATATGGATGACTCCGTGCGACACTATCTGAGACTATTCGAAGTCATTTTCTTCTTGAAAAGGCCAGAAGAACTGACATGAAACATTTAAAATGTCTTCACATTTCGGATGTTCACAGTCAATTAAGTACAATTATCCTTGAGAGCTCTCTAAAAATTCGATTCTAAAGGGATTCTTGCCAGCTTACTATCTGTAGATATTGTGTGCAGGCATTAGAGAAAACAAGTCCACTTTTTTGCTCAATACCAATCTCAGATTTTTGCATTCAATTCTCTACCAAACAGTCAGAAAAATACGACTTTTCATAAAAATGGGTATATTTAAAACGTCGGATTAAATCCGAATTACGATCTTATCACTGTTCCTCCGTCTAATGGTACGCAATCATTAAATATTAGTTTGGGGAAAAAGAAATCCTTTTTTTTTTCGGTAGATGGCTACACTGATAGATTTCTCGTAAAGTATCGATCACACAATTTCAGATATATGCTCGTTGGAAAGGTGACATTTCGCAGTAAAAAAAATTCTTTTGCTGTTTTTTGATGGTGCATTCAGTTGTGAGTTACAGCGTGTTAAAAATGGAAGTGAACAAAGAGAAAATTCAATACATTTTACAGTTTTTCAAAAACATGATGGATCGAATTTCCATCTGCGAAGCCTTGGCCAAACGGAATGAGATAGACCCATTTCTTAAACGGATGGTGACTGGAGATGAGAAATGGATCACATACGATAACCTTGTGCGAAAACGATCATGGTCGAAGAGCGGTGAAGCACCTCAAACAGTTGTCAAACCAGGACTAACGGCCAGGAAGGTTTTGCTATGCATTTGGTGGGACTGGAAGGGAATTATTTATTATGAGTTGCTTCCATATGGCCAAACACTAAATTCTGATCTCTACTGTCAACAACTGGACCGTTTGAAGATAGCGATTGACCAGAAACGGCCAGAATTGGCCAACAGGAGAGGTGTCGTGTTCCACCAGGACAACGCTAGGCCACACATCTACAGTGACTCGCCAGAAACTTCGGGAGCTTGGTTGGGAAGTTTTAATGCATCCGCCATACAGTCCGGACTTGGCACCAAGCGATTATCATCTTTTTCTTGCATTGCAAAATTTCTTTAATGATAAAAAATTGGAATCTAGGGAGGATTGTGAAAATCGACTACTAGAGTTTTTTGCAAATAGAGACCAGGACTTCTATGAGAGAGGCATTTTGAAGCTACCTTTAAAATGGCAACAAATCATACAACAAAACGGTGCATATTTGACCCAAATCGGACAATCCGAAGCATGTTAAATAAAGTCCTGAAGTTCATATAAAAATGATGGATTTCTTTTTCCCCAAACTAATATTTGTTTTGATTTACAATATTGCGGTAAACTAACATTATTCTTCAAGTGCTTAACTTAAGTTGTACTTAATGGTGTTATTATTATTATTATTATTATTGCTTTACGTGTAAGCAAAACATATGGAAATCCTGCATAAATTAAATTTTAAACGTTGTTCTCTTGTGCGTCAGCGCTGATAGACCCTGTTCAGATTCTGACAAATGTTTTGCTTTTACTTTTATTGCCATCAATATTTTTTGTTGGGAAGTATTGTTCATGAAGAGGTGCGTTTTGAAGTGTGTAAGTAAGTATATGAATATTATACCCGTATATTATACTTGTATGTAGGCAATTTTCATTCAATTATATCATGATTTGATGAAATCAACTCACGGCGCTGCAGTAAAATTTTAGCTTAATGTCTTTATTTAATGATATAGAATTAAACCAGCAACTTGTTTTACAGATAAGGTTATTCCAAAAATATCTGACTTCAAAATTATTTATGCAAGCATTTCGTGCATGGACCATATTCCTTGAGGAGCACAATGCACAAAAGGCATTATAAGCACTTTCAGAGGAGTAAACATAGTGTAGATATTTGTAAAGGCTTAACACACATACATTAAGAGGTATCAGAAAAATGTTTTAAAAAATTTTCATTGCAATAACTCGGCTTTATCACCACAAAAACTACCTATGTATACCACACCACCACCGCTTTTATATAAATATCTGTAAACCACACCAAAAACCTGAAACATATTTAATTTGCGTAAAATATATTTATCGCCTACCACTTGTATTGCAAAGGTACAGGAAGTTTGTGCTGATGGATTTGATGATTCAGAATTCCTTTCTGAATCGATTTAGTTTGACTGTCCGTCTATCCGACTTGTACACCTATGCACAAATCCCAATTTTTGAGATGTTTGCATGATATTTGGTACATCAACGCCTTTTAGCCTAATGGCGAACGCTGCAGATAGCTTTTAGACTTTTTCAACAGCTTGCCATATAACTCCCAATTTTGAAAAGTCCTTATATTAATATCTTTACGAAGTGGCGTATTTGATAGCGGGACGTGGCCCACTAAAGTGTCATTAGTTATTTTTATACTGCAAATTGCTTTCAACTAATACGCAAAATCTGCTTATTATCTATTTTCCACAAAATGGGTAGCAATAGTCTTATGTATTTGTTGCTATAGATACATTCATACCTTTCTTAATTTCTTTAGTGTAATTGTAAAACAAGCTGCATTCTCATTTTGAATTACATTTAGCTTGACTGTATATTGTTAGTCAATGGACTGCAGGAATCCGAGCCGTGAATTGAAATCGATTTAATGATATTCATTTACCTGTATGTTCAAGGGCACTATCGATGTCATTGTCCCTTAGTTTTTCGTTTGAAACGATTATTGACTTTGGTTTTCTAACTAAATAAATAAAAACTATTTTTATTACCGGACATTACAAACGTAAAGTAAATAAAATAATTTGTTCAGTTCTTCTGCTATCTATTAACATTAACGCCAAAATGCCAAACTGGCTAAAGTTAGCTACTTTTATCCTTAAGATAAAATTTGTAGCGACAATATCACCAAAAATTTGTTCACTCATTTTCAATAATTTCACGCAACGCGGCCGTAGCTATCGCAAGGGATGATCTAGATTCCCCAAGGAATTTACATGTCAAATATCTTTATTGCGTTTGCAATTTTTTACAAAGTTTAAAAAAGGTATTTGCAAAAATTATTTACACTTGATCGACTTCTTTCTTTGAGCGTCGTGAATAAACTCAAATTTTCTCACGAACCCCTTTTGTCTGCGGTTTTAATCTAACTCAGAAACATGATACTCGGTCACACCCTACATCGCTTCGTCTAATATGACTCTTCATTTATTTTCGTGATAAAATACCAAGAATTATACCTCCTGTCCATGTAAAAACTTTTCATTAGCCTTATCACGTCCTTGGGTCGGAAAGGGACCCAGAAATTGACCTTACAATCTCCATTTTTCACAACAATAGAATTAAGTTTACGGATTACGTACTTTTTAAGGGGTCTGTTAACGTAACAGAACTAACGTTGTTACTTTACCTTAGTATGCATTTGCCCCCTTATTCTTTCATTTTTATATTTGCGTGGGCGAGATGTCCTGTGTGTAAGCTACCTAAGAGGCATGAAGGTGTAGCCTTCCGTGGTTAAACATCCATGTACCTAAATCCGAAGATGAGGCGGCAAATGTAATTCGTTTTCTTTTCGTCATTTATGTCAACCCGCCTTTGGGGTGGTTTTCAGCTTCAGTTGGCTGACAGACAGCTGAAAGTTAGGATACAAATTATTCGCTTTTCAGTGTCATATATTTTGCTAATGGTTATCCATATAATTTCGATTAGACTTTTACTTTACTAAGAGGTCGAAATATTATATATTATGTATATTATGTTCGTTAGATGCTTCAACAAATTTTAGTGAAAATTTTTTTTTGGATTTCAATTATTATTACTACGCAAGTCGCGAAGGCAGCGTAATTTTTTCAGGTTTTTTTTTATTGGCTTAATATTTGATTTGAGGCGAACTCTCTACGATATGGAGAAATGACTGCGTACCTGCCAATTTCTAACTTCTTTAACATTCTAAAAGGTTTTTTTGATGATATTTCTGCAGCGGAGTATTATTTCATCTGTAGTTGGGTAAGTACGAAACTGAAGGCGATTCAAGAAGTATCATTGCTTCTTTAAAATTAACTATGAATTCGAATTGTCATTTTCTAACATGTGTGGTGTAAGACTTTCCCCTCTGACTCTGACAGGTGGCTCAAAAATTTCGTCTTTCCGCAAAAGAATCAAAAACAAAAAAATAATAAAATCTTTATTATAATAAAGAACCATTTCCATGAGACATTCAAAAACCTTAAACGGGTTTTTCTCATTACGCGATTTTTCAAAATTTAGCCGCGACACACTCGAATGCTGGAATAGCATTCTGTAGGACCGTGTTTGAGTTAATTGAAGCGTTATTTGTTCACAAAAAATTACGGTTTTTCGATGGAAAACTGAAATTTTTCACTTAGCCACTCGGCAGGCGAAACTTAATATTTTTAAAAGCCCCTACATATTGCACTAGCTGCAGGAGTTTAAATTAAATGCTTCTTTTGCCTTTTTTCGTTTAAGTAGGCATCATAAACTTGGAAGGATGGTTCCAGTGGTGCCGTTCGAAAAATATAAATATATAATATTATAGTATCTTCGTCCTTAGAAGAAAAGATTAGAGTATGAGAATAATTACTATTTATTTAATATTAACACATCACATCACTCAGAAGATATCCCAAAAGGCCGTTACCTAGTTCTTTAATATCGCTAGTTGCTCAGGATACGAACAATAATTTACGTTTATTTTCATTAGAAGCTCGATGTTCAAACAACTATTAATACGAAGCCTTTTCTATTCAAAAAGGCCCAATAAGTTGGTTGAAAAAAAAATGACAATTCGCAGTGCAATTTACGCTAAACATTACATTATCTTACTCCATTTTTTTGATAGGTGTACAAGTAAACTATCGACACGTTCAGTGCTAAGAAATATATTCAAATAGTTTAACTTCACTAGCAATTTTGTAGAGGAGATATTTCAAAAAAACCGAAATTGTTCATAAAAAAATGTTGAAAATTTCGTAAAAAAATATATTTAATCAAATCTATTTTTTTATGGTAAAGTTGAATATCATGCTATGCTTTTCTAGGAAACTTTAAACAAATTCTGCATAAAGCAACTGGTATACTTTTAAATAATAGAAAATATCAAGTTTTCTTAATAATTAAAAGAGTATAAATAATTCGTGTTGTCTTTAGGTATTGTTTAGCGCGAAGAACTTATCCAAGTTATACGAAATTCGTCTGACATTGAATTTGTGGTAAATCGATAAAAACTCGTAAAACGCGATAGGCTTATACTATAATAAATACACCGCCTTAGCAATATAAAACGTTTATGCACGTCAACAACGATGTTGAGCTATTCATAGACACAAGTTTTTTTAACATTAAAAAAAAAATAATAATAATAATTTGACTGTTGAATGCGAGTAAAAACCGCTTCGACGAACATGAAATTTGAAGCAAGCGTCAGTCATAAGGTTAAAGTAGATAAGAAAAATATATCATATGCAAAAAAAAAGAAAACTTGCTTAAATTGAAATTAAATGAAAGTCATATAATTTTCACATACACACGTTCTCTGTTGTGTCTCTTTTATTATGGAATTCTATATGAGTGCATTTAATATTTCTACGTTCTTTATTTCCTTTAGTTAACTTGATATGTTTGCTGTAAAATATATAAAACATCTCATACAATTTAATTCCTCTTGCATAGCGTATCCACAAGAATGAGTTTCCTTGAAAAGTATGTACAGCAGATTTAACATTTAAGCATCAGATCCTATTAATAAATAACAAGCGAATGAATGAGTGAATTGTTTGGCTATCGAGCGATTCTCCAATACCCAGCAACTAAGGTAACATAAAATGTATTAAATAAATTGTATTGACTTATTACTTATTATTATGCTGGCTAATCAAGATTATCTTTGCACATTACATTTACGGCCTTTTAAAAAACGTCAGATCGAATAGCCAGCAGACACAGAAATGCCCGATCACTCCATTAGTTCTAAAACTAATTTCTTAGAATACAGGGACACTTACAGCATGAAGATACGATATTGGTTCGCGTTTATTAATGAATGAATTACTAACATCAACGTCCCCGACGTTGTTCAGGTATTGGGGCCTAATCAAATTTAGCGGCTGATTGACTCGAACTCATATAAATGATTGAAGGCTCTTGACAGCGTTCGTTATTTAGGGGGCATGCGGTGTCTTTGGATCGTCAACTGTTAGTGGCCGTAAATAAACTTTATGCCTTGACTGTATTGATCTGCAAAATATAATAATAGCTCTCTAAAATTCTACGCCACTTGTGATACAAGCTTGTGCCGATGTATGCAATGCCCACAAGGACCCACCTTTTATTGTACTCTTTTATGTACCGATTTACGCTTATCTGTCCGTCTAACTGTCTTGTTTTCTTGTGTGCATACCTACAAGCCGCAATTAAAATTTGATAATGAAGTAAGGTGAAGTTTAGTAGGCTGACATATTTTGACTCAAGGACGCATGGTATTGAAAACCAATTTTTCGACTACTTCTCGTATAACAGCTTATCTTGAAAAATCGTATTTAATGGTGGGCCGTGTCCCACTACAATGCGTTTACTTGTTTTATTTTTTAAATATAATCAATCACTCACGGGATGTTCATTACTCGTGTAACCAGGCTACGGTCAGAGAGAAGTGAGGAGAGAGCAATGGATATGGAAACAAATCTTACACTATATGTCGTTTTAAATAGCTGCCGCAACCTAGAGGTTGCATGCTCAATCAGTAAGTGTCATTCCTTTACCGACTAAGCGCTCACTACAGCTGTGACTACAGTAAATTCTATCGTGTTGGAGATGTGAACAAAGAGTGCACCAGCAATGGCATTTATAGTAATAAGAATGACATGAGCAGCACAAGCCTAGCATAAGTCGAGGCGGAGAAAGAAAACATGATAAGGGCGGAAAGCCTAAGAAAAGCCCCAAGGGAGAGAGAGAGTGAGAGAGAGAGAGTAACGCTAAAATAATCGAGCAACACAAGATTCAACTTAACGGGGAAGTCCAGGCATCGCACGATATCATAACTCCTCATTTGTTCATAGTATACACGTACTCATGGACAAATTGAATGACACAGGCTTTGTCGAGGAGGTAATTCGGTGACGGAGAATTAGCGATTAGGATGACAGAACGAGTTTCATAACTATCGCCACTAAGGTCCACTTGGATTATAGAGTAATTGTCGAAATGGGAAATCAAGTAAAGTTCGTCGAATTATGTTATGTAAACCATGCGTACGGAGTATAAGACAGAGTTCTGTCGCCTACATCTAATAACTACAGTTAACCATCATATTGACTGTTAATGGATTTACTATAAAATTGAATTACAGTGCAAATACGGCGCATCTCCCACTGATGACATCTTTAATTTATTATTATCTTCTCAAGGAATTACGATAGAATTCAACAACAAAGTGTTTTTGAAACTATTTGAAAACAATGACCGCTTTCGCTATATACCCAACGATAAAATCGGCTTGCGGAAAAAGGACTTTGATACGCGAGTTCTCTTACCAAAAAAATCTTTCTTTTGTAATCACTATATAGTCACGAATTGGTGGCTTTTCAGTGAACTCAAATTTTATCCTTTATAACGATTTCGATAGTACAAAGAGACCCCTTAACTCTTTTACACATATGACGGAAAGAAATATTATTCCTTTCATTGCAAATCGTAACGTAGTCCAATTACAGTATACAGATACAAATGGTATTGTAATCATTTACAGTTCAATAGATTTCAATGGTCATGTAAATGTATCTACATACTGCATATAAATATTTGCAATACTAAGTGCATTACCTTCAATGTGTTGGCAGAGAAAAAAGGAAGCCCGAAAAGGCTATGTTACCATATTTAACATCTCAGTTGATAACAAAATAAAGAGGAAAAAAGAGTAACTTTAGTTGTAGAATAAACGGGAAAAAGCCGATATGTCGAAAAAAGGAGGAATGGATGTGTTGCATAGCTCGCAGAGCAGTAAGGATTGAAGTAAATATTCCGCAACATTGTAATATAAATGACTTGTCAACCCGCATATGATACAAAAATAATAACTTATATATTTTAAATAATTTAAATAAAATTTTTAATAACCAAAATCACTTTGTCCTTTTTTCTACATTCAAACATTAGATTCGTTTAATGACTTTTAAATAATTTTATTTTAATGAAAATATCAACAGATTTAATTCAATTTAAATCTCAAAGATAATAAAATTCAATTAAAATAATTTAAACGTTTAATTAATTATTAAACCGTAAAATAAATAACAACAGCAACAACAAATTTAACTTTTATTATGTACGTATAGAGAAAACACTTCAGTTCTTTATGATAGTGTTTGATATTTGCAAATTATTAAAAATATCCTTGAAACGCTTGCAAAAATTACAAATTTACAAGCCTATGAATACATATGCAAGCGCTTATTAGTAGTAGCAGTAGTAGTAGTGTACCAATTTAAACCGCAAACTTTTCGCATTCGTCGCTATTTACAATGGAAATATAATGACTTTATTTTAACGGTTATAGCAGCCAGATGATTGCTTTACACATAATTTCAAGAGACTATGGAACAATCAAGAAGGTTTTGAATACTTCAGGACATAGAGGAGATTCATATGTAAGAAGTTGTATTACTCTCATTATAAAAAATAAAACGCTAAGCATATGGTTTAAAATTATAAGAAATTTAAAAATTCATCACTAAGGTAAATAGTAAAGAGGAAATGTCGGAAGAAATTTGGTCCTTGTAAACATAATTGTGACGGTCTTGACGGTCATTTCTATAATCAGTACAACATAGAGACTAAATACCAGATAATTACGTAGGTGACGACAAAAAAACATGTGGATGCAAAGCTCCTTATGACTTTCTGTAGTTTTTAGACCGACCACAGGAAAATATGGCATCGTCATATCATCTACAAGGACGCCAATGAAATCATTTCGCCTTATTTTGAGTCTGAAGACATTCATGAAGCAAATCCTAGTAAATGCTGCTATATTTCTGATCAGCACAGGGATCCTTTAGTTTTTTTCGTCTTAATAGCATTTTTGGTAGTTGCATGGAGATTTTAATATGACCGTTTAGCTGACTTCTCATCTGGTAGTGTACTAATGATTTACATACGCGAGTGGATCGTGAAATATTTGGTTAAATAAGAGACACCTCCTAGGATATAGAAAATTATTAAACAGACAAAAATGAAAAATGTAAGCTGAAATTCCCCAGAATACATAAGAAAAATGCGAACTAATTATGATATCAGATGTGACTAAAAAAATACAATCAAGTTAAAAGTACGTAACATCCGTAATCAGACGACTAAAGTTGTTTCTGCTTTTTACTTTTTACACGTTCCACGGCAAGATACCGGCTCATTTCAAGCGTTACACGTAGAAATTCACATATTATACAGCATATGTATTTTCAATCCAGCCTGAAAATAATTTCTAAATATGCTCACACAACGAGAGCGTTCTACTTTAGAACCTATATTATGCATCAATCTAAAACGCGAGATATTAAGAGTTTCCAACATCATTCCAAATACTCGCAGTTTTAAAGCAAAAGATTCAGTTCGATATTAAGCCACTGCGGTCTAAGAATTGTACCTTGTAGTCTATACATCGATTCAAGGTCAATATTCCTAGATATAAATTTAAAATTGTGCTGGCGGTGCTTACTGTTAAAAACATCGCGGTAGTGCAAAAACAAATCCATCTTGAAAATGAGGTAGCAGTACGTTTTCCATGGCGAAACAACTATAAATATGTTGTATCTTATAGCCATATCAATTCAAAATTCGATAGCAATTTTTCCAAGTTGAATTTTACCGCAACTCGAGTAGACTGTGGACTATTAACCGGAAAAATAGTTTTGCGCGCTTTTTTTTACCATTATTGTAATATTGAGTATCCGAGATTCGTCGTAAGCCGACTGTAGCTCTTTACATGTTTCCTTTTTCAATATTTTTAAATAAATGTTTTCACGCCGCATAGTCTGTATATAAAAACACGGCTTGATATATGAAATTCCGTTTTGTTTTACTCTTTTCATTGCTATTTAGGCGCATTTTCAAACGTACGAAAAATGCGTGATTGAGTGAGGGATGTTACAGCGCAAGAAACAAAAATTCCGGAAATACAGATGGCATGAGGCATTTTCAGGTGCTTGTTGGCTTTTCTCTCTACGTGGTGATGATGGCAAGGTTGACGATGGTGATTACAACTTAAGGGCACCTCTCATTCTAACATATATAGACAATTATAAGCAACTATAGAAAGCATGAACAAATGCAAATAAGCTCAAGTGTTGGGTTTTGTACTCGCATGTTTATGTTCGCATACATTTTAGGTTAAATTGCCTGAAAATATCCATTTACATACAATCATATATAAGTATAGAAAACTTACTAAAAAGCCACCAAGTTAAAGTGTAAAAAACGAGTTTTCATATTAAAAAAAGTAAAATTTGAAACCAAAATATATCGAAAAGGAAGGGAACTTTCTCTCAAAGAATTTTGTTTGTTTTCTTTGCAGTCAACTCTTCAAATTAAATTTCTCTAAGCATTTATAAGTTTTGATGGCTTTTCACGTGAAACTGCTTTTCAGGTGATGTTGCATCAAATAGAAAACTTAAGAGATACATTTCTCAAGCAATATATGAAGCATGTACATGTTATTTTGTATATCAATCGTACTTTTATTACATGATTACCAACGATAGAGACAAGTTGGTGAATTCGTTATTCAATGTACGTGCGTCCGTATATGTACATATGCGCATGCAGACACACATTATTGCGGATGATTCATTTTGATATCTTGAATTGCAGTAAATAACTCAACGTCGTGTAATTCCTTATGTACATAGGCATACACATTTACTAACAGAATTACGCACATCGCATGCATTCAGAGTTATTTGCTACTGCAGAGTAAATATTGACATATTTATTGTTTTACGCGGTTTTATCCTTGTTGCAAGCCATTCACAAAACAACGTTAAGCAAGTGGATTCAATCCAATATCTATTTATGTCAAGTTGGCTGAACTCAATTTATTGCAAAATTCTTAATAAATCGTGCAACACAAATGTAAATGTATCACGGCGTACAAGTGACATACTAATAAAGTGCAATTATATAACAAAAATTCTACGCGCTCACTATCTCTCGCATGCTTTCGACTTTGAATTTATGCCTAATTTTGTATACGATGTAACACGCGATGTCTTTGACACCGTCATCTTTGTCCAACTGATCGAAAGATCGTAAACGGACTTAAATATATTTGGGGTCACTATTCAGTGCCACTTTGTGAGGATCGGAGGCTATTGACACCGACATACGTAACTTCGCTGAGCTCGTTAGTAGGATTTTGTCTCATAGACACTCCTCAGACGTTTAGTCTTCAGTCAGAAGTAGCGGTTTGTCAGAATTTAATATGTTAAAATATATAATACTTACAGATTAATTTACTTACTTCTATCTGCCTGAGTGGCCGAGTAGGCAAGAGTCTCGACTAGCAACTCAATGGTCGTTGGGTTCAAATATCAAGTGCAGTAGAGTTTTTATTAAAGCCGAAAGCCTTAGATGCTGGTGCTTTAAGACATTAGTCTTAGAATTTATTCTCTGGCTAAATTTATAATAATAATAATAATAATAATAATACTTACTTCTAATTATATATGTATATGTCTGTATGTAAATATACGTATATATATAACAATTTTTTATAAAAAATAGAAATAAATTGTTTTTGTATAAATATAATGAATACAAATACATGTGGCCACACTTACATGTTTCTTTTACACCTACCTACATTATAGTAAGCCACCACAAAGAGCATTGAACCAAAAATCACGCGTAGAAAATGAAGTGTCATATTCATATGGCATTTATTCATCAGCATAACTCATCGAAGATAGACATTCTTTAACCAAATCACAACACATCTGTTCATATTGGGGGTGATTTGTATTCGGCCAGGATGCAGTCTATGCCAAAGCCCTTGAACTTAATAGTTTCTAAACGCAAAAACTAATTAACAACAAAGATTTTGCGCTTTTTCTTTGCCTTCTTTGTTTTTCTTTCCTTAGCTGATTAAATTACGTTTGCTTACTTGTATTAACACGATCTTGTTGTTTAATTCATTTTTTTATCATATAATAGAAGTCGCCTTTTCTAAAAAAAATTTTCCTTTTTTTAGTTATTAAGCGCGTTTGTATTCTAAAGCCAATTCAAAATTACTTTACATTACAAGGCAAATTTCATTGAAGTATATGAAGATTTGTCACGTCATTGATTAGTACGCGTAATACTTGCGCTTGTACTTAACTAGCTCTTAACCTTAAAAAGTCACGATGAGTCGAACATTAATTGTTGTTAACTATTATCGGTTGCCAAGCTTATACATGTTTGCGATGGCTTAGGGGTTCATTTGCAATTTGGTCCTGTACCGGTGGTGGGTGTGGATCTATGCTAGTTGTGTACATGCTTTTTTTCTTTTTTTCCTTCTTATTTGTTTTATTATACTTATACTAAGTTTTAATATTAATTAATTTAAAATTTAATTTAAGAGTCAAATGAACTCGGTTGTCAATTTATTTTAGTTGAGTTTCTTGTATAAGTAGAATAAATAAAAAAATATGTTGAGTAATTTGCTTTATAGCCTTTGAAAATAACGATCATAAATTTAGACCAACAGTTCAATAAAAATTTGCATCTTCATAATGGTAGGAGGTTATTCTTAGTTTGCGCCACGAATATACAGAGAAAGATTACGTAAACTGAATTTACTGTTAACTTTATTAAACAGTTTCCTACACCTTTTCACTTAAAATTTTTGTGGCAGATCGAGGCGACAAGCCGACCGTTCTTCGGCATTTTTATTATATTTTATTTGCATGATAGATACTTGCACACCTCATAATTAAGAAAAAAAAAAAAATACAAATAGCCGCGCTATGAAACATTTTATTATTCTTTTATTTGTGTATTGCTTTAGAATGTGTGCTTGATAAAAAACTCTAAGACTTTGTTTTTCTCCACGCTCGTACATCGTTTTCCTCACACCACGCCATCTTTGTTTTTTCATCATTCCTATCCATATATAAAAGAAAATTGTGACACGTGAGCAGCTTTCTCCTCATTCTTCCTCCTGCTCCGCTTTTTCTTTCATCGTTTTCGCTTCTTAAAAACAAGGAAGGAAATGTGCCGAAACTACGCCAAAATCTCCTCAACGTCAAACGTCAACGAGCAACATTAACAACTCCTATACACAAGGTCCATTCTTAGCAAAAATTATTAAATACAACCATATGTTACAATGATTTTTATTTTACAGAGAGACAATAAATTGTTTTACCTCTCTGCCCCACTTTTGGTAGTGATTTGATAAAAAGTTATCGTTGGAAACTTGAATAAACACTTCTTTCAATTTTTTATTGCTTCTGCGCACCATCTTTGCTTTCGTAAACGGTTTTTCCGATGCAGTTTGGTACACAGTTTTCTGGAATAAGTTTTCTTCGAATCATGTCTTCCATTTGAATATAAATGTGACTAAAACAAATGCTGCAGTAATCAATGTCCATCTTGGTAGCTGGAAAAGTATGTTTGGAGATGGAGAGGTAAATGGAGATGTTTACTATTAAGGTGATAAATAGGTCGCTTTTTTTTAGGGAGGGAAAGGCCAGGTGATCCTCATCTGGTATTTCAGAAACATGACAGTCTTGAAATTTACTCGGATATTTACACTTCCTATTGAGAATGGCAAAGACCCGTGAATTGTGAAATATCCAAACCCTAAAAGAATGTGTGGCTTAAATTTATGGCCGCCTTCGTAGAGCGTTTTACTGGATAAAATTTCATACAAAGTGCACTGCCTTCTGATATTCTTAAGGTGTCAACTATTTCACACAACTTCACTTTATGGTCTGCCAAAACGATTCTGCACTTTTTAAAGCCAACGCCCACGGTGAATCTATTACTACCCAACACCGGCTGTGATACAGGATATATCAAGTGTTTCGTGGACCTAGGAGTGCTTAAGCAGACTCGATTATTATACCGATCTAAGCTTGTTTGTCCGTTTGATATCTGTCCATGTACTTTTATGTTTAAGCAACAGACCGCAATTTTTGAGATATTTTGATTAAATTTGGTACACCGTCATGCTTCGACCCAAGAATCACCACTATTGAACGTGTCGTTTTCAACCACTCCCTACCATGCCCTACTTTGAAAAGTCGTTATATGCGAAACATTGAAACTTTTAAAATCTCTCTCAAGCGCCGCTAATAATAGTATTTCGGCACTCTAAACTAGTGCGAATAATTTGGATCGGCTGACGCAATATTTTCAATCTCCTCTCACGTAAGAACTCCTGCGAAAAGTGAATCTTTATAAGGTAAAACAAGTAGGAGCATTCCTTATATGCGACGTTATCTAAACTATAGTCTAAATGTAGTAAGATTGTCAAAATAATCAAAAATCTCAAATGAAAATATTTCAAAAGTTGCGGTCTGTATGTCGTGAAAACATAACAGAGAGACAGACAAAGTAAAGACGTGCAAGACCCGATCGACATGGTAAAAGGTGGCCCTTTCTTAAGCCCGCAAAAACTTAACGTACCTTGTACCGCAATTGGTGTAAAGTGGAAATCTCTAATTTTCAGTATTTAACGGTCAAAATTAGTTCATAATAATAAGTTGACAGCGAAATTTGGACCAAGCAAATTTATTTTTTGGCTACCACCGCGTTCTGAGGAAATGTAAGTCTATTTGTTAATGTTTTGGCATAGAAATTTGTTCATAATAGTAATTTGACATAAAAAGTAAGGAGATCAAATTTGAGTCGCATGAATTTATTTCTTGGACACCACTTAATGGGTTCAAAATGAAACCATGAGCTTAGGTAATAGTAATATGCTTGTAAAAATGTAAGTCGGAAAAGAGCATTTGAGTCGAAAAGAAAGCTTAAGTAAAGAATGCTGTCAAACTGCAAATAGTCGTACCCTTAAACAAATTGATTATAAATAAAAGAGTCTTGAAATGAAAACGTGCAAGTGGACTTCTCTTAAAAAAAGAAAATGCACGATCTAGCAATACGAACCGTATTCAGAAAAGAATTTTGCAACAATAAAATATTTCATAAATAGACCTTGAAAAAAACGTCCAGTTTTTAATATCTTATGATGGAAATGAATCCATTGCACCGATTGAGCGAAAAAATTAACGATACGGAATTTAGACCACATCATACACAACATGTACAACGATTATCATGAACAGCAAACGCTTATATGGAGAGAAGCTGAAATAAGTTTGTCAAATTTTGATGTCATATGATGTTTTAGGCCTCCTCCAATATGTGGGCTTTAAAAAGTATGCGTTTCCATGAACGCATGTCTAATTTTTGGAGGCTTATTATCAACACATTGCATTGAAGGTTACAAAAGTAGCGTTACTGAAACAACTTGTAAATTCGTCAGAACATCAGGAGAATTTTCAGATATATTCAGAAAACATATAGGTCTATCAGCAGTGATGCCATATATGTGCTAGACAAAAGGATTATTCGGTAATGTCTTATATATTAAGCGAAAAATATAATTAATAATAAAAAAGAATATATAAGTTGTTGTCCCGCAGACGTACACCTCAGACAAATTTTCCACCATTTTCTTAGCGTTAGGTAAGGCATTATGTTGCCTCGTGTGTTACTGGTTGCGTACGGAAATCCCATCGAGCAATCTGTAACAAATTCTTTTATAAGTGATTTTGTTGGGATTATTAAGCGACATGTATTAAGCAACATTAGTCTAAAATTGATGCGATTGAACTCTAAAGAGTTCAGCTGTCCACATGTTTGCCTTAGTCTTTTTTCGAAATGCAGCACATAGGAGAAAAGGCTGAAATGTCGCACGTGCTGATGACAGCAAAACTGACATTCTGCAGGTTTACTACGACTACCAGTAGTAGTGCTGGCCCCCATTAATGCTTTCGCGGACACATAACTTAGCTACTTTGTGATCGTGTTAACATTGTGTCACATACTACCCTACTCTCTCTTCTACTTTCGATGGGATATTTTATAATGTTTTTTTCTAAGATCGCAAATTTTACTGTTTTTAGCCTAGAACCTTCAGTGTAGTCTTAGATTCTTTCTGCAACGCAGAATTAAGGAATCTTGAGCTGATACGAAACGACTTTATATATAGTGCATGAGTCTTCTTTTTACATCGGTCTCTTCGGTCTTCTGCTTTATATTATCAAAATGATTGTTAGAGGCCGGGCCGTATACGTATACGCAGACATGCGAGCATGAAAATAGATTGACGCATACAAAAAAAACCACACCGAGCACATAGCCTAAATTCATATATTTTCAAAATTTTCCGTACGGCACGCGCAAACCGAGCGATTCATTTAGTAGGAAGTCACGTATATAAATTTGATGTAATGTAGGAACATTGCTCGTATGATTTTCGAATTTTAGCCAACAGCTATACGGAAAACTTTCTCACATAAAAAAATTAAAAATTAGATCAGAATTATTTTCAACTTATTGCTAATGGAGCTTATGCGAAAGTTATTTGCTCTGAAAAGTAGGTTCTAAGAATCGGCACTTTAAAGTTTAACATCTGCCCATCCACAGTGTCGACTTTTCGTAGACATTTGTGAATTGATTTGCCTACCACAGCAATTAGTGATTTGATTAATAAGGAAATTAATAAGGAAATTTCACCGAAAAAATCGCAACTGAATCGCAGAATTTAATACGAGAGTTATGTAGATACCAATGCAATGGCAGAAAAAATATGCTCAAAGGAGAAAATGGTCGTGCATATTAATTCTGAATATAGAAGAGATTAAACGATGAAATGTCAACTACTCACTAAGCCAATTAACAGAAATACGATGAAAGCGTAACAAGTGTTTCTAATCTTTCCGTGTACACGCTGGTAGGTTGTGCCACATTATCCTAAATCGATCTTTGTAATGAATATTCAGAAACAAGGAAAATGGGCATTAACTATAATCCTATATATCCTATTGAGAAGTTTGAGCAGCAGAGAAAATTAACAAAACACTAACCTAACATACCGAAAGCAATGAAGGCCGTAATGAAAAGATTATCAGACATATTGCATTAGAAAGTTGCTAAAAGAAAGTTTTGAAAAAAAAGTTTAAAAACAGAAGTGAGAACAGAAAACAGAATTTATAGACACCCCCAAATAAAATCATAGCTTTGAGGGGGGCACAGAGAAATGTTCTCGTATACATATCGATAAATATTCGTTCATGAGTTTCTCGATTATTCGTCTATCTCTGTTGTCTAACGGCAGCATTTTTGTAGTCAACTAGGGCACATTAATAAGCTAAAACGTTAAGAAATGAGATAATTCTAACATAAACAAGCGAAAAACTTAAAATGCGACCTGGCCTTAAGAGTAAATTTAACTAGAGAGTTTCTTTACAGTTTACCGTTACACTTATATCTCTTAACTTGTAAGGAAGCGCGTTTCTTCCTTACCAATAATTAATCTGTTCGCATAATTGTCCGCCCATAGTACGAAATATCCCTCACCCGTAACCAAGTAAATTCTAAAATCAGTTGGTTGGTTTGTCCGATTGTGCACTAAGTTATATGGGAAAATATAGGTACCGCTCAACGCCTTAGCTTAAGTGGGTAATAAAGACGTGTAAGATGTCTTCTCTTTTGTATTCATATTTCCTTTACACTATAATGATACAGTTCCCCTACAGTATAAACCTATTGTACTCTATACACTTATAAAATACATTGTATTGGAGCTATGAGTAGTCTACGTATTATAATACAGGGATATACTAAGGGTTATCTATTGTATACTTATTGTATCATACACGAGATCATGTACCCGAACGTTTACTTGTGGACGCACATTCCAATATATTTCATACATAGCCGTATAACTAACGAGCTAGTATGCTTTATATCTATTTTTGCTTCGTGGAAGCGAAATCAAACGCTCACTTCTTTATTAATAACTTACGGTTAGTCTATTGAACTGTTCTTATTAATTAGGGTTTAACGATTACAAATCCTAATATATTTATTTTGTTACCGACCCATAGCTTCCATACGTATACATATTGATATTTTCAACTATAAGTGGCACATATTATGCATAGGCATATGCATAACGGTCTGTGGGTTAGACTTATTGTTGTCGTAAGCAAAATCATATGTCCAAATGTCTGTTTGTTTATTAACAGTGCCGTCAGTATACTAAGAATTGTACATTAAGTTTTTTTGGTATAGGCATATAAATAGTGATCTATATATTTTGTTACTTACCCTTATTTCTGAAGTATTACTTGCTATGGCTAGCATATTGAAATGCTGCGTGGAGATTAACGGCTATACATTGTAATATATCTATTTTTGTTACCTACTTCTAATTTCCACACAAGCGCGACGATACGTTACAGTTATAAGCGATAAACATATACTTGCACATACATAAGATAGCATCTCTACAACGCATGCATTCATAAATAAACATTGATACACACATACATCGTATAACGGGTGCCAGTCTGTAGCAGGCACACGGAGCGTGATGCAACACACTTGGTCCTTCATTTCTGTTACAGCAGCTAAGGAGGTAAGAAACATCGGACAAAATGTTTCCTTTTGTTTGTCTCTACTGATAGGGAAATTGACTTACGGATAGGGGATGGCAGGCTCAGCTACACCATGATCCCTGAACAACAGGTAGGGCTACTAGATTTTACGGATATGGCAGGCTAAGCTTAGTCGTTATCCCTGAGTAACAGAAAGGACTGGTAGACTTTACGGATAGAGATTGGCAGGCTCAACGTAGTCGTCATCCCCGAACAACGAGTTTCTGCGACGACTTTTCGAACGTTTCGTTAGGGTCAATAAAAGCAAATAGAATACAGGTGGGAACGGACGAGTGGCCCTATTGGCCCAAGATTGGCTGCTATAACATCTCCCGAGTATTTTTGCAAAATTTCTCGCAGAACTCGATACGTACGAAAATAATATCCAACAAAAGAACTACGACCAAGAGTCGGGTCGCGAATCACCCTGCTGGTTTTCTTCTTTCCCTTCTACGAAAATGACTTATCGCGAGACTTCGAAGAATAAGAAATTTGTGTTTAAATGGAGTCAAGTTTTTAAAACTAAAAATATGAAAGTATTCTACGCCTTCGCTCCACCTCGTTATATTTGTTCTACTTTTACAAACAAAATCATGTACTTCTTTTCTGTTCGAGTGTATTGTACGTATTGTACGGTAGGCTTAAGAGCGAATTAAGGGCAAGATTGTAGTTAACATCGCGAAGGAAGTTAATTAAAAATGAAATAAAGTGCAAGATAGTGAACGAGGACATTGAGTACGGAAAAGGGAGAGATGGAAATTCTTACTAAATGTTTTATTATTCAGTTTAATGGAATTAAGAGGCAAAGACATTAACTAGGGGTTCGGTTTACAGACTTTGAAATCGAAGTGGTTCTTTTTCGATAGTATCATTTTGTGAGTTTACACGAGTTGGTCTATGTTGAGTTGAAAAAGTTTTTTCCTTGTGTAACGACATATTTGTGGTATAACTGGTGCATGAATAACAATACGATTGCCAATGAATGAAAAGAAGCGGAAGGAAATCAACAATGCAAAGGTGAGTATACATCAAATTTAGAAACTTGTCGTTCTTATAAAAAGGTTGCAAAGCCCAAAAAAGACCGTCGATCGTCTGAAGCCTCAAAACGGCATCTTCTCTTGAAGTACTTACGCTCATCCAAACAATAATTTTTGAATTTCTCTAGAGAGCTTCCTCAAATTGTCTTCAACGATTTTACAATCGATAATCGAGCGACCCAATACTGAGACTGCTGTCTCGGTTCCAAGCAAAAAAACGATAAGTCCTGAGGTCGTCGCCTCCTCATCTAATATAAAGTCTCTTAATCATGAGACTGTGAAACGCATTACAGACAATCTTTCTCCTTTCGATCCTACCAATAACCCCATTCTATTTCAAGCCCCTAAGTTTATTCAAAAATTGCATAGCATCGAGCCCTCCTTTAAACCAAACTCTATCGTAACTTCTGTCACACGTTTTTCTCGCGATCTTGATAAGAGGATTCTTAATCAATGACCCCCTTCTGGATCGTACTCTAATTCTCACTCTGTCAATAATGAAAGTAGCTCAACCCAATTTGCACTAATGTCCATTACAAATACAAACAGATTGAGCAATATATTTATTGCAATGACATCTCCTTGGCTTGCCCTTCTGAACCTTGTTTTAAGCCACGTTTGATTATGTCAATATTAACATCTTAAATTCTATTCTATTATCTTTGTATCTTCCTACGAAATTCTGTAATTTGCTATAAGAACATGTTAATTAACAACGATGTTGTTGTACAAAGGAGGTCTTTCACAGGTCCTCAGGAATCTGTTTTGAGTCATCTTTGTTTTAATATATAAATTAGCAAAATTTTCAGTTTACTTCCCGAGAACGTTGACGATCTTGTCATTCTTAGTTCTGACCCAGATTTGTATAGACATACTTTGGAATCTGCTCTCGACACCATTTCCTCTCGTCTTGAGTGACTCGAATTCACACTTTTAGTTTATACGGTTACTCCTTTTCTCGTTTATGATCCTTTTATTCCGTTTATTAAAACGTTCGACTTTTTAGGCCTTCTTCTGCACTCGAAATTTTCTGCTGCTGCGCGTATTGATAGTATTTCCAAACAATATTTTCAACTCATTGACTTACTGAAATTCATTTGTAGTATTTCTTCGGGTGCCGACCCTTTTTTTATGATTAAACTGTATCTCGGCTTAGTCAGCCCAAAATTAGAATATGCCTATTCGCATAATGGGCATTTCAAAAAGGATCTCCTGAAACTATGCGGAATTCAATGGAAATACCTTCGTTTGTCTCTTGATGGCATGAAAATTCCTCGCACACTAAATTTTGAACAGGCAAAAATGCCTCTGTAAGAAAGCGTTCACTTAGTAGCCAATTTTTCATCTAATAAAATGCTATCTTTTAAGAATACGCCGGTCTCAATCAATATCAATATATTTCGCCAGTAATTAAATTCTTAGCAGTCAGAAAAATATCCGTAAAATATTGGTATTTTTAAACTAATAATGTGTATTTGGGGAAGTTGGACTTGACGAATTAATGTGATTCAGCGAACCGTTAAGGCTGTATTGAAATGCATTACGATTAAGTAATTTATTGAAAAACGCAATAGCTTTATCAGATGTTGAAATGGGACCATATAGCCAAAATTACCACTATAACGACAAGGGACTTGTTGCAACGCTATCAGTATTTCTGTAGGTCCAGATTTTTCGGCCACGTCACAAAGAAGAGCAGCATGTTTCTTACAAATAGAGATATCTGCATTTGCGGGCATATGGGAGCAAGTTATGCGTTGTTTATTGGAAATTTTCGGCCGAATGACAATAAATTAAACATCGGGAGAAGTAGGAAATTCAATTGAATAAAACGGGATGGCAGCAGATATGGCAATTAAAACACCCCCGCATGCGCATTTTAATTGATGCTATAGTCGGCATATGACCAATGTAATTCTTTCGAAGAATCTAGGACTGCGTCTGCAGCATGGTCCGTAATACCTGCACACTTCGGCTAACAATATTGTTCGTAAAACCAACAACTAATAAATCGCTGAAAGTCAGAGCTTGCTTTGGTCAACGGACATAAGAGTGTTTGTAAAGAAAGAGAGAACAAAAAAGTGTGTTCAAAATATTCTCTTAAATCACCAGGTACGCTTTACACTATTAAAAGCAAGGTAAACAAGGAGAAAACTCTAAGCGCCGCAAGCCAGCACAGGCGGTTGGAAGCAACAACAACCAAAAAACAAGAAAAACACTTTTTGACGAGAGCGCAAAGTGCTGATCGCAAAAACCAAAATGATGTCAACGCATAGAACAATGCGATAGATATAAATTGCAAGTAAAGTTCAATATATTTCACACACAGTAAAAAGTACAAACGCAGCGCGCGCACAGGGTTGCCAAACTGGAAATGAATACAAATTGTGAAAAATCGTATTAATAAACCGTGAGAATAAAAATTCGATGAATCATTTATTTATTTATTTTTTTTTTTTGATGAGAGCCAAATATGTTGGAGCGGTCATCGGATCCAACTTCGCGGTCTCCCATACACAATCATGGAGCGAAGGAGATAATAGGTACGTAGAACAGAGTATAGAGTACCTCAATACATAAGATCAGCCAGTGCGATAAGTAAGTTTCGTCCCTCTGTTTGATATCGCAAGGCTTTTAGTCTAACCATACGTAGAGTGTGGGATAAAAATTGTTACTTTTATTTTTGTTCCTAATATTTGACTTTAGATTATACGTTTGCCTTGGAAAAGCTGGATTTTTTCTTGAAAAGGACATGTGGACTGTCACCGTTGAGCAGTTCACTTAGTTTTCTTCTGTTATTCTTTCATAGCATCTTTCGTTGTTATTACAACAGCAGACAAAAGATACATCGAACACAATTGTTTGGTCTTGTTAGTTTCCTCAACACTTTCGTATCTCCGCCATCAACAAGACTGCGTGGGTTGTATCCATTGTTTGTGTCATATATGTTCCTTTCGTAATGATATTTCACTTTAGTTTTCGTTTAAATATATAATTCCACAACAATTTTGCAACGGAAATATTTTTCATTCATTTATAAGAAAAACGCATGCTTAACTAACAACAGTAAACACTCTCCTTCCTCCTATAGTAACACAATAATCGACAAGTGTCAACTCAAGCATTAAACTTGTCGAGTTTTCTCGATATCGACAGCTGTAAATTGAGTTCAGTTTAAAGAAAAGGGTACATACTAAAATACTACGGAACAACAGTAATGATGTGGACTATGTGAATATCAGGGATTTTAATAATGCATGTCTTTGGAAATTCTTAGCCTGTATGAACATGAGTAGATAAAATTAAATAGAATAAACTATAAATTGTTAATACGAATCGATGTAGGTATTTAAATTCCGACATCTAAGAAGAGAGTTCCGTGGTGAAATCATCAACCTCGTACGAGGATATAGTCCCGTCAGGTGAGTCGGATTCCCCAATGAAACCGATCTGTCGAAATACCAATTGCGATGTACGAGAAGGTACCTGGCTGGACACCAACCTCACATCTTGTCCTGAGTTTAATTGCCTTATACTAGATGCAACTTGACCGAAGAGATTTTTTCTCTCTCTCACTCTCGTTTTCGCTCTCGCTTTCTCACCACAAAATGATCTGTTTGGGAGAACTTCGTGCTTACGTAATAGTATTACTCCTTAAAGTTAATAAACAAAAAATAACGCGTTTCTGAAATGTATATAAATATAATTACCGCAACCATTGACTCGAGTTTTTATGCTTTATAAGCATTGGACAAATCTAATAAATTTCTTGCGGTGAACGTAATAAAATAACTTCAAATTAAAATCAAATTCAAAAAATATGGTTCGTAAAAAAACACAAACACTGTATACCGCTTTATAATGCAATTATTGATTTTATGTTGTTTCCCCTAGAGCGTTATTAACCACAACGTAAATATATACATACACATATGTTTAATTTTTTTTTTTGTGTTAAACTTTCTCGTCGAACGTGTTGATAATGTATACCAAAGTAAACCCATTAGAAATCGATTAAAATATTTTAAATATTAATAAAAAAAATATATCAGGAAAACAACAGAGATGTGTCTTTTAACTTGTGCCGAATTTTTGATACCCATAACTTGTGGTGAGATGCGAAGAATCTTAAATCATTTATATTTCCTGCGGATGCATATTTAATTGCGGCGTTTGAATTGCGCAACGGTAGAAGGGAAGAGTTATTCGTACGTACTTGCCCGCAGGAATAGGTAAAAAAAACCAAGCCAGCATTTTTGGGATCAAATCAGTGAGTAGGAAGTGTTCAATCGAAATAAGCATACCACTGACCGATTGAGCATACATCCGCGACCAGGTCCCTACCTCTATCTCTTCCTTCACTTCTTTCTCATCTTCATTGTATTAAAGGTATTAAAGATATCCCCTCGTTGGTCGCGGATCTACAAGGCGCATAAATACCGAATTATTTTATAATTTATTTATTTTCCAATATTTTTCTTCATGCAAAAGTTACGTCGCGACAGCGTTACCTATGCGTGGAATGCTCTTTCTGAAACCAGTACGCAATCATCTCTTAGGTTATAAATTCTACTATTGCTTCTACATATAAGCAAATCCGGTGTTAAACGTCGTAATATTTAAAAGATCGTATATATTATAGTGATTGAATTGCCGCGCGATTCATAGAGACGATCGATCCACAAATGCTTTTTTTCTCTCTCGATAGATTCTGTTAATAAATGAAACGATTCCTGAATTCACACAACAGTTTCTTTCGCCTAACTACTTACAGCTTACAACAAAGCATGTTAATGGAAGCAAACAGTCTTTTCCGGCAGACCCTGTCCAGAACATATTGAATCTAGAAATATATCAAAAAATTCGCTGTGGTCGTTTTTTTTTCTAAATTTTGCGCTTCTGAAAATTCGAACACGAAATACGTAGACGAAAGAAAACCGTCCTAGCCATTTTACTAAATCTGCACGTTTTCGTAAAGCTATTATTCTGTTTTACCTATAACAATTAAGAGAAGATATTAATAAAGAATAAAAATACTATAAAACAATTGCTTTTGTTCGTTCATTAGGTAAAAAAAGCCAACAACATTTTCATTGTATATAGAGCTTAATTTGAAAACAATAAAAAAAAAAATTAGCAAATTTTTGCAAGGAGAATAACATTAAGATATTATTAGCTGTAAAATAATAAACTAATATTTGCACAATTTTCATAATACACATTTTTTTGAATTTTTTAGTCATTCGCAAGAAAATTTCTTGTCGTCATAAAATTTTAAAAACTCCTGGGATACGAGAAGAGTGACTTTTATGGAAAAGCGTAAGAATTTTATTTTTTAATAATTTTAATAGAAATATGAAAAGGCTTACATTCTGTGTAATCCACTACAAGTGAAGGATAAAAATAGAATGTCCTCTTTACGTTATTAGTACTTTGTTCATTTGTCGTGTCTTTATTGTGGAAGAAAATCTTCACATCGAAATTAGAGAACAAAAAGACTTAAAAAGATATGTAAAGGAAACGCTAGCCCAATTATTGCTGCCAGGAGGAGAAATGTATTCACGATAAGTATGATTGATTAATGGCTTATATCTGAAACTTTCAAAAGTAATGAATAATGATTTAGGACCTAGTTTTTCACAGATATGCTAAGTCAGATAAACACAGAGAAAAAGATAAACCAGAAAAACGATTTGCAACAATTGCGCTAGAATTGCTTCCTAATCATTTTAGGTGAGCTTATTGCTATATCTACTTGTCTTGGCATACGTAACATTCAGACACAAATTCAGACTCTCTTCAAAAATCGTGGAAAATTAAAATTATTGAATTATATTAATGGAAAATGACTTTCAGTTCAATTCATTTGATCTGTGCAGAAATCTTCGAAGATCCAACCAGGAACAAGTATCCTGACAGGTCCTCAAATAAAATGTTCGGCCTTGTTCGTACTTCTTACAAAACAAACTGTTCTTTAAAGAATTGAATGCCTTCAGAGAAACACTCTGATTTTTACGTTATTTATGTAGCTGTGTTCCTGGTAGAAAAACTCAAAAACTCAAAAACCACTTCCAACGTTTTCCATGCTTTCAAAATTTGTGCAGCCGAACGTTGCTCCCATTTATTTTTATATCCACCACAGAAGCATAGGGCTATGCTTACTTTGTCATAATATGTACAGCATCCAAAAGAAAGCTAAGGGACCCTATAAAATGTATTTATTTTTAGCCAGGGTGAAATTCTCAATTGATTAAGCCATGCCTTTCCGTCTGCGTGGTGAGCTCCTGGCCGCAAAAATAAAGACATCGACTTCAAATTTGGAAGAAATATTGGAAGTGTCTGCACGCAGACCAGGATTGAAACTGAACCAATTAGTCGGAGTACACGCCCACACCAAAGCGTAAAGTGAACGCAGCTCCGTTTCTCTAATCAAATATTTGTGAATTGTTGCCGTTTACTTAAAAAATAGATGGCTGAAATATTCTACATTCACTTTACGGAGAACTCTGCCACTTATATGCAAAAACGGAACATATCTGTCATGCCCACACAAGTGATTGCATTTTCTTTTTCCACTCTTTTGAGGTTTTAATACATATTAATCATAAAGCAGACGCGCCAAAATGTTTAAAATTATTTTGTACATTCCTCAAATGAAGATATACTATCTGCTAAAAATTCTAAATACTAATTCTAAAATAATTCAAAAACAAATACGGTGGACACCTGCCGAATTAATTTTTTCTTAACCATACCTCTTACGGCATTAAACGATAAGTTTTATCCCACTTACTTTTTTATAAGCATAAATAAAAAAAAGGGGCGCTAAAAATTTGCATGGCGGTGGGTATGCGAAATTCGGCCCTATCAAATATAACTTTCTTGCTTGTTAAGCTATATATTTATAGGTGGCAAACCAAAGAAAAAAGTGAAGTCGCTAATTACAAAGGATATTCCGTATTTGAACATTAAATAGAGTTAACGAGTTAGTTGAACTTTAAATAGATAACAGCCGTCATTTTTTTGAAAAATGTGCAAAGTTCTCATTCTCTATTAAACCGCTATGTCATTTACCAGGGCCCATTAATATACATGCCGTTATCCCCATTTGTCTCACTTTGGATCTTCGCAAAAGGTACATTTCGCTCATATTTTCGAAATATATTTCTAGGCGATTTCGCGGGATCACGTAGGCAGGTGTATGGACAGAAAATCATTTGTTGGTAAAAACTAATTAATGCGATTTTATGGGCTTTCCATGGAGGCCGTTTGTGTGGTTCAACCGATTGTCCAACATTGTCGATCAAAATAATCAATTATCACCCTCAAGAAAAAAATAAGAAAAAATTTGATATCAAATTAGTTTTTCAATACAACTATTGAGTCGTAAATGTGATTCCAGCGGACCAAAGTTTATAAGACTCAGATAGGTATGCATGAAACAACCTCTACATACATGAAGAACATAAATTGAATGACAAATCCGTGCACAGTGCTCTCCGCGGAAAAATTTTGGGAAACTGTTTGTATTTCTGTGTGGGAGCTTACAACTTAGCACCTTGTCTTGTGTAAAACCGAACAATGGCAAATCGTTGTCTGATTAGCAAACGAAGAAAGGAGTTGATGAGCTTTGATTGATTTTGATCAATACGCTAAATGTCCATGAGACTTGGGTCAACCACAAATCGCGTTACACTCAAAGCTTCCGAAGCTTTCTTGCCGCCTGAATAAAAACAAAAATTAGTGCCTATTTCTGTTTTTAAAAATACAAGGACTTGGATATATTGAAGACACGATTGTTTAACGTTAAATAGAGGAAGTTACTATTTTTGATTGCTTGTCATTCTTGTCTGTGCATCGCCAAAATTAGCAGGTGTCATTCAAGAAGATAACGACCAGAATGTTTTGGAATAAAGACGGAATCGTGCCTATTGATTACGTCAAATCGAGTAAAACCATTAAGAAATGCTCCATAACGTTGTCAGTGGCGAGATTCTGGTTAAAATCCAAACTAAGTTCCACTTTGTATAAAGCAATAGAACAGCTCATCAAGCAAAAAAGGGATTACTCAATCCTAATCACTAAATACACGTTCTACTCATTATATCTGGCACCCTAAGTCTATTATTTGTTGCAGAAGATTGTTGAAAAGTAAGATTTAAAAAAACAGACTTATAAATTTGCGCAGCGGCATTAGAAATAAAACAACTTATAAACACTAAGAACCTAAAAAGAGAACTAATAAGCCTGGCTTTCTAGGGCCTTAGACCTTTTAAATAAGGCCACTGGCGTCAAAAAAAATTCGAGAAAACCAAATTGCTCATAGGGTGGTTATTCAACTTGTATATATATACATATAGGCTCTATATGGATTATAAGTGTTAATATGTTACCACGTATGACAGATTTATGCGTCCTTTTTATTTTAAGTATGTGCGGATATACGAGATACGCCAAATGGCTAACGATAAATGTATCCTTTATTATACTGATCGACTTAGAATCAATTTCCAAACTGTTCTAAACCTGTCTATCCACGCGTCCGACCGATGCCTGTCTATCTAAATTTGTTATCAAATTTTCACTACGTAGTTCTAGTTTCCATATAAGGATTCTTTCAATATGTGAGCTTTCATGAGGCGAAGTGGTATAGGATTTCTAACGGTCTATAATGTTCTTACTTATTTCATGTTATTGAAATATCTCACGAAGATTTTTTTTTTGAAAATTAACTTAACATTATCAAGGTCTTATCGATTGCAAAAAGTTTGATATTAGGAAGCAGTAAACAATAAATCATGGATGGATTATTAACTTTTGTATTCATAATAAATACAAATAATAATATCCTTCTCACCTTAATATATCTGATAAACATTGTTGAAAATATTTTCAAATCGTTTGAAAATATTTTTTTTGTTGAGTTATATATGGGCAACCACATCGAAATACATATAATCAATGATATGGCCGGCCATATATATATATAAATGAGAACGCGAGCGTAATGATACTCAAATAGAAACGTAAATATCTGATATGAAACTGATAACGTTCCCAAGCCATCACGTTACTCTAAACGTGAATACCGGTAATAAATACTAACAGGGAGCACCGAGAGAAATGTACACATTTAGGCATGAGGCAGGCTAGTTTGCGTTTATGAGCAATTTTGAGATCTCTAAGTAAGGTTGAGAGAACACCAAACTATCGTTCGGTAATAGAGATACATATACCCGATGTAAATATAAAGAGACTCCTACACGAATTAGAAACCATTACTTAGAGAAGACTGTCGAAGTAGATAAGCTCCTTTAAGTTTATGCACTCACAACGTAACAAGAACTTTAAAAACACCTGTACGAAAAAACATGTGTTATCTTCTTTTGTATCCAAAGTATTAGACTTCTGCTCTTGTTCTTATTGTTGTTGCTAATGATGATGATTTTTATAGTTTTATAACCCTGTTCATTTTCTTTATCGTTCATTATTATGTCGCTATATAAACCCCTTAATCTTAGGGGTTAGTTAATTCGCATTATCCGTATGATAGCTTGTTATACACATATTCGAATGAATACAAACAAAGATGAAATAAATATGACTGTATATGTATATAGGTAACAGTTTATGTGTGCATATGTAAAATTGTAAAATAAATAAGAAAAACATATCTGAATATAACATTATAAGCGCAAAGTGTAAAACGATTAAGAAAAGTTTAAATATATGCAAGTGCGGTGATAACTACAGTATAATAGCTGGCTTGCGACAAAAGAACAGTTGTACAATTTTCGTAAAGTAAAAAATATTTTTTGATAAGAGGGGTAAACTTAAGTTTGCAGTCAAAGATTAATCTGTGACGTTGCACTGAGTCCGAAAAACCAATAAAATCATCCGTTACTTTAATATTCAAGCGGAAGGAATCGAGCAAAATAAATTTAAAAAGCGCAGCCTGAGCTTTACTCGCGTCTACACAACGCACATTATCCACCATCAAGATGTTAATAGGAACTAAATTTTGTTTAGAATATAAATACTTCAGAACTCTAAAGCTGCCGAATACAATTCCCGTTGGACAAAAAAATATCCAGCATTGTAGCGTGTTCGTAATGACCTTAGGATCGCTTAACTTTAGCATCGATCTTATCAAGCCCTATTATGGCTCATTTAAGAGGTGATCGTCTATAGATAATGATAAAATGGAACCTTAACACTTGTCGACTGGATCGAAAGAAATTGCATTTGAAAATGAAAATTCTGCAAGATTGCCCATTTCACAATATTACTTCAATGAGGCAATTTGCCGCAAACTTTAGCAAAGTCGATAGCACGCAAACGACTTGCTCTTTTGCCTTTCCAGAAATTTCGATCCACAGGGCGCGTTGCATACTAATAACCCAATCGTAGATAAAGCCAACGAAATTATTCAAAGAATGAAGAAAGATCATTATATTTTATGTTATAAAATGGCCAAATCGTACGATTTGCGTTAGATACTTGGTTATGAGCACCATATTCAAGACTTAGCTTTCACTTTCGTTTTAAACTATGTTGGCTAAAGTTACATTTTTCATACGTGATTACCACCTGATTTGCAGTCTCAACAATTGACTTCGAATATGATTTTGTATCGATTGGCAGTGCAAAGCACGTTGATCGGAGAGTAAATGAGAAGATGCCGTGCTTGCGTTTTCTAATAAGCTGTTAGTTAATTTTCGAAAAAATAAGATGTTATGCGGGAACAATCCGTCAGAGTAAGATTGAAAGTAATGTAAACTGTCGTGAATTAAAATCGTCGAAAATTGCCTGGATTTATAATGTGTGATTTTTGACTCTTCGATCAAATCTATTTCAAAAGGGCACCCGTAAGGTCGCGAAGCTGAGCAAGAAGCTCAGTCAAAACATATATCATTCATGTGAACTTATGAAATTGCGAATAATCGAACAGAAATAAATTGAATTAGTGAAGCAGGCGAAATACATTACTGCAGCAAGGGATGGTAATAATGAATTAAAATGCTAACGGGGCTAAAAGAATAGACTAAAATATATTCTGGAATGCTATATAAACTGTAAACCTTGAATTACGATATCACGTGTTTTATCATTCGTTCGAGTTGCCAAATTCCTATAATCACCAAAAAAATGGTAAACACCTAGAATACGCCGGCTAGTTAAGTCTCGCCATGACTAATGAGAATTAGCCTATAACCGAAGCTCGACATTTGGGCATCATTTGTGGTAAGAGTGAAAAATTTACCCTTCATCTTTGAATCGCTTCAGATTGACTCATCTTTGAAAGTATAGATGATGAATGATGGAAAGTCAATCACCTACAGGAATGATGTGCGGAAAAATTGTGGTCCAAGATCAACGGAGCCGGCAAAGCTCAACTCGATACCGGGTAATGTATCAAGAGTTGTTGTAACTTATGCAGACAGCAGATTTACTGTTTACTTTCAGCAACTAATGCGATTAAAGCGCACAGTTAATGCAAAGTGTCCAAATATTGACCAATATTTTTCTGTCGGGATAATGCCAGATTGCCCGTATTTTAAATGATTTAACCAAACTTGACGGAGTTTGGCCGGGAAATTTTGATGGATCCGCGAACATGTTCATTTATTTCAGATTTATATTTTTGTCTAGAACTTTGCAAGCATTCAACTTCATTACACCAAAGAATGTAGTCGAAAACCGCCAGCTGCCGAAACGTTGGTGTCAATATCCAGGTCCGTGTTAAAGTAGATGATTACTCTCAATCGTTTTGGACGAGTAAGGCTTCGATTAGGATGACATGAGAGAAAAATGTTAACTCTGCTGCCGAGACCTCGGTTTGCTGGGAACACCTGCGGATCTGAAACTCAGCAGACAAATGTCGGCTGGCTGGCTATCCGGCTACTTGAAAACGGAAATTAAAGCTTACTTTGTCTCAAAAAACACAGTCTGACTTTTTAAAGACTTGGACATGGTAGGAGACACAACTTAACAATGCAATTTTTGTGTCAAATAAAGAAGGAGAAAAACATTTGATCCATACACACCAAACTGGCGTTCTACCTATACATTGTGAGCAACAAACATTAACGATTTTAAGTGCAATATGCCTTGCGTTGTTTGGATTATTTACAAAAAACTCACTAATTTCTGCTAAGTGTTGAATTTAACACAAAGCTTTTTAGCATTCTCCATTATGTTCAGACCCTTATAAGTTGCGATGTAGTGCTCCATTTCATAACTATTTCATTTTGAGACAGGACAAACAAAAGATATTAAATTCCTTTTAAAAGCTCTGTCTTCTGTCTCTGTAACATCATGCGGTTGGCAGACAAGCATTTAAATATTAAGTACTATTGTATACGTTCTGTTGTTCCTTTTAAGACAACTTTAACACGTAATAAAACCACTTTCACATTCAACTTAATTAATAAAAATTTTGTCTTTACCATTAAATATTGTGAAATATTACATCGGTCTAATGCATTGTCTAATGAATAGCCAAGCCACGCTACTTTTATTTAGTTATACATCAATGATCAGAAGAGGACCTGTATGGGTTTAGGCAGAATGCCGAAGGATAAATAATCCAAGGTGACGGATTTAATTGTTTGGATTATTATAATAGCTGCTTGCATATATTTTGATCAGAGATATCTGTTGGGGAAAATGATAAAGTAATGCGAAGTATCAACCTACACAATGCTTAAATTTGACGTTTTTTACCTTCCTCTATATATAACCACAGTTTTCCGTTTAGCATTATTCAGTTATTTAATGTACACAGACGCTAATCATAGAACACTCAAATTTGCAACTTCGGCGTTCTATGCTTTTGCTGTTTCATTTGAAGAAATCTGGTGCCGAAGCCCACCGAACTCTTCTAGAAACTTATAGAGATGCTGCCCCTTGGTCTTAATTGTCAGTTTTGGTTTCAACCGTTTAGAAGTAATGGTTTTGCTTAAAATGACAAACAACGTCCTGGAGGACCAGAAAAGTTCGAAGACAATGAATTGTAAGATTTTTGGACGAAAGCCCAGCTCAAACTCTCAATGAACTTCTGAACAGCTTAACAGTTGATGATTGAACTGTTTCTAGATGTTTACATGCAATGGGGAAAATTCAAAAGGAGGGAAAATGGTTACTATACGAATTGAATGAAAATGCAATTTCGAACCGTTTCAACAGCACGATTTCATTGCTTGCCTTGCAAAAAAAGAAGAGTTTTGTGTGACGCATCTTGACTGGCGATGTGGGTCTACTACGAGAAACCCACGTTCATGTCCATAAAGTTTTTCGGTGCAAAAGTTGTAGTGTATTACGAGCCGCTAAAACCGAATGAAACTGTTACTGCAGATGTCTATCAACGTCAGTTGAACAAACTGAACGACATATTGTTGCAAAAACGTCAAGCAATAGCGGCTAACAGACACAAAGGCGTCCTTTTGTATGACGCCTCTCAGCCGCACGTTACAGGCGTTTTCAAGGATGTACTCTTGCAGCTTAAATGGGAATTTCTGCCTCACCCAGCGTACTGCAGCGTGTAGCGATTGCCACTTGTTCAGATCGATGCAGCATGGCTTGGCCAGCATGCGATTTTGAAATGCTAAAGAAATGGAAGGAATGGAATGGGTTTCGTGTTTGGATCGCTGACAAACCAACGTCGTGCGTTCGACGCGGTATCGCCATTTCGCCAGAAATATGAAAAAAAATTTAGAAAATAATGAGAAATACTTCTAATAATATATATTGTACTCATTTTTCTGGCTGGATAGTTTTATCGAATGAGAAGATGATGAAAATACATGCAAAGACCTAACTATTTACAAACGTCGTTTATATTTCTTTCATTTCTGTATTTCAAATATAGTTTTATAGGATAATCGCCCTCATATCTTGTCACTCGCAACATGCACCTTGTAAAGAGTAGAAAATACGTGTTAAACAAGGGAAGATTTTGCCTTTTTACACCAAAATTCAAACATTTCTTTCGTATGTGAAATTAGCTTAATTTAAATAATTTATGCCATTTCGATTAATAGCCGTTTTTGTGTAAAATCATTATGTGGCCACATTTCAACTTTTGGAATATTTAGGCGAAAAGTTGATTCCAATCGCAGACGTCTTGGAATAGTTATCAGGAAAAATGTCGATTTACAGAAGTATGAGTTGAAAATTTTTGACGATCTAATGCTAATGAGTCTTAGATATACCATAATATAATATATTACCACTTCTGCGTTTTCAGAGATTTTCAATCCAAGTGTTTTAGATGAAATTAGTTTTTATCTCGAGATAGTTTTCACGAAAGCGTTCTCCTCTCTGCGGCCGTTTTATCAGAAATTACTTAACAACAAATCTATGGCAATTTAAGAGCAAACAATACAATGCATCGCAAGTTTTTATTTATATACATATATATATTAGTTAATTCCATCGTAATTCAGCAGAAAACAATAATTGAATAGAAACCGCTCATAGAACGGCAACAAGAAAATCTAATCATTTCCCTACAGCTTCACGTCAAACTGACTGAACAAAAGTATGCCAAACATACTCAACCGATATCTACTCAATTATTCAACTTTAATCGACTGTAATTCTAAGCCGACGTTTAAAATTGTTTTGATAAATTAAATAATTTACTTTTTACCTTTTCTATTATGTAAGCGTACAATATGTCAACGCAGGAATAGAAATAGCAAAATTTTCTTTTTTTAACAGGAAAACAACGCTGCTTCGTCTGAGTAAACGAAAGCATAGCAATAGTTGCATATTTATTTATTTAATTCATTTTTCAATTAAGCTACTGCTTACATTTCAGCTAAATTCAGCAAGTTGTCTTATAAAACAAATAAGAGCATTATAGTTGGGCAAGGCCACTGTTAGATGCCTTACACAACATCTTTTAATTAATATACGCCACATTATTTTCATTCAAAGGCATAATTTTCATGAAAGTTCGCATACTAGAGGCATCGTTATATGCGGGAGGGATTTTGGTAGGGAGGGAGTTTGGTACTGCGCACCTATTTACAAGATTCAGTTTTCCTAGGAACGGTTATATAAGTAGAGATTCCAAAACTTGCCCCAGCCGAAACAAATTTTTCAACTCGATTTAGGATGTCGAAATAATATTACGCAGGATTGCAATATTTTTGGGAAAAGTGAACCGATCCAAAGCAATTCCAATAGCTCTCATCTTTGAGTCGAAGCACGTCAGTATGAAAAATTTTATCAAAATATCTCGAAAATTGCGACCTATAGGTTGAACAAAAATTTATATGCACAGACAGTCAGTTAATTCAGATGGACAGACAGTCTTAGATCGATTTAGAGAATTATTTTCCGTAATGACTAAAAGGCGGGTCCATCCAAAACCCTTCTGCCTGTTGCATACGTCCGCAAAAACTTAATATACTCTATACCACAAGTGGTGTGGTGTATAAGAAAGTTTGCAATATTTCGTAAGTGGACTTGTGTTCTGACCATTTGCCCCATTTTTAAAATCAACTTTTATGCAGGAAATTCCAATGTTGCTGTCAAATTTGAAGTTGATACCTTATTTTTGCAACCAGGGGAGTGTCAACAACTAGAGACACAGAAGGACGGACACGGCTTAATTTCAAAGTATTTATGACTAAAAGTGTATATACTCTATGAGGCTTGCTTCTGGGTTTTCGAAACATTATGACAAAATTAGTATACCCGCATATCCCATAGGACAGTGTAAAAAGTAAACTAACTTGAAGTTTTTATTAAAAAAAATATGGGAATCAATTTTTTGATGAAATACAAAAAAGAAGAAAATGCAACAAAATATAGTTAAGAAAAAGATTTTTTGTTGATCACAAAATTAATTGGCACCGTAGCTCTCACCAAAAATTTCAACGAATAAATTTTTTTTTCTCAAAGTTTCTTCTTGTTATTCTGCGTCATGACAAAGGTTATGATGTCAGTTTGAATTGCCTGCCTGTTCGATCTCACAATTCTGTTAGAAGTTCTCTATTAAAAGATGAAGAACTTTCTGATTCTTTTTTAAATTTTCTTTTACGTACCACTAAGCAATGTTTTGCAACGTAAAAACTCTCTAATTTTTTAGCTAAAGTTAATCCTTTTTGCAGATGAATTAAATTTGAATGAAGAACCGGTTTGAGAGCACGTACTATTATATTTTTACGGTTATTTTTACGGTCTCTTTTGCGGGATACATCTTTTGCACTTTGCGAACAACCGGCAGCAATATTATTTCTTTCTTTTTTAATATACATAGTTGTAATATTACACTAGCCTCGTTTATATTTGATGATTTTGCAATCAATAAAAGCTTTCCTCCCCATTTCAAACGACCCAAATTCCCATCTTTTCTTCAAGTGAAATAAATTTTCGTTCAAGTTTTAGTTTCTTGATATTGTCAGAGTTTTTCTAAATCTGGGGTTCAAAATCGGATTTACCTTAAAGGTTACGACTTAATTTCTTTTCCAAAATGAGAATCGGTGGCCGGTTTATGGCCAATGTCGAAATTTGATATTATTAATGAATATAAAGCCTTTCTCCAAAATTCCGAAAGGCTAGAAAGAGGGTATTATTATTATTATACTTTCTTAGTTTTATATAAAACTCACTCCCTTGATGGAACTAAATCTATCCGTCTGCATGCCTGACCCATCAACTGCCCTTCAGCCACAACAGCCAAACAGCCACAGTCCGAAAAATCCTTCTTTTCTATTGTATACAACTCTTGTGTTTGATTTAGGCCTTTAAATCATAACGTAAATAAACTAAATAAATCACATATACATACACACTTTTTTAATAAAATCATAATTGTACTTATTACTAGGCAAAACCCCCTAATCTGTGGTTACTAAGCAGAAGATTATTGTATTATTTTCCTGTGTCAGGCACATATTTCTTTCTTGGCATAAGTATAGCTCCACTTACTCTTGTCTCTAGGCAGAGAACCATCATCTCTTCTTATTAAGCGTACAGTTAGGCACATACTTATGCATATACACTTTTTTGCTATGAGCTTACCTTACTTGTTACTAGGCAGAAAACTATAATTTCTTTTTAATGAACCGAGAGGTATTATGTTCCTGTGTTAGGCATACGAATATATACATAGATCGCTGTACTGCTTATGTTACTATTCTTAGCATTGAATGTGATTAAAAAACATTTTAAGCATAAACACATTATGTAACAATACAGCGATGTTAGTGTCGACTGTAAAAGACCGAGAAACACCGAAATCGACCATCAGCCAAGGACGAAAGTTTGACTAACTATGCAGATAAATGGCTAGTTATAGACGCTATCTCTGAAACACTGCATGGGTCGTTGGGTGCAGAATGTAGTAGATACTGATACTTTATTGTGACTGGCAGCCGTAACACAAAGTTAAAATTGCAGCAAGATCCAAATATTTTTATCCTATAAATTCCTTGGGAATAGAGATTCTGTAAAGCTCGGAGTACACCACGCCTAAGAAGCACCATTGCAAGTGCCATAAAATAAAAGCGTAAAGACTAAAGGGTGTATATATATATCTATCGAGTAAAGGGTGAACAGCTCTTCGGTCCTGGCATTTCAACTGTAATAATGAAGGAGACCACTAGTTTCAAAATGAATTACCCCAAAAAAAGACTGAAGAAGTAAAAGGACGAAATTCTCATGCTCCATAATATAGAGCGGGCGCAGTTGATTTCTCCTATTTTCAAAATAAAACTTTTTGTCGTGAATGCATATGGGCGTTGTAGGCGTGTCCTTTGAAAAGTTTATGCCAATTCTAAATTCTTTTGCAAATTTTTAGGTGATATCTTCATTTTCCATGACGGGCGAATGTTTAGCAATTTACTACAAAGTTACGCGCACAGACGGATGGACAGACGAACAGGCGGACATGTTTAGCTGGCTACCAATTTGTTTGCTTTATGGTGTTTTTGAAGCTTATTTCCGCGTGTTATAAATATATAGAAAAAATAATTAAACTTTAATACATTATAATATTGGATAGGAGTGGGCAATTTCCACTTCGTGCACAAAAGCTACAATATCGCCAATAGAATATGCGTTCAAAGTTTTGTACATTTATTTGCTATTGTTTATGAGTAATAAGCAAAAACCAATTTTTCATTCCCTTTGAAAAACGGAGGTATTCTCAGTTTATGTAGTGCTGTGGGCGTATCCTTCGACCGATTTCGCCCATTTCCAATATGAATCTGTGTGCAAAAACTTCCAATGTTTCTGCAATTTTTGAAGTGAATAGCTTCATTTTTGCGGCCAGAAGAATGTTTGCAACAGACACTACACAGACGAATAGATGGACAGACGGATTGGCTTAAATCGATTTAGAATTTGATTTCTGATCAAGAATGTTTATACCTTGTGCGGTGTCTGATGCTTCCTTTTGGGCGTTGAAAACGTTTTGAATATAGCCCTCATCCTTCGGGGATGGGTATAATGAAAACAAAGAGCAACTGAAAACGATTCTCGAGAATATACATTCGACATTTAGACTTTAATATCAAATTTTGTACCGTGTTTTACATGTACCGTGTTACACGAGCAAAGCCCCTATCATTGGATTAAGGGAGTTAGAAATTAATAGGCAAGAGATTAGGCTTCAGGTACCCTGCGTTGAATCTTTTGACACAAGAATTCTTTGACCCGTGCACACATTCTAAAAGGGTCAACACGTCTGATAAACCAATAAGAACATATGGTCTGAAAAGTTTGGGCTGGCTTAGTCCCTTATGTTTGGAGGGGCCTGCGGGAACTGCCAAAAATGGTGAAATGGCCCATAAAGCATAAAAAAACATGCTCAAGAGAAGTGTGGTGTTTTCTTTTGAAAGTAAAATTCCGAGAACATAAGGGCAAGGAAAGGAAATCCACCACTAGTGGAGAGAATGAATAAATGTTGGCTGTAGATGTGGGGGCGGGGAACTAAGTCGAGATACGGACGCTTCTTTAAACAAAACAGCAAAAAACATTCGAATGAAACTTTAATGATATAAGAAGACAATGTGTATTGTTTTGCATGAACATTGCCCATGAGCAAGCTTTGTTCGAAGTAGATGCCGCCTTTGCTTACTTTTGTTCCAAACCAAGAACGTGTAAAATATTCAGAATAAAAAATGGATTCCGTAATACACCCTAAAGTCAAATCGTCGTTCAACTGGGTAGATACCACGCGCCGCAAGCGGGGAATTCAAAGCGAACAAAACCACAAAAGTCGGCTGTGTGTGCGTGCGCATGCTACAATATATATCGAGTATCTTGAAAACGGGCAAAGAGTCAATAATGAAGATCAGACAATAGTGTTAGTACGTTTGAAACAGGAAATTCCAAAGAAAACGGGTCAATTACAGAAGAAAAATTCTTGTTTACCGGCAAATGCACAGTATCGCAAGCCGATGACAACAATAGAAAAATTAGACAAATTGCGCTTCCAACGACTTCTACATCCACCGTATTCTCCAGATTTGTTGCCAGCAACTATTGACTGTTCGGAAATCTCAAAATATAACTCGCCAGAAAGTGACATGGCTGCAATAATGAGGTGATCATCGAAATTGAAGCAAATTTGGAATTTTGCCTAAAAGTTGTTATTTAATTACCCACTTCTCGAATTGATTAAAGGGTGTGGTAATAAATTAACCTTTATCTTTGTAAGATCTAGAAGTACCCACCATGCATTTCATAAAGTATATATACTCTCGATTAGCGAAATTTTCTCAAGAGACTTCGTCGTGTGCATCTGCTTTGTCGGCATAGTTTCCTGAAGGTAGGTTTATAGTTACAGTTTCCAAGAAAAGGTTTCTAAACCACGCAATGTTCTAAAGATGCTTAAATCGTTGAATTTTCACATCGCACGTACGACTCATTCTTCAGCAGGTTTTCTAAAAATTTTGAAGAGAAAGGCCATATTGGACTATAAAATGCACGCTTCTACTTAACAAGATTATCAAAGTATCTAGCTCTTATAGAAGTCTTTTATAAATAACTTAAAAATTCGTGGCGCAACAACAAATTTTTTCTTCTTCTTAATGTTGTTAATGTTGTTCTCGTTTTTACTTGTTTCGTTATAGTTGCATGATTAATAATTCCTTGTTTTGAATTATTTTTATTAATCATCATATGAAACCGATTTCTTAATAAAAGTCCTACAAAGATCTTTGTGCTAAAGAATTTTAAAAATTGTAGGTTATAAACTGCGTTCCGCATGCAAAGCGGGTTTTCTGTTATTCGCGTCCCACAATCTTTTACATAGCTCCTTCAATAAGGAAAAGACAACCTAAAGAGATATTGGCGATAATTTGTTTCATAATTTGGTGTTTTTATGAAAGTTTACATATCTAAAAAAATCCAAACCGCCTTTCAAAATGAGTAAATGGTCACATTGGATTTTCATCCTTATATAATAGAAAATATATATATAAATAAATAAATAAATAAATATATATATAATAGAAAAATATATATATGTTTATTTATATAATATATAAATATATAAACATATTTTATTCAAAACATTGTTCATTCTTAGCCAATACTTCTCTCATCTCAAGAGTCGACCACGGCTCGAAAAATTCATCAATTGCCACCAAATCCGCAAATCCACAAGTGTATTGTTTAGTGAAGTCAATGAGAAGGTACAGAGCATCGTTATTTGGTGCTGTCAATCACCTAGAACCGAACGTTCTCGTGCCAAAAAATCGCGTTGCCATTATTTTTGCATATTCGTATTTGGCACATTCGGTTGCTGTTTGTATCGTTTCGAGGTGATGGCTTCTCTCTCGATTGGAGCTATTCATAATGCACTAAAACCAAGTGTTGGGGTTCATGGTCAGTCCTCTTGTCGATTTGCGCATTG